>NC_138976.1:165078648-165607308 GCF_964341445.2 Mesoplodon mirus | reverse complement strand
AGACATGATGACCTTAAATGATTTCCTCTTGTGTCAGGTTTGGTAAACCTTAGGAGCTAGGAAATGGTCCACTTTACAGAAATGTTCAAATTTACTGGCATTTCATATATTCTCTGCTATAACATTGTGCTGATTCTTTCTGTATATTCTTTACTTATGTTTTTGTTTTCCTTAATCAAAGTGTGTCTTTTCAATCTTTTCAAAGAAGATTCTTTGGACTTACTAAATCACCTCAATTTTATACGATTTCTGTTGTATTAAGTTCTGCTCATATCTTTATTTATCTTTTTTCTATGTTCTCAGGGTTTATTGTTTTGATCTTCTGATGTCAATTAAAACACTTGGTTATTCATTGTAATAAATATTTTACTTATAAAGATTTGAACTTTTGAAGATTCCAGCTTACTTGTAAGTTTCTAAGGGTCAGGTCCTCTCCATTGTTGCTGGCCTAAGGTTTAGTTCACCATATAGCAATGTATATATTGACCTATTTTCCCCTCGACTTTCTGTGATTCCCTACATCTCACCTTTCTTTGCAGACAAGCCATGTGAAATACCCTTAACTTATTTCACAGCCAATAAGTCATTGAAATAATGTGTATTTTTAGAGAAATCTTCTTATATAATTAGGCAGAAAATCTCACCTGCCATAGTTTTCAAAACAGCATAATTTCACTCTTCTCAATGCTTAATCTGTTGTATTACACAACCTTTGAGTATTTAGCTTTATCAATGACATGTAGAGATCCTACCAGTCTTTGAAAACATCCTTGTTCCTTGTTTCAGGTCCAGTTTTATGTATATATTCTGCCTTGCACCTGATTATTCCAACAATTGATGGATGGCCTTGGGAATCTAATTCTGGTATTGATAGTCTTTACTGATTGTCTCCCCTCGTAGCTGATTTCTTCATTATTGTGTAAATTTAGATCATGAGCTCATGTTTAGCTAAACAGCTGACCTTGTAAGACGCTTAGGTGTGAACACTCGTAAGCTTCAGCAGAAAGATGGCAAAGATTTATTTGCGTCCCTCCAATGAGTTGCCCACGAGGACACCGTTTTCTACAAGTGTTGGTCCAATACTCCCTCTAGAGGAATGGGATTCCGACAGGGCTGATTGGCGGCCCCCGATCTGGGGCAGGGGCAGTGGGCAGCCTGTGGCCCGGGCAGGAGCCTCTTTGCATGTGTCCCTGGGACACATCTGCCTGCGAACTTCGGTCACCTGGCAGGAAGCTACGATGTCCAGACATATGGTTAACTGTGCAGCAAGGTGTACTGTGAGGACAGGTTCCACACACACTTCAAGTAAGAGGTCGGCCTGAGTGGAAAGGTGAGAGTTTGGGCAGCTGTGCAGACAAAGAAGGCGCCCTTTGGCCTGGGCCTAAATGCTTGTGACAGCCCACTGGACCTGCCGTGCTCTGAGGGCCCTGCCCTGGGCCCCCTGCTCCCCTGCCCTTTGTTCAGTCACAGCAGAGATGGCCACACCCACTCCTTCAGTGAGGGCAGAGTTCCAACCACCCTCAGCCCCGCCCCCTCTCCGCAGGTTACCCTGGACTACAGAGGCTGCATCCTGAGGCCAGGGCGTTCCGAGAATGCCAAGGGCAGACATGATGACCTTAAATGATTTCCTCTTGTGTCAGGTTTGGTAAACTTTAGGAGCTAGGAAATGGTCCACTTTACAGAAATGTTCAAATTTACTGGCATTTCATATATTCTCTGCTATAACATTGTGCTGATTCTTTCTGTATATTCTTTACTTATGTTTTTGTTTTCCTTAATCAAAGTGTGTCTTTTCAATCTTTTCAAAGAAGATTCTTTGGACTTACTAAATCACCTCAATTTTATACGTTTTCTGTTGTATTAAGTTCTGCTCATATCTTTATTTATCTTTTTTCTATGTTCTCAGGGTTTATTGTTTTGATCTTCTGATGTCAATTAAAACACTTGGTTATTCATTGTAATAAATATTTTACTTATAAAGATTTGAACTTTTGAAGATTCCAGCTTACTTGTAAGTTTCTAAGGGTCAGGTCCTCTCCATTGTTGCTGGCCTAAGGTTTAGTTCACCATATAGCAATGTATATATTGACCTATTTTCCCCTCGACTTTCTGTGATTCCCTACATCTCACCTTTCTTTGCAGACAAGCCATTTGAAATACCCTTAACTTATTTCACAGCCAATAAGTCATTGAAATAATGTGTATTTTTAGAGAAATCTTCTTATATAATTAGGCAGAAAATCTCACCTGCCATAGTTTTCAAAACAGCATAATTTCACTCTTCTCAATGCTTAATCTGTTGTATTACACAACCTTTGAGTATTTAGCTTTATCAATGACATGTAGAGATCCTACCAGTCTTTGAAAACATCCTTGTTCCTTGTTTCAGGTCCAGTTTTATGTATATATTCTGCCTTGCACCTGATTATTCCAACAATTAATGGATGGCCTTGGGAATCTAATTCTGGTATTGATAGTCTTTACTGATTGTCTCCCCTCGTAGCTGATTTCTTCATTATTGTGTAAATTTAGATCATGAGCTCATGTTTAGCTAAACAGCTGACCTTGTAAGACGCTTAGGTGTGAACACTCGTAAGCTTCAGCAGAAAGATGGCAAAGATTTATTTGTGTCCCTCCAATGAGTTGCCCACCAGGACACCGTTTTCTACAAGTGTTGGTCCAATACTCCCTCTAGAGGAAGGGCCTCCGACAGGGCTGATTTGTGGCCCCCGATCTGGGGCAGGGGCAGTGGGCAGCCTGTGGCCCGGGCTGGAGCCTCTTTGCATGTGTCCCTGGGACACATCTGCCTGCGAACTTCGGTCACCTGGCAGGAAGCTATGATGCCCAGACCTATGGTTAGCTGTGCAGCGAGGTGTACTGTGAGGACAGGTTCCACACACACTTCAAGTAAGAGGTCGGCCTGAGTGGAAAGGTGAGAGTTTGGGCAGCTGTGCAGACAAAGAAGGCGCCCTTTGGCCTGGGCCTAAATGCTTGTGACACCCCACTGGACCTGCCGTGCTCTGAGGGCCCTGCCCTGGGCCCCCTGCTCCCCTGCCATTTGTTCAGTCACAGCAGAGATGGCCTCACCCACTCCTTCAGTGAGGGCAGAGTTCCAACCACCCACAGCCCCGCCCCCTCTCCGCAGGTTACCCTGGACTACAGAGGCTGCATCCTGAGGCCAGGGCGTTCCGAGAATGCCAAGGGCAGACATGATGACCTTAAATGATTTCCTCTTGTGTCAGGTTTGGTAAACCTTAGGAGCTAGGAAATGGTCCACTTTACAGAAATGTTCAAATTTACTGGCATTTCATATATTCTCTGCTATAACATTGTGCTGATTCTTTCTGTATATTCTTTACTTATGTTTTTGTTTTCCTTAATCAAAGTGTGTCTTTTCAATCTTTTCAAAGAAGATTCTTTGGACTTACTAAATCACCTCAATTTTATACGATTTCTGTTGTATTAAGTTCTGCTCATATCTTTATTTATCTTTTTTCTATGTTCTCAGGGTTTATTGTTTTGATCTTCTGATGTAAATTAAAACACTTGGTTATTCATTGTAATAAATATTTTACTTATAAAGATTTGAACTTTTGAAGATTCCAGCTTACTTGTAAGTTTCTAAGGGTCAGGTCCTCTCCATTGTTGCTGGCCTAAGGTTTAGTTCACCATATAGCAATGTATATATTGACCTATTTTCCCCTCGACTTTCTGTGATTCCCTACATCTCACCTTTCTTTGCAGACAAGCCATTTGAAATACCCTTAACTTATTTCACAGCCAATAAGTCATTGAAATAATGTGTATTTTTAGAGAAATCTTCTTATATAATTAGGCAGAAAATCTCACCTGCCATAGTTTTCAAAACAGCATAATTTCACTCTTCTCAATGCTTAATCTGTTGTATTACACAACTTTTGAGTATTTAGCTTTATCAATGACATGTACTTTAAAAATGTTTTAGAGATCCTACCAGTCTTTGAAAACATCCTTGTTCCTTGTTTCAGTTCCAGTTTTATGTATATATTCTGCCGTGCACCTGATTATTCCAACAATTGATGGATGGCCTTGGGAATCTAATTCTGGTATTGATAGTCTTTACTGATTGTCTCCCCTCGTAGCTGATTTCTTCATTATTGTGTAAATTTAGATCATGAGCTCATGTTTAGCTAAACAGCTGACCTTGTAAGACGCTTAGGTGTGAACACTCGTAAGCTTCAGCAGAGGGATGGCAAAGATTTATTTGCGTCCCTCCAATGAGTTGCCCACGAGGACACCGTTTTCTACAAGTGTTGGTCCAATACTCCCTCTAGAGGAATGGGACTCCGACAGGGCTGATTGGCGGCCCCCGATCTGGGGCAGGGGCAGGGGGCAGCCTGTGGCCCGGGCAGGAGCCTCTTTGCATGTGTCCCTGGGACACATCTGCCTGCGAACTTCGGTCACCTGGCAGGAAGCTACGATGTCCAGACCTATGGTTAACTGTGCAGCAAGGTGTACTGTGAGGACAGGTTCCACACACACTTCAAGTAAGAGGTCGGCCTGAGTGGAAAGGTGAGAGTTTGGGCAGCTGTGCAGACAAAGAAGGCGCCCTTTGGCCTGGGCCTAAATGCTTGTGACAGCCCACTGGACCTGCCGTGCTCTGAGGGCCCTGCGCTGGGCCCCCTGCTCCCCTGCCCTTTGTTCAGTCACAGCAGAGATGGCCACACCCACTCCTTCAGTGAGGGCAGAGTTCCAACCACCCTCAGCCCCGCCCCCTCTCCGCAGGTTACCCTGGACTACAGAGGCTGCATCCTGAGGCCAGGGCGTTCCGAGAATGCCAAGGGCAGACATGATGACCTTAAATGATTTCCTCATGTGTCAGGTTTGGTAAACTTTAGGAGCTAGGAAATGGTCCACTTTACAGAAATGTTCAAATTTACTGGCATTTCATATATTCTCTGCTATAACATTGTGCTGATTCTTTCTGTATATTCTTTACTTATGTTTTTGTTTTCCTTAATCAAAGTGTGTCTTTTCAATCTTTTCAAAGAAGATTCTTTGGACTTACTAAATCACCTCAATTTTATACGTTTTCTGTTGTATTAAGTTCTGCTCATATCTTTATTTATCTTTTTTCTATGTTCTCAGGGTTTATTGTTTTGATCTTCTGATGTCAATTAAAACACTTGGTTATTCATTTTAATAAATATTTTACTTATAAAGATTTGAACTTTTGAAGATTCCAGCTTACTTGTAAGTTTCTAAGGGTCAGGTCCTCTCCATTGTTGCTGGCCTAAGGTTTAGTTCACCATATAGCAATGTATATATTGACCTATTTTCCCCTCGACTTTCTGTGATTCCCTACATCTCACCTTTCTTTGCAGACAAGCCATTTGAAATACCCTTAACTTATTTCACAGCCAATAATTCATTGAAATAATGTGTATTTTTAGAGAAATCTTCTTATATAATTAGGCAGAAAATCTCACCTGCCATAGTTTTCAAAACAGCATAATTTCACTCTTCTCAATGCTTAATCTGTTGTATTACACAACCTTTGAGTATTTAGCTTTATCAATGACATGTAGAGATCCTACCAGTCTTTGAAAACATCCTTGTTCCTTGTTTCAGGTCCAGTTTTATGTATATATTCTGCCTTGCACCTGATTATTCCAACAATTGATGGATGGCCTTGGGATTCTAATTCTGGTATTGATAGTCTTTACTGATTGTCTCCCCTCGTAGCTGATTTCTTCATTATTGTGTAAATTTAGATCATGAGCTCATGTTTAGCTAAACAGCTGACCTTGTAAGACGCTTAGGTGTGAACACTCGTAAGCTTCAGCAGAAAGATGGCAAAGATTTATTTGTGTCCCTCCAATGAGTTGCCCACGAGGACACCGTTTTCTACAAGTGTTGGTCCAATAATCCCTCTAGAGGAAGGGCCTCAGACAGGGCTGATTTGTGGCCCCCGATCTGGGGCAGGGGCAGTGGGCAGCCTGTGGCCCGGGCTGGAGCCTCTTTGCATGTGTCCCTGGGACACATCTGCCTGCGAACTTCGGTCACCTGGCAGGAGGCTATGATGCCCAGACCTATGGTTAGCTGTGCAGTGAGGTGTACTGTGAGGACAGGTTCCACACACACTTCAAGTAAGAGGTCGGCCTGAGTGGAAAGGTGAGAGTTTGGGCAGCTGTGCAGACAAAGAAGGCGCCCTTTGGCCTGGGCCTAAATGCTTGTGACACCCCACTGGACCTGCCGTGCTCTGAGGGCCCTGCCCTGGGCCCCCTGCTCCCCTGCCATTTGTTCAGTCACAGCAGAGATGGCCTCACCCACTCCTTCAGTGAGGGCAGAGTTCCAACCAGCCTCAGCCCCGCCCCCTCTCCGCAGGTTACCCTGGACTACAGAGGCTGCATCCTGAGGCCAGGGCGTTCCGAGAATGCCAAGGGCAGACATGATGAAATTAAATGATTTCCTCTTGTGTCAGGTTTGGTAAACCTTAGGAGCTAGGAAATGGTCCACTTTACAGAAATGTTCAAATTTACTGGCATTTCATATATTCTCTGCTATAACATTGTGCTGATTCTTTCTGTATATTCTTTACTTATGTTTTTGTTTTCCTTAATCAAAGTGTGTCTTTTCAATCTTTTCAAAGAAGATTCTTTGGACTTACTAAATCACCTCAATTTTATACGATTTCTGTTGTATTAAGTTCTGCTCATATCTTTATTTATCTTTTTTCTATGTTCTCAGGGTTTATTGTTTTGATCTTCTGATGTCAATTAAAACACTTGGTTATTCATTGTAATAAATATTTTACTTATAAAGATTTGAACTTTTGAAGATTACAGCTTACTTGTCAGTTTCTAAGGGTCAGGTCCTCTCCATTGTTGCTGGCCTAAGGTTTAGTTCACCATATAGCAATGTATATATTGACCTATTTTCCCCTCGACTTTCTGTGATTCCCTACATCTCACCTTTCTTTGCAGACAAGCCATTTGAAATACACTTAACTTATTTCACAGCCAATAAGTCATTGAAATAATGTGTATTTTTAGAGAAATCTTCTTATATAATTAGGCAGAAAATCTCACCTGCCATAGTTTTCAAAACAGCATAATTTCACTCTTCTCAATGCTTAATCTGTTGTATTACACAACCTTTGAGTATTTAGCTTTATCAATGACATGTAGAGATCCTACCAGTCTTTGAAAACCTCCTTGTTCCTTGTTTCAGGTCCAGTTTTATGTATATATTCTGCCTTGCACCTGATTATTCCAACAATTGATGGATGGCCTTGGGAATCTAATTCTGGTATTGATAGTCTTTACTGATTGTCTCCCCTCGTAGCTGATTTCTTCATTATTGTGTAAATTTAGATCATGAGCTCATGTTTAGCTAAACAGCTGACCTTGTAAGACGCTTAGGTGTGAACACTCGTAAGCTTCAGCAGAAAGATGGCAAAGATTTATTTGCGTCCCTCCAATGAGTTGCCCACGAGGACACCGTTTTCTACAAGTGTTGGTCCAATACTCCCTCTAGAGGAAGGGGACTCCGACAGGGCTGATTGGCGGCCCCCGATCTGGGGCAGGGGCAGTGGGCAGCCTGTGGCCCGGGCAGGAGCCTCTTTGCATGTGTCCCTGGGACACATCTGCCTGCGAACTTCGGTCACCTGGCAGGAAGCTATGATGTCCAGACCTATGGTTAACTGTGCAGCAATGTGTACTGTGAGGACAGGTTCCACACACACTTCAAGTAAGAGGTCGGCCTGAGTGGAAAGGTGAGAGTTTGGGCAGCTGTGCAGACAAAGAAGGCGCCCTTTGGCCTGGGCCTAAATGCTTGTGACAGCCCACTGGACCTGCCGTGCTCTGAGGGCCCTGCCCTGGGCCCCCTGCTCCCCTGCCCTTTGTTCAGTCACAGCAGAGATGGCCACACCCACTCCTTCAGTGAGGGCAGAGTTCCAACCACCCTCAGCCCCGCCCCCTCTCCGCAGGTTACCCTGGACTACAGAGGCTGCATCCTGAGGCCAGGGCGTTCCGAGAATGCCAAGGGCAGACATGATGACCTTAAATGATTCCCTCTTGTGTCAGGTTTGGTAAACTTTAGGAGCTAGGAAATGGTCCACTTTACAGAAATGTTCAAATTTACTGGCATTTCATATATTCTCTGCTATAACATTGTGCTGATTCTTTCTGTATATTCTTTACTTATGTTTTTGTTTTCCTTAATCAAAGTGTGTCTTTTCAATCTTTTCAAAGAAGATTCTTTGGACTTACTAAATCACCTCAATTTTATACGTTTTCTGTTGTATTAAGTTCTGCTCATATCTTTATTTATCTTTTTTCTATGTTCTCAGGGTTTATTGTTTTGATCTTCTGATGTCAATTAAAACACTTGGTTATTCATTGTAATAAATATTTTACTTATAAAGATTTGAACTTTTGAAGATTCCAGCTTACTTGTAAGTTTCTAAGGGTCAGGTCCTCTCCATTGTTGCTGGCCTAAGGTTTAGTTCACCATATAGCAATGTATATATTGACCTATTTTCCCCTCGACTTTCTGTGATTCCCTACATCTCACCTTTCTTTGCAGACAAGCCATTTGAAATACCCTTAACTTATTTCACAGCCAATAAGTCATTGAAATAATGTGTATTTTTAGAGAAATCTTCTTATATAATTAGGCAGAAAATCTCACCTGCCATAGTTTTCAAAACAGCATAATTTCACTCTTCTCAATGCTTAATCTGTTGTATTACACAACCTTTGAGTATTTAGCTTTATCAATGACATGTAGAGATCCTACCAGTCTTTGAAAACATCCTTGTTCCTTGTTTCAGGTCCAGTTTTATGTATATATTCTGCCTTGCACCTGATTATTCCAACAATTGATGGATGGCCTTGGGAATCTAATTCTGGTATTGATAGTCTTTACTGATTGTCTCCCCTCGTAGCTGATTTCTTCATTATTGTGTAAATTTAGATCATGAGCTCATGTTTAGCTAAACAGCTGACCTTGTAAGACGCTTAGGTGTGAACACTCGTAAGCTTCAGCAGAAAGATGGCAAAGATTTATTTGTGTCCCTCCAATGAGTTGCCCACGAGGACACCGTTTTCTACAAGTGTTGGTCCAATACTCCCTCTAGAGGAAGGGCCTCCAACAGGGCTGATTTGTGGCCCCCGATCTGGGGCAGGGGCAGTGGGCAGCCTGTGGCCCGGGCTGGAGCCTCTTTGCATGTGTCCCTGGGACACATCTGCCTGCGAACTTCGGTCACCTGGCAGGAAGCTATGATGCCCAGACCTATGGTTAGCTGTGCAGCGAGGTGTACTGTGAGGACAGGTTCCACACACACTTCAAGTAAGAGGTCGGCCTGAGTGGAAAGGTGAGAGTTTGGGCAGCTGTGCAGACAAAGAAGGCGCCCTTTGGCCTGGGCCTAAATGCTTGTGACACCCCACTGGACCTGCCGTGCTCTGAGGGCCCTGCCCTGGGCCCCCTGCTCCCCTGCCATTTGTTCAGTCACAGCAGAGATGGCCTCACCCACTCCTTCAGTGAGGGCAGAGTTCCAACCAGCCTCAGCCCTGCCCCCTCTCCGCAGGTTACCCTGGACTACAGAGGCTGCATCCTGAGGCCAGGGCGTTCCGAGAATGCCAAGGGCAGACATGATGACCTTAAATGATTTCCTCTTGTGTCAGGTTTGGTAAACCTTAGGAGCTAGGAAATGGTCCACTTTACAGAAATGTTCAAATTTACTGGCATTTCATATATTCTCTGCTATAACATTGTGCTGATTCTTTCTGTATATTCTTTACTTATGTTTTTGTTTTCCTTAATCAAAGTGTGTCTTTTCAATCTTTTCAAAGAAGATTCTTTGGACTTACTAAATCACCTCAATTTTATACGATTTCTGTTGTATTAAGTTCTGCTCATATCTTTATTTATCTTTTTTCTATGTTCTCAGGGTTTATTGTTTTGATCTTCTGATGTCAATTAAAACACTTGGTTATTCATTGTAATAAATATTTTACTTATAAAGATTTGAACTTTTGAAGATTCCAGCTTACTTGTAAGTTTCTAAGGGTCAGGTCCTCTCCATTGTTGCTGGCCTAAGGTTTAGTTCACCATATAGCAATGTATATATTGACCTATTTTCCCCTCGACTTTCTGTGATTCCCTACATCTCACCTTTCTTTGCAGACAAGCCATTTGAAATACCCTTAACTTATTTCACAGCCAATACGTCATTGAAATAATGTGTATTTTTAGAGAAATCTTCTTATATAATTAGGCAGAAAATCTCACCTGCCATAGTTTTCAAAACAGCATAATTTCACTCTTCTCAATGCTTAATCTGTTGTATTACACAACTTTTGAGTATTTAGCTTTATCAATGACATGTACTTTAAAAATGTTTTAGAGATCCTACCAGTCTTTGAAAACATCCTTGTTCCTTGTTTCAGTTCCAGTTTTATGTATATATTCTGCCGTGCACCTGATTATTCCAACAATTGATGGATGGCCTTGGGAATCTAATTCTGGTATTGATACTCTTTCCTGATTGTCTTCCCTCGTAGCTGATTTTTTCATTATTGTGTAAATTTAGATCATGAGCTCATGTTTAGCTAAACAGCTGACCTTGTAAGACGCTTAGGTGTGAACACTCGTAAGCTTCAGCAGAAAGATGGCAAAGATTTATTTGCGTCCCTCCAATGAGTTGCCCACGAGGACACCGTTTTCTACAAGTGTTGGTCCAATACTCCCTCTAGAGGAAGGGGACTCCGACAGGGCTGATTGGCGGCCCCCGATCTGGGGCAGGGGCAGTGGGCAGCCTGTGGCCCGGGCAGGAGCCTCTTTGCATGTGTCCCTGGGACACATCTGCCTGCGAACTTCGGTCACCTGGCAGGAAGCTACGATGTCCAGACCTATGGTTAGCTGTGCAGCGAGGTGTACTGTGAGGACAGGTTCCACACACACTTCAAGTAAGAGGTCGGCCTGAGTGGAAAGGTGAGAGTTTGGGCAGCTGTGCAGACAAAGAAGGCGCCCTTTGGCCTGGGCCTAAATGCTTGTGACAGCCCACTGGACCTGCCGTGCTCTGAGGGCCCTGCCCTGGGCCCCCTGCTCCCCTGCCCTTTGTTCAGTCACAGCAGAGATGGCCACACCCACTCCTTCAGTGAGGGCAGAGTTCCAACCACCCTCAGCCCCGCCCCCTCTCCGCAGGTTACCCTGGACTACAGAGGCTGCATCCTGAGGCCAGGGCGTTCCGAGAATGCCAAGGGCAGACATGATGACCTTAAATGATTTCCTCTTGTGTCAGGTTTGGTAAACTTTAGGAGCTAGGAAATGGTCCACTTTACAGAAATGTTCAAATTTACTGGCATTTCATATATTCTCTGCTATAACATTGTGCTGATTCTTTCTGTATATTCTTTACTTATGTTTTTGTTTTCCTTAATCAAAGTGTGTCTTTTCAATCTTTTCAAAGAAGATTCTTTGGACTTACTAAATCACCTCAATTTTATACGTTTTCTGTTGTATTAAGTTCTGCTCATATCTTTATTTATCTTTTTTCTATGTTCTCAGGGTTTATTGTTTTGATCTTCTGATGTCAATTAAAACACTTGGTTATTCATTGTAATAAATATTTTACTTATAAAGATTTGAACTTTTGAAGATTCCAGCTTACTTGTAAGTTTCTAA
The DNA here is from genome assembly GCF_964341445.2 of Mesoplodon mirus. Taxonomy (NCBI): domain Eukaryota; kingdom Metazoa; phylum Chordata; class Mammalia; order Artiodactyla; family Ziphiidae; genus Mesoplodon; species Mesoplodon mirus. Next base: position 165,595,638 of record NC_138976.1, on the reverse strand, counting down.
GGGTCAGGTCCTCTCCATTGTTGCTGGCCTAAGGTTTAGTTCACCATATAGCAATGTATATATTGACCTATTTTCCCCTCGACTTTCTGTGATTCCCTACATCTCACCTTTCTTTGCAGACAAGCCATTTGAAATACCCTTAACTTATTTCACAGCCAATAAGTCATTGAAATAATGTGTATTTTGAGAGAAATCTTCTTATATAATTAGGCAGAAAATCTCACCTGCCATAGTTTTCAAAACAGCATAATTTCACTCTTCTCAATGCTTAATCTGTTGTATTACACAACCTTTGAGTATTTAGCTTTATCAATGACATGTAGAGATCCTACCAGTCTTTGAAAACATCCTTGTTCCTTGTTTCAGGTCCAGTTTTATGTATATATTCTGCCTTGCACCTGATTATTCCAACAATTGATGGATGGCCTTGGGAATCTAATTCTGGTATTGATAGTCTTTACTGATTGTCTCCCCTCGTAGCTGATTTCTTCATTATTGTGTAAATTTAGATCATGAGCTCATGTTTAGCTAAACAGCTGACCTTGTAAGACGCTTAGGTGTGAACACTCGTAAGCTTCAGCAGAAAGATGGCAAAGATTTATTTGCGTCCCTCCAATGAGTTGCCCACGAGGACACCGTTTTCTACAAGTGTTGGTCCAATACTCCCTCTAGAGGAAGGGGACTCCGACAGGGCTGATTGGCGGCCCCCGATCTGGGGCAGGGGCAGTGGGCAGCCTGTGGCCCGGGCAGGAGCCTCTTTGCATGTGTCCCTGGGACACATCTGCCTGCGAACTTCGGTCACCTGGCAGGAAGCTACGATGCCCAGACCTATGGTTAGCTGTGCAGCGAGGTGTACTGTGAGGACAGGTTCCACACACTCTTCAAGTAAGAGGTCGGCCTGAGTGGAAAGGTGAGAGTTTGGGCAGCTGTGCAGACAAAGAAGGCGCCCTTTGGCCTGGGCCTAAATGCTTGTGACACCCCACTGGACCTGCCGTGCTCTGAGGGCCCTGCCCTGGGCCCCCTGCTCCCCTGCCCTTTGTTCAGTCACAGCAGAGATGGCCACACCCACTCCTTCAGTGAGGGCAGAGTTCCAACCACCCTCAGCCCCGCCCCCTCTCCGCAGGTTACCCTGGACTACAGAGGCTGCATCCTGAGGCCAGGGCGTTCCGAGAATGCCAAGGGCAGACATGATGACCTTAAATGATTTCCTCTTGTGTCAGGTTTGGTAAACTTTAGGAGCTAGGAAATGGTCCACTTTACAGAAATGTTCAAATTTACTGGCATTTCATATATTCTCTGCTATAACATTGTGCTGATTCTTTCTGTATATTCTTTACTTATGTTTTTGTTTTCCTTAATCAAAGTGTGTCTTTTCAATCTTTTCAAAGAAGATTCTTTGGACTTACTAAATCACCTCAATTTTATACGTTTTCTGTTGTATTAAGTTCTGCTCATATCTTTATTTATCTTTTTTCTATGTTCTCAGGGTTTATTGTTTTGATCTTCTGATGTCAATTAAAACACTTGGTTATTCATTGTAATAAATATTTTACTTATAAAGATTTGAACTTTTGAAGATTCCAGCTTACTTGTAAGTTTCTAAGGGTCAGGTCCTCTCCATTGTTGCTGGCCTAAGGTTTAGTTCACCATATAGCAATGTATATATTGACCTATTTTCCCCTCGACTTTCTGTGATTCCCTACATCTCACCTTTCTTTGCAGACAAGCCATTTGAAATACCCTTAACTTATTTCACAGCCAATAAGTCATTGAAATAATGTGTATTTTTAGAGAAATCTTCTTATATAATTAGGCAGAAAATCTCACCTGCCATAGTTTTCAAAACAGCATAATTTCACTCTTCTCAATGCTTAATCTGTTGTATTACACAACCTTTGAGTATTTAGCTTTATCAATGACATGTAGAGATCCTACCAGTCTTTGAAAACATCCTTGTTCCTTGTTTCAGGTCCAGTTTTATGTATATATTCTGCCTTGCACCTGATTATTCCAACAATTGATGGATGGCCTTGGGAATCTAATTCTGGTATTGATAGTCTTTACTGATTGTCTCCCCTCGTAGCTGATTTCTTCATTATTGTGTAAATTTAGATCATGAGCTCATGTTTAGCTAAACAGCTGACCTTGTAAGACGCTTAGGTGTGAACACTCGTAAGCTTCAGCAGAAAGATGGCAAAGATTTATTTGTGTCCCTCCAATGAGTTGCCCACGAGGACACCGTTTTCTACAAGTGTTGGTCCAATACTCCCTCTAGAGGAAGGGCCTCCAACAGGGCTGATTTGTGGCCCCCGATCTGGGGCAGGGGCAGTGGGCAGCCTGTGGCCCGGGCTGGAGCCTCTTTGCATGTGTCCCTGGGACACATCTGCCTGCGAACTTCGGTCACCTGGCAGGAAGCTATGATGCCCAGACCTATGGTTAGCTGTGCAGCGAGGTGTACTGTGAGGACAGGTTCCACACACACTTCAAATAAGAGGTCGGCCTGAGTGGAAAGGTGAGAGTTTGGGCAGCTGTGCAGACAAAGAAGGCGCCCTTTGGCCTGGGCCTAAATGCTTGTGACACCCCACTGGACCTGCCGTGCTCTGAGGGCCCTGCCCTGGGCCCCCTGCTCCCCTGCCATTTGTTCAGTCACAGCAGAGATGGCCTCACCCACTCCTTCAGTGAGGGCAGAGTTCCAACCTGCCTCAGCCCTGCCCCCTCTCCGCAGGTTACCCTGGACTACAGAGGCTGCATCCTGAGGCCAGGGCGTTCCGAGAATGCCAAGGGCAGACATGATGACCTTAAATGATTTCCTCTTGTGTCAGGTTTGGTAAACCTTAGGAGCTAGGAAATGGTCCACTTTACAGAAATGTTCAAATTTACTGGCATTTCATATATTCTCTGCTATAACATTGTGCTGATTCTTTCTGTATATTCTTTACTTATGTTTTTGTTTTCCTTAATCAAAGTGTGTCTTTTCAATCTTTTCAAAGAAGATTCTTTGGACTTACTAAATCACCTCAATTTTATACGATTTCTGTTGTATTAAGTTCTGCTCATATCTTTATTTATCTTTTTTCTATGTTCTCAGGGTTTATTGTTTTGATCTTCTGATGTCAATTAAAACACTTGGTTATTCATTGTAATAAATATTTTACTTATAAAGATTTGAACTTTTGAAGATTCCAGCTTACTTGTAAGTTTCTAAGGGTCAGGTCCTCTCCATTGTTGCTGGCCTAAGGTTTAGTTCACCATATAGCAATGTATATATTGACCTATTTTCCCCTCGACTTTCTGTGATTCCCTACATCTCACCTTTCTTTGCAGACAAGCCATTTGAAATACCCTTAACTTATTTCACAGCCAATACGTCATTGAAATAATGTGTATTTTTAGAGAAATCTTCTTATATAATTAGGCAGAAAATCTCACCTGCCATAGTTTTCAAAACAGCATAATTTCACTCTTCTCAATGCTTAATCTGTTGTATTACACAACTTTTGAGTATTTAGCTTTATCAATGACATGTACTTTAAAAATGTTTTAGAGATCCTACCAGTCTTTGAAAACATCCTTGTTCCTTGTTTCAGTTCCAGTTTTATGTATATATTCTGCCGTGCACCTGATTATTCCAACAATTGATGGATGGCCTTGGGAATCTAATTCTGGTATTGATACTCTTTCCTGATTGTCTTCCCTCGTAGCTGATTTTTTCATTATTGTGTAAATTTAGATAATGAGCTCATGTTTAGCTAAACAGCTGACCTTGTAAGACGCTTAGGTGTGAACACTCGTAAGCTTCAGCAGAAAGATGGCAAAGATTTATTTGCGTCCCTCCAATGAGTTGCCCACGAGGACACCGTTTTCTACAAGTGTTGGTCCAATACTCCCTCTAGAGGAAGGGGACTCCGACAGGGCTGATTGGCGGCCCCCGATCTGGGGCAGGGGCAGTGGGCAGCCTGTGGCCCGGGCAGGAGCCTCTTTGCATGTGTCCCTGGGACACATCTGCCTGCGAACTTCGGTCACCTGGCAGGAAGCTACGATGTCCAGACCTATGGTTAGCTGTGCAGCGAGGTGTACTGTGAGGACAGGTTCCACACACACTTCAAGTAAGAGGTCGGCCTGAGTGGAAAGGTGAGAGTTTGGGCAGCTGTGCAGACATAGAAGGCGCCCTTTGGCCTGGGCCTAAATGCTTGTGACAGCCCACTGGACCTGCCGTGCTCTGAGGGCCCTGCCCTGGGCCCCCTGCTCCCCTGCCCTTTGTTCAGTCACAGCAGAGATGGCCACACCCACTCCTTCAGTGAGGGCAGAGTTCCAACCACCCTCAGCCCCGCCCCCTCTCCGCAGGTTACCCTGGACTACAGAGGCTGCATCCTGAGGCCAGGGCGTTCCGAGAATGCCAAGGGCAGACATGATGACCTTAAATGATTTCCTCTTGTGTCAGGTTTGGTAAACTTTAGGAGCTAGGAAATGGTCCACTTTACAGAAATGTTCAAATTTACTGGCATTTCATATATTCTCTGCTATAACATTGTGCTGATTCTTTCTGTATATTCTTTACTTATGTTTTTGTTTTCCTTAATCAAAGTGTGTCTTTTCAATCTTTTCAAAGAAGATTCTTTGGACTTACTAAATCACCTCAATTTTATACGTTTTCTGTTGTATTAAGTTCTGCTCATATCTTTATTTATCTTTTTTCTATGTTCTCAGGGTTTATTGTTTTGATCTTCTGATGTCAATTAAAACACTTGGTTATTCATTGTAATAAATATTTTACTTATAAAGATTTGAACTTTTGAAGATTCCAGCTTACTTGTAAGTTTCTAAGGGTCAGGTCCTCTCCATTGTTGCTGGCCTAAGGTTTAGTTCACCATATAGCAATGTATATATTGACCTATTTTCCCCTCGACTTTCTGTGATTCCCTACATCTCACCTTTCTTTGCAGACAAGCCATTTGAAATACCCTTAACTTATTTCACAGCCAATAAGTCATTGAAATAATGTGTATTTTGAGAGAAATCTTCTTATATAATTAGGCAGAAAATCTCACCTGCCATAGTTTTCAAAACAGCATAATTTCACTCTTCTCAATGCTTAATCTGTTGTATTACACAACCTTTGAGTATTTAGCTTTATCAATGACATGTAGAGATCCTACCAGTCTTTGAAAACCTCCTTGTTCCTTGTTTCAGGTCCAGTTTTATGTATATATTCTGCCTTGCACCTGATTATTCCAACAATTGATGGATGGCCTTGGGAATCTAATTCTGGTATTGATAGTCTTTACTGATTGTCTCCCCTCGTAGCTGATTTCTTCATTATTGTGTAAATTTAGATCATGAGCTCATGTTTAGCTAAACAGCTGACCTTGTAAGACGCTTAGGTGTGAACACTCGTAAGCTTCAGCAGAAAGATGGCAAAGATTTATTTGCGTCCCTCCAATGAGTTGCCCACGAGGACACCGTTTTCTACAAGTGTTGGTCCAATACTCCCTCTAGAGGAAGGGGACTCCGACAGGGCTGATTGGCGGCCCCCGATCTGGGGCAGGGGCAGTGGGCAGCCTGTGGCCCGGGCAGGAGCCTCTTTGCATGTGTCCCTGGGACACATCTGCCTGCGAACTTCGGTCACCTGGCAGGAAGCTACGATGCCCAGACCTATGGTTAGCTGTGCAGCGAGGTGTACTGTGAGGACAGGTTCCACACACTCTTCAAGTAAGAGGTCGGCCTGAGTGGAAAGGTGAGAGTTTGGGCAGCTGTGCAGACAAAGAAGGCGCCCTTTGGCCTGGGCCTAAATGCTTGTGACACCCCACTGGACCTGCCGTGCTCTGAGGGCCCTGCCCTGGGCCCCCTGCTCCCCTGCCCTTTGTTCAGTCACAGCAGAGATGGCCACACCCACTCCTTCAGTGAGGGCAGAGTTCCAACCACCCTCAGCCCCGCCCCCTCTCCGCAGGTTACCCTGGACTACAGAGGCTGCATCCTGAGGCCAGGGCGTTCCGAGAATGCCAAGGGCAGACATGATGACCTTAAATGATTTCCTCTTGTGTCAGGTTTGGTAAACTTTAGGAGCTAGGAAATGGTCCACTTTACAGAAATGTTCAAATTTACTGGCATTTCATATATTCTCTGCTATAACATTGTGCTGATTCTTTCTGTATATTCTTTACTTATGTTTTTGTTTTCCTTAATCAAAGTGTGTCTTTTCAATCTTTTCAAAGAAGATTCTTTGGACTTACTAAATCACCTCAATTTTATACGTTTTCTGTTGTATTAAGTTCTGCTCATATCTTTATTTATCTTTTTTCTATGTTCTCAGGGTTTATTGTTTTGATCTTCTGATGTCAATTAAAACACTTGGTTATTCATTGTAATAAATATTTTACTTATAAAGATTTGAACTTTTGAAGATTCCAGCTTACTTGTAAGTTTCTAAGGGTCAGGTCCTCTCCATTGTTGCTGGCCTAAGGTTTAGTTCACCATATAGCAATGTATATATTGACCTATTTTCCCCTCGACTTTCTGTGATTCCCTACATCTCACCTTTCTTTGCAGACAAGCCATTTGAAATACCCTTAACTTATTTCACAGCCAATAAGTCATTGAAATAATGTGTATTTTTAGAGAAATCTTCTTATATAATTAGGCAGAAAATCTCACCTGCCATAGTTTTCAAAACAGCATAATTTCACTCTTCTCAATGCTTAATCTGTTGTATTACACAACCTTTGAGTATTTAGCTTTATCAATGACATGTATAGATCCTACCAGTCTTTGAAAACATCCTTGTTCCTTGTTTCAGGTCCAGTTTTATGTATATATTCTGCCTTGCACCTGATTATTCCAACAATTGATGGATGGCCTTGGGAATCTAATTCTGGTATTGATAGTCTTTACTGATTGTCTCCCCTCGTAGCTGATTTCTTCATTATTGTGTAAATTTAGATCATGAGCTCATGTTTAGCTAAACAGCTGACCTTGTAAGACGCTTAGGTGTGAACACTCGTAAGCTTCAGCAGAAAGATGGCAAAGATTTATTTGTGTCCCTCCAATGAGTTGCCCACGAGGACACCGTTTTCTACAAGTGTTGGTCCAATACTCCCTCTAGAGGAAGGGCCTCCAACAGGGCTGATTTGTGGCCCCCGATCTGGGGCAGGGGCAGTGGGCAGCCTGTGGCCCGGGCTGGAGCCTCTTTGCATGTGTCCCTGGGACACATCTGCCTGCGAACTTCTGTCACCTGGCAGGAAGCTATGATGCCCAGACCTATGGTTAGCTGTGCAGCGAGGTGTACTGTGAGGACAGGTTCCACACTCACTTCAAGTAAGAGGTCGGCCTGAGTGGAAAGGTGAGAGTTTGGGCAGCTGTGCAGACAAAGAAGGCGACCTTTGGCCTGGGCCTAAATGCTTGTGACACCCCACTGGACCTGCCGTGCTCTGAGGGCCCTGCCCTGGGCCCCCTGCTCCCCTGCCATTTGTTCAGTCACAGCAGAGATGGCCTCACCCACTCCTTCAGTGAGGGCAGAGTTCCAACCTGCCTCAGCCCTGCCCCCTCTCCGCAGGTTACCCTGGACTACAGAGGCTGCATCCTGAGGCCAGGGCGTTCCGAGAATGCCAAGGGCAGACATGATGACCTTAAATGATTTCCTCTTGTGTCAGGTTTGGTAAACCTTAGGAGCTAGGAAATGGTCCACTTTACAGAAATGTTCAAATTTACTGGCATTTCATATATTCTCTGCTATAACATTGTGCTGATTCTTTCTGTATATTCTTTACTTATGTTTTTGTTTTCCTTAATCAAAGTGTGTCTTTTCAATCTTTTCAAAGAAGATTCTTTGGACTTACTAAATCACCTCAATTTTATACGATTTCTGTTGTATTAAGTTCTGCTCATATCTTTATTTATCTTTTTTCTATGTTCTCAGGGTTTATTGTTTTGATCTTCTGATGTCAATTAAAACACTTGGTTATTCATTGTAATAAATATTTTACTTATAAAGATTTGAACTTTTGAAGATTCCAGCTTACTTGTAAGTTTCTAAGGGTCAGGTCCTCTCCATTGTTGCTGGCCTAAGGTTTAGTTCACCATATAGCAATGTATATATTGACCTATTTTCCCCTCGACTTTCTGTGATTCCCTACATCTCACCTTTCTTTGCAGACAAGCCATTTGAAATACCCTTAACTTATTTCACAGCCAATACGTCATTGAAATAATGTGTATTTTTAGAGAAATCTTCTTATATAATTAGGCAGAAAATCTCACCTGCCATAGTTTTCAAAACAGCATAATTTCACTCTTCTCAATGCTTAATTTGTTGTATTACACAACTTTTGAGTATTTAGCTTTATCAATGACATGTACTTTAAAAATGTTTTAGAGATCCTACCAGTCTTTGAAAACATCCTTGTTCCTTGTTTCAGTTCCAGTTTTATGTATATATTCTGCCGTGCACCTGATTATTCCAACAATTGATGGATGGCCTTGGGAATCTAATTCTGGTATTGATACTCTTTCCTGATTGTCTTCCCTCGTAGCTGATTTTTTCATTATTGTGTAAATTTAGATCATGAGCTCATGTTTAGCTAAACAGCTGACCTTGTAAGACGCTTAGGTGTGAACACTCGTAAGCTTCAGCAGAAAGATGGCAAAGATTTATTTGCGTCCCTCCAATGAGTTGCCCACGAGGACACCGTTTTCTACAAGTGTTGGTCCAATACTCCCTCTAGAGGAATGGGACTCCGACAGGGCTGATTGGCGGCCCCCGATCTGGGGCAGGGGCAGTGGGCAGCCTGTGGCCCGGGCAGGAGCCTCTTTGCATGTGTCCCTGGGACACATCTGCCTGCGAACTTCGGTCACCTGGCAGGAAGCTACGATGTCCAGACCTATGGTTAACTGTGCAGCAAGGTGTACTGTGAGGACAGGTTCCACACACACTTCAAGTAAGACGTCGGCCTGAGTGGAAAGGTGAGAGTTTGGGCAGCTGTGCAGACAAAGAAGGCGCCCTTTGGCCTGGGCCTAAATGCTTGTGACAGCCCACTGGACCTGCCGTGCTCTGAGGGCCCTGCCCTGGGCCCCCTGCTCCCCTGCCCTTTGTTCAGTCACAGCAGAGATGGCCAGACCCACTCCTTCAGTGAGGGCAGAGTTCCAACCACCCTCAGCCCCGCCCCCTCTCCGCAGGTTACCCTGGACTACAGAGGCTGCATCCTGAGGCCAGGGCGTTCCGAGAATGCCAAGGGCAGACATGATGACCTTAAATGATTTCCTCTTGTGTCAGGTTTGGTAAACTTTAGGAGCTAGGAAATGGTCCACTTTACAGAAATGTTCAAATTTACTGGCATTTCATATATTCTCTGCTATAACATTGTGCTGATTCTTTCTGTATATTCTTTACTTATGTTTTTGTTTTCCTTAATCAAAGTGTGTCTTTTCAATCTTTTCAAAGAAGATTCTTTGGACTTACTAAATCACCTCAATTTTATACGTTTTCTGTTGTATTAAGTTCTGCTCATATCTTTATTTATCTTTTTTCTATGTTCTCAGGGTTTATTGTTTTGATCTTCTGATGTCAATTAAAACACTTGGTTATTCATTGTAATAAATATTTTACTTATAAAGATTTGAACTTTTGAAGATTCCAGCTTACTTGTAAGTTTCTAAGGGTCAGGTCCTCTCCATTGTTGCTGGCCTAAGGTTTAGTTCACCATATAGCAATGTATATATTGACCTATTTTCCCCTCGACTTTCTGTGATTCCCTACATCTCACCTTTCTTTGCAGACAAGCCATTTGAAATACCCTTAACTTATTTCACAGCCAATAAGTCATTGAAATAATGTGTATTTTTAGAGAAATCTTCTTATATAATTAGGCAGAAAATCTCACCTGCCATAGTTTTCAAAACAGCATAATTTCACTCTTCTCAATGCTTAATCTGTTGTATTACACAACCTTTGAGTATTTAGCTTTATCAATGACATGTAGAGATCCTACCAGTCTTTGAAAACATCCTTGTTCCTTGTTTCAGGTCCAGTTTTATGTATATATTCTGCCTTGCACCTGATTATTCCAACAATTAATGGATGGCCTTGGGAATCTAATTCTGGTATTGATAGTCTTTACTGATTGTCTCCCCTCGTAGCTGATTTCTTCATTATTGTGTAAATTTAGATCATGAGCTCATGTTTAGCTAAACAGCTGACCTTGTAAGACGCTTAGGTGTGAACACTCGTAAGCTTCAGCAGAAAGATGGCAAAGATTTATTTGTGTCCCTCCAATGAGTTGCCCACCAGGACACCGTTTTCTACAAGTGTTGGTCCAATACTCCCTCTAGAGGAAGGGCCTCCGACAGGGCTGATTTGTGGCCCCCGATCTGGGGCAGGGGCAGTGGGCAGCCTGTGGCCCGGGCTGGAGCCTCTTTGCATGTGTCCCTGGGACACATCTGCCTGCGAACTTCGGTCACCTGGCAGGAAGCTATGATGCCCAGACCTATGGTTAGCTGTGCAGCGAGGTGTACTGTGAGGACAGGTTCCACACACACTTCAAGTAAGAGGTCGGCCTGAGTGGAAAGGTGAGAGTTTGGGCAGCTGTGCAGACAAAGAAGGCGCCCTTTGGCCTGGGCCTAAATGCTTGTGACACCCCACTGGACCTGCCGTGCTCTGAGGGCCCTGCCCTGGGCCCCCTGCTCCCCTGCCATTTGTTCAGTCACAGCAGAGATGGCCTCACCCACTCCTTCAGTGAGGGCAGAGTTCCAACCAGCCTCAGCCCCGCCCCCTCTCCGCAGGTTACCCTGGACTACAGACGCTGCATCCTGAGGCCAGGGCGTTCCGAGTATGCCAAGGGCAGACATGATGACCTTAAATGATTTCCTCTTGTGTCAGGTTTGGTAAACCTTAGGAGCTAGGAAATGGTCCACTTTACAGAAATGTTCAAATTTACTGGCATTTCATATATTCTCTGCTATAACATTGTGCTGATTCTTTCTGTATATTCTTTACTTATGTTTTTGTTTTCCTTAATCAAAGTGTGTCTTTTCAATCTTTTCAAAGAAGATTCTTTGGACTTACTAAATCACCTCAATTTTATACGATTTCTGTTGTATTAAGTTCTGCTCATATCTTTATTTATCTTTTTTCTATGTTCTCAGGGTTTATTGTTTTGATCTTCTGATGTCAATTAAAACACTTGGTTATTCATTGTAATAAATATTTTACTTATAAAGATTTGAACTTTTGAAGATTCCAGCTTACTTGTAAGTTTCTAAGGGTCAGGTCCTCTCCATTGTTGCTGGCCTAAGGTTTAGTTCACCATATAGCAATGTATATATTGACCTATTTTCCCCTCGACTTTCTGTGATTCCCTACATCTCACCTTTCTTTGCAGACAAGCCATGTGAAATACCCTTAACTTATTTCACAGCCAATAAGTCATTGAAATAATGTGTATTTTTAGAGAAATCTTCTTATATAATTAGGCAGAAAATCTCACCTGCCATAGTTTTCAAAACAGCATAATTTCACTCTTCTCAATGCTTAATCTGTTGTATTACACAACCTTTGAGTATTTAGCTTTATCAATGACATGTAGAGATCCTACCAGTCTTTGAAAACATCCTTGTTCCTTGTTTCAGGTCCAGTTTTATGTATATATTCTGCCTTGCACCTGATTATTCCAACAATTGATGGATGGCCTTGGGAATCTAATTCTGGTATTGATAGTCTTTACTGATTGTCTCCCCTCGTAGCTGATTTCTTCATTATTGTGTAAATTTAGATCATGAGCTCATGTTTAGCTAAACAGCTGACCTTGTAAGACGCTTAGGTGTGAACACTCGTAAGCTTCAGCAGAAAGATGGCAAAGATTTATTTGCGTCCCTCCAATGAGTTGCCCACGAGGACACCGTTTTCTACAAGTGTTGGTCCAATACTCCCTCTAGAGGAATGGGATTCCGACAGGGCTGATTGGCGGCCCCCGATCTGGGGCAGGGGCAGTGGGCAGCCTGTGGCCCGGGCAGGAGCCTCTTTGCATGTGTCCCTGGGACACATCTGCCTGCGAACTTCGGTCACCTGGCAGGAAGCTACGATGTCCAGACCTATGGTTAACTGTGCAGCAAGGTGTACTGTGAGGACAGGTTCCACACACACTTCAAGTAAGAGGTCGGCCTGAGTGGAAAGGTGAGAGTTTGGGCAGCTGTGCAGACAAAGAAGGCGCCCTTTGGCCTGGGCCTAAATGCTTGTGACAGCCCACTGGACCTGCCGTGCTCTGAGGGCCCTGCCCTGGGCCCCCTGCTCCCCTGCCCTTTGTTCAGTCACAGCAGAGATGGCCACACCCACTCCTTCAGTGAGGGCAGAGTTCCAACCACCCTCAGCCCCGCCCCCTCTCCGCAGGTTACCCTGGACTACAGAGGCTGCATCCTGAGGCCAGGGCGTTCCGAGAATGCCAAGGGCAGACATGATGACCTTAAATGATTTCCTCTTGTGTCAGGTTTGGTAAACTTTAGGAGCTAGGAAATGGTCCACTTTACAGAAATGTTCAAATTTACTGGCATTTCATATATTCTCTGCTATAACATTGTGCTGATTCTTTCTGTATATTCTTTACTTATGTTTTTGTTTTCCTTAATCAAAGTGTGTCTTTTCAATCTTTTCAAAGAAGATTCTTTGGACTTACTAAATCACCTCAATTTTATACGTTTTCTGTTGTATTAAGTTCTGCTCATATCTTTATTTATCTTTTTTCTATGTTCTCAGGGTTTATTGTTTTGATCTTCTGATGTCAATTAAAACACTTGGTTATTCATTGTAATAAATATTTTACTTATAAAGATTTGAACTTTTGAAGATTCCAGCTTACTTGTAAGTTTCTAAGGGTCAGGTCCTCTCCATTGTTGCTGGCCTAAGGTTTAGTTCACCATATAGCAATGTATATATTGACCTATTTTCCCCTCGACTTTCTGTGATTCCCTACATCTCACCTTTCTTTGCAGACAAGCCATTTGAAATACCCTTAACTTATTTCACAGCCAATAAGTCATTGAAATAATGTGTATTTTTAGAGAAATCTTCTTATATAATTAGGCAGAAAATCTCACCTGCCATAGTTTTCAAAACAGCATAATTTCACTCTTCTCAATGCTTAATCTGTTGTATTACACAACCTTTGAGTATTTAGCTTTATCAATGACATGTAGAGATCCTACCAGTCTTTGAAAACATCCTTGTTCCTTGTTTCAGGTCCAGTTTTATGTATATATTCTGCCTTGCACCTGATTATTCCAACAATTAATGGATGGCCTTGGGAATCTAATTCTGGTATTGATAGTCTTTACTGATTGTCTCCCCTCGTAGCTGATTTCTTCATTATTGTGTAAATTTAGATCATGAGCTCATGTTTAGCTAAACAGCTGACCTTGTAAGACGCTTAGGTGTGAACACTCGTAAGCTTCAGCAGAAAGATGGCAAAGATTTATTTGTGTCCCTCCAATGAGTTGCCCACCAGGACACCGTTTTCTACAAGTGTTGGTCCAATACTCCCTCTAGAGGAAGGGCCTCCGACAGGGCTGATTTGTGGCCCCCGATCTGGGGCAGGGGCAGTGGGCAGCCTGTGGCCCGGGCTGGAGCCTCTTTGCATGTGTCCCTGGGACACATCTGCCTGCGAACTTCGGTCACCTGGCAGGAAGCTATGATGCCCAGACCTATGGTTAGCTGTGCAGCGAGGTGTACTGTGAGGACAGGTTCCACACACACTTCAAGTAAGAGGTCGGCCTGAGTGGAAAGGTGAGAGTTTGGGCAGCTGTGCAGACAAAGAAGGCGCCCTTTGGCCTGGGCCTAAATGCTTGTGACACCCCACTGGACCTGCCGTGCTCTGAGGGCCCTGCCCTGGGCCCCCTGCTCCCCTGCCATTTGTTCAGTCACAGCAGAGATGGCCTCACCCACTCCTTCAGTGAGGGCAGAGTTCCAACCAGCCTCAGCCCCGCCCCCTCTCCGCAGGTTACCCTGGACTACAGAGGCTGCATCCTGAGGCCAGGGCGTTCCGAGAATGCCAAGGGCAGACATGATGACCTTAAATGATTTCCTCTTGTGTCAGGTTTGGTAAACCTTAGGAGCTAGGAAATGGTCCACTTTACAGAAATGTTCAAATTTACTGGCATTTCATATATTCTCTGCTATAACATTGTGCTGATTCTTTCTGTATATTCTTTACTTATGTTTTTGTTTTCCTTAATCAAAGTGTGTCTTTTCAATCTTTTCAAAGAAGATTCTTTGGACTTACTAAATCACCTCAATTTTATACGATTTCTGTTGTATTAAGTTCTGCTCATATCTTTATTTATCTTTTTTCTATGTTCTCAGGGTTTATTGTTTTGATCTTCTGATGTAAATTAAAACACTTGGTTATTCATTGTAATAAATATTTTACTTATAAAGATTTGAACTTTTGAAGATTCCAGCTTACTTGTAAGTTTCTAAGGGTCAGGTCCTCTCCATTGTTGCTGGCCTAAGGTTTAGTTCACCATATAGCAATGTATATATTGACCTATTTTCCCCTCGACTTTCTGTGATTCCCTACATCTCACCTTTCTTTGCAGACAAGCCATTTGAAATACCCTTAACTTATTTCACAGCCAATAAGTCATTGAAATAATGTGTATTTTTAGAGAAATCTTCTTATATAATTAGGCAGAAAATCTCACCTGCCATAGTTTTCAAAACAGCATAATTTCACTCTTCTCAATGCTTAATCTGTTGTATTACACAACTTTTGAGTATTTAGCTTTATCAATGACATGTACTTTAAAAATGTTTTAGAGATCCTACCAGTCTTTGAAAACATCCTTGTTCCTTGTTTCAGTTCCAGTTTTATGTATATATTCTGCCGTGCACCTGATTATTCCAACAATTGATGGATGGCCTTGGGAATCTAATTCTGGTATTGATAGTCTTTACTGATTGTCTCCCCTCGTAGCTGATTTCTTCATTATTGTGTAAATTTAGATCATGAGCTCATGTTTAGCTAAACAGCTGACCTTGTAAGACGCTTAGGTGTGAACACTCGTAAGCTTCAGCAGAGGGATGGCAAAGATTTATTTGCGTCCCTCCAATGAGTTGCCCACGAGGACACCGTTTTCTACAAGTGTTGGTCCAATACTCCCTCTAGAGGAATGGGACTCCGACAGGGCTGATTGGCGGCCCCCGATCTGGGGCAGGGGCAGGGGGCAGCCTGTGGCCCGGGCAGGAGCCTCTTTGCATGTGTCCCTGGGACACATCTGCCTGCGAACTTCGGTCACCTGGCAGGAAGCTACGATGTCCAGACCTATGGTTAACTGTGCAGCAAGGTGTACTGTGAGGACAGGTTCCACACACACTTCAAGTAAGAGGTCGGCCTGAGTGGAAAGGTGAGAGTTTGGGCAGCTGTGCAGACAAAGAAGGCGCCCTTTGGCCTGGGCCTAAATGCTTGTGACAGCCCACTGGACCTGCCGTGCTCTGAGGGCCCTGCGCTGGGCCCCCTGCTCCCCTGCCCTTTGTTCAGTCACAGCAGAGATGGCCACACCCACTCCTTCAGTGAGGGCAGAGTTCCAACCACCCTCAGCCCCGCCCCCTCTCCGCAGGTTACCCTGGACTACAGAGGCTGCATCCTGAGGCCAGGGCGTTCCGAGAATGCCAAGGGCAGACATGATGACCTTAAATGATTTCCTCATGTGTCAGGTTTGGTAAACTTTAGGAGCTAGGAAATGGTCCACTTTACAGAAATGTTCAAATTTACTGGCATTTCATATATTCTCTGCTATAACATTGTGCTGATTCTTTCTGTATATTCTTTACTTATGTTTTTGTTTTCCTTAATCAAAGTGTGTCTTTTCAATCTTTTCAAAGAAGATTCTTTGGACTTACTAAATCACCTCAATTTTATACGTTTTCTGTTGTATTAAGTTCTGCTCATATCTTTATTTATCTTTTTTCTATGTTCTCAGGGTTTATTGTTTTGATCTTCTGATGTCAATTAAAACACTTGGTTATTCATTGTAATAAATATTTTACTTATAAAGATTTGAACTTTTGAAGATTCCAGCTTACTTGTAAGTTTCTAAGGGTCAGGTCCTCTCCATTGTTGCTGGCCTAAGGTTTAGTTCACCATATAGCAATGTATATATTGACCTATTTTCCCCTCGACTTTCTGTGATTCCCTACATCTCACCTTTCTTTGCAGACAAGCCATTTGAAATACCCTTAACTTATTTCACAGCCAATAATTCATTGAAATAATGTGTATTTTTAGAGAAATCTTCTTATATAATTAGGCAGAAAATCTCACCTGCCATAGTTTTCAAAACAGCATAATTTCACTCTTCTCAATGCTTAATCTGTTGTATTACACAACCTTTGAGTATTTAGCTTTATCAATGACATGTAGAGATCCTACCAGTCTTTGAAAACATCCTTGTTCCTTGTTTCAGGTCCAGTTTTATGTATATATTCTGCCTTGCACCTGATTATTCCAACAATTGATGGATGGCCTTGGGATTCTAATTCTGGTATTGATAGTCTTTACTGATTGTCTCCCCTCGTAGCTGATTTCTTCATTATTGTGTAAATTTAGATCATGAGCTCATGTTTAGCTAAACAGCTGACCTTGTAAGACGCTTAGGTGTGAACACTCGTAAGCTTCAGCAGAAAGATGGCAAAGATTTATTTGTGTCCCTCCAATGAGTTGCCCACGAGGACACCGTTTTCTACAAGTGTTGGTCCAATAATCCCTCTAGAGGAAGGGCCTCAGACAGGGCTGATTTGTGGCCCCCGATCTGGGGCAGGGGCAGTGGGCAGCCTGTGGCCCGGGCTGGAGCCTCTTTGCATGTGTCCCTGGGACACATCTGCCTGCGAACTTCGGTCACCTGGCAGGAGGCTATGATGCCCAGACCTATGGTTAGCTGTGCAGTGAGGTGTACTGTGAGGACAGGTTCCACACACACTTCAAGTAAGAGGTCGGCCTGAGTGGAAAGGTGAGAGTTTGGGCAGCTGTGCAGACAAAGAAGGCGCCCTTTGGCCTGGGCCTAAATGCTTGTGACACCCCACTGGACCTGCCGTGCTCTGAGGGCCCTGCCCTGGGCCCCCTGCTCCCCTGCCATTTGTTCAGTCACAGCAGAGATGGCCTCACCCACTCCTTCAGTGAGGGCAGAGTTCCAACCAGCCTCAGCCCCGCCCCCTCTCCGCAGGTTACCCTGGACTACAGAGGCTGCATCCTGAGGCCAGGGCGTTCCGAGAATGCCAAGGGCAGACATGATGAAATTAAATGATTTCCTCTTGTGTCAGGTTTGGTAAACCTTAGGAGCTAGGAAATGGTCCACTTTACAGAAATGTTCAAATTTACTGGCATTTCATATATTCTCTGCTATAACATTGTGCTGATTCTTTCTGTATATTCTTTACTTATGTTTTTGTTTTCCTTAATCAAAGTGTGTCTTTTCAATCTTTTCAAAGAAGATTCTTTGGACTTACTAAATCACCTCAATTTTATACGATTTCTGTTGTATTAAGTTCTGCTCATATCTTTATTTATCTTTTTTCTATGTTCTCAGGGTTTATTGTTTTGATCTTCTGATGTCAATTAAAACACTTGGTTATTCATTGTAATAAATATTTTACTTATAAAGATTTGAACTTTTGAAGATTACAGCTTACTTGTCAGTTTCTAAGGGTCAGGTCCTCTCCATTGTTGCTGGCCTAAGGTTTAGTTCACCATATAGCAATGTATATATTGACCTATTTTCCCCTCGACTTTCTGTGATTCCCTACATCTCACCTTTCTTTGCAGACAAGCCATTTGAAATACACTTAACTTATTTCACAGCCAATAAGTCATTGAAATAATGTGTATTTTTAGAGAAATCTTCTTATATAATTAGGCAGAAAATCTCACCTGCCATAGTTTTCAAAACAGCATAATTTCACTCTTCTCAATGCTTAATCTGTTGTATTACACAACCTTTGAGTATTTAGCTTTATCAATGACATGTAGAGATCCTACCAGTCTTTGAAAACCTCCTTGTTCCTTGTTTCAGGTCCAGTTTTATGTATATATTCTGCCTTGCACCTGATTATTCCAACAATTGATGGATGGCCTTGGGAATCTAATTCTGGTATTGATAGTCTTTACTGATTGTCTCCCCTCGTAGCTGATTTCTTCATTATTGTGTAAATTTAGATCATGAGCTCATGTTTAGCTAAACAGCTGACCTTGTAAGACGCTTAGGTGTGAACACTCGTAAGCTTCAGCAGAAAGATGGCAAAGATTTATTTGCGTCCCTCCAATGAGTTGCCCACGAGGACACCGTTTTCTACAAGTGTTGGTCCAATACTCCCTCTAGAGGAAGGGGACTCCGACAGGGCTGATTGGCGGCCCCCGATCTGGGGCAGGGGCAGTGGGCAGCCTGTGGCCCGGGCAGGAGCCTCTTTGCATGTGTCCCTGGGACACATCTGCCTGCGAACTTCGGTCACCTGGCAGGAAGCTATGATGTCCAGACCTATGGTTAACTGTGCAGCAATGTGTACTGTGAGGACAGGTTCCACACACACTTCAAGTAAGAGGTCGGCCTGAGTGGAAAGGTGAGAGTTTGGGCAGCTGTGCAGACAAAGAAGGCGCCCTTTGGCCTGGGCCTAAATGCTTGTGACAGCCCACTGGACCTGCCGTGCTCTGAGGGCCCTGCCCTGGGCCCCCTGCTCCCCTGCCCTTTGTTCAGTCACAGCAGAGATGGCCACACCCACTCCTTCAGTGAGGGCAGAGTTCCAACCACCCTCAGCCCCGCCCCCTCTCCGCAGGTTACCCTGGACTACAGAGGCTGCATCCTGAGGCCAGGGCGTTCCGAGAATGCCAAGGGCAGACATGATGACCTTAAATGATTCCCTCTTGTGTCAGGTTTGGTAAACTTTAGGAGCTAGGAAATGGTCCACTTTACAGAAATGTTCAAATTTACTGGCATTTCATATATTCTCTGCTATAACATTGTGCTGATTCTTTCTGTATATTCTTTACTTATGTTTTTGTTTTCCTTAATCAAAGTGTGTCTTTTCAATCTTTTCAAAGAAGATTCTTTGGACTTACTAAATCACCTCAATTTTATACGTTTTCTGTTGTATTAAGTTCTGCTCATATCTTTATTTATCTTTTTTCTATGTTCTCAGGGTTTATTGTTTTGATCTTCTGATGTCAATTAAAACACTTGGTTATTCATTGTAATAAATATTTTACTTATAAAGATTTGAACTTTTGAAGATTCCAGCTTACTTGTAAGTTTCTAAGGGTCAGGTCCTCTCCATTGTTGCTGGCCTCAGGTTTAGTTCACCATATAGCAATGTATATATTGACCTATTTTCCCCTCGACTTTCTGTGATTCCCTACATCACACCTTTCTTTGCAGACAAGCCATTTGAAATACCCTTAACTTATTTCACAGCCAATAAGTCATTGAAATAATGTGTATTTTTAGAGAAATCTTCTTATATAATTAGGCAGAAAATCTCACCTGCCATAGTTTTCAAAACAGCATAATTTCACTCTTCTCAATGCTTAATCTGTTGTATTACACAACCTTTGAGTATTTAGCTTTATCAATGACATGTAGAGATCCTACCAGTCTTTGAAAACATCCTTGTTCCTTGTTTCAGGTCCAGTTTTATGTATATATTCTGCCTTGCACCTGATTATTCCAACAATTGATGGATGGCCTTGGGAATCTAATTCTGGTATTGATAGTCTTTACTGATTGTCTCCCCTCGTAGCTGCTTTCTTCATTATTGTGTAAATTTAGATCATGAGCTCATGTTTAGCTAAACAGCTGACCTTGTAAGACGCTTAGGTGTGAACACTCGTAAGCTTCAGCAGAAAGATGGCAAAGATTTACTTGTGTCCCTCCAATGAGTTGCCCACGAGGACACCGTTTTCTACAAGTGTTGGTCCAATACTCCCTCTAGAGGAAGGGCCTCCGACAGGGCTGATTGGCGGCCCCCGATCTGGGGCAGGGGCAGTGGGCAGCCTGTGGCCCGGGCTGGAGCCTCTTTGCATGTGTCCCTGGGACACATCTGCCTGCGAACTTCGGTCACCTGGCAGGAAGCTATGATGCCCAGACCTATGGTTAGCTGTGCAGCGAGGTGTACTGTGAGGACAGGTTCCACACACACTTCAAGTAAGAGGTCGGCCTGAGTGGAAAGGTGAGAGTTTGGGCAGCTGTGCAGACAAAGAAGGCGCCCTTTGGCCTGGGCCTAAATGCTTGTGACAGCCCACTGGACCTGCCGTGCTCTGAGGGCCCTGCCCTGGGCCCCCTGCTCCCCTGCCATTTGTTCAGTCACAGCAGAGATGGCCTCACCCACTCCTTCAGTGAGGGCAGAGTTCCAACCAGCCTCAGCCCCGCCCCCTCTCCGCAGGTTACCCTGGACTACAGAGGCTGCATCCTGAGGCCAGGGCGTTCCGAGAATGCCAAGGGCAGACATGATGACCTTAAATGATTTCCTCTTGTGTCAGGTTTGGTAAACCTTAGGAGCTAGGAAATGGTCCACTTTACAGAAATGTTCAAATTTACTGGCATTTCATATATTCTCTGCTATAACATTGTGCTGATTCTTTCTGTATATTCTTTACTTATGTTTTTGTTTTCCTTAATCAAAGTGTGTCTTTTCAATCTTTTCAAAGAAGATTCTTTGGACTTACTAAATCACCTCAATTTTATACGATTTCTGTTGTATTAAGTTCTGCTCATATCTTTATTTATCTTTTTTCTATGTTCTCAGGGTTTATTGTTTTGATCTTCTGATGTCAATTAAAACACTTGGTTATTCATTGTAATAAATATTTTACTTATAAAGATTTGAACTTTTGAAGATTCCAGCTTACTTGTAAGTTTCTAAGGGTCAGGTCCTCTCCATTGTTGCTGGCCTAAGGTTTAGTTCACCATATAGCAATGTATATATTGACCTATTTTCCCCTCGACTTTCTGTGATTCCCTACATCTCACCTTTCTTTGCAGACAAGCCATTTGAAATACCCTTAACTTATTTCACAGCCAATAAGTCATTGAAATAATGTGTATTTTTAGAGAAATCTTCTTATATAATTAGGCAGAAAATCTCACCTGCCATAGTTTTCAAAACAGCATAATTTCACTCTTCTCAATGCTTAATCTGTTGTATTACACAACTTTTGAGTATTTAGCTTTATCAATGACATGTACTTTAAAAATGTTTTAGAGATCCTACCAGTCTTTGAAAACATCCTTGTTCCTTGTTTCAGTTCCAGTTTTATGTATATATTCTGCCGTGCACCTGATTATTCCAACAATTGATGGATGGCCTTGGGAATCTAATTCTGGTATTGATAGTCTTTACTGATTGTCTCCCCTCGTAGCTGATTTCTTCATTATTGTGTAAATTTAGATCATGAGCTCATGTTTAGCTAAACAGCTGACCTTGTAAGACGCTTAGGTGTGAACACTCGTAAGCTTCAGCAGAAAGATGGCAAAGATTTATTTGCGTCCCTCCAATGAGTTGCCCACGAGGACACCGTTTTCTACAAGTGTTGGTCCAATACTCCCTCTAGAGGAATGGGACTCCGACAGGGCTGATTGGCGGCCCCCGATCTGGGGCAGGGGCAGTGGGCAGCCTGTGGCCCGGGCAGGAGCCTCTTTGCATGTGTCCCTGGGACACATCTGCCTGCGAACTTCGGTCACCTGGCAGGAAGCTACGATGTCCAGACCTATGGTTAACTGTGCAGCAAGGTGTACTGTGAGGACAGGTTCCACACACACTTCAAGTAAGAGGTCGGCCTGAGTGGAAAGGTGAGAGTTTGGGCAGCTGTGCAGACAGAGAAGGCGCCCTTTGGCCTGGGCCTAAATGCTTGTGACAGCCCACTGGACCTGCCGTGCTCTGAGGGCCCTGCCCTGGGCCCCCTGCTCCCCTGCCCTTTGTTCAGTCACAGCAGAGATGGCCACACCCACTCCTTCAGTGAGGGCAGAGTTCCAACCACCCTCAGCCCCGCCCCCTCTCCGCAGGTTACCCTGGACTACAGAGGCTGCATCCTGAGGCCAGGGCGTTCCGAGAATGCCAAGGGCAGACATGATGACCTTAAATGATTTCCTCTTGTGTCAGGTTTGGTAAACTTTAGGAGCTAGGAAATGGTCCACTTTACAGAAATGTTCAAATTTACTGGCATTTCATATATTCTCTGCTATAACATTGTGCTGATTCTTTCTGTATATTCTTTACTTATGTTTTTGTTTTCCTTAATCAAAGTGTGTCTTTTCAATCTTTTCAAAGAAGATTCTTTGGACTTACTAAATCACCTGAATTTTATACGTTTTCTGTTGTATTAAGTTCTGCTCATATCTTTATTTATCTTTTTTCTATGTTCTCAGGGTTTATTGTTTTGATCTTCTGATGTCAATTAAAACACTTGGTTATTCATTTTAATAAATATTTTACTTATAAAGATTTGAACTTTTGAAGATTCCAGCTTACTTGTAAGTTTCTAAGGGTCAGGTCCTCTCCATTGTTGCTGGCCTAAGGTTTAGTTCACCATATAGCAATGTATATATTGACCTATTTTCCCCTCGACTTTCTGTGATTCCCTACATCTCACCTTTCTTTGCAGACAAGCCATTTGAAATACCCTTAACTTATTTCACAGCCAATAATTCATTGAAATAATGTGTATTTTTAGAGAAATCTTCTTATATAATTAGGCAGAAAATCTCACCAGCCATAGTTTTCAAAACAGCATAATTTCACTCTTCTCAATGCTTAATCTGTTGTATTACACAACCTTTGAGTATTTAGCTTTATCAATGACATGTAGAGATCCTAGCAGTCTTTGAAAACATCCTTGTTCCTTGTTTCAGGTCCAGTTTTATGTATATATTCTGCCTTGCACCTGATTATTCCAACAATTGATGGATGGCCTTGGGAATCTAATTCTGGTATTGATAGTCTTTACTGATTGTCTCCCCTCGTAGCTGATTTCTTCATTATTGTGTAAATTTAGATCATGAGCTCATGTTTAGCTAAACAGCTGACCTTGTAAGACGCTTAGGTGTGAACAGTGGTAAGCTTCAGCAGAAAGATGGCAAAGATTTATTTGCGTCCCTCCAATGAGTTGCCCACGAGGACACCGTTTTCTACAAGTGTTGGTCCAATACTCCCTCTAGAGGAAGGGCCTCCGACAGGGCTGATTGGCGGCCCCAGATATGGGGCAGGGGCAGTGGGCAGCCTGTGGCCCTGGCTGGAGCCTCTTTGCATGTGTCCCTGGCACACATCTGCCTGCGAACTTCGGTCACCTGGCAGGAAGCTACGATGCCCAGACCTATGGTTAGCTGTGCAGCGAGGTGTACTGTGAGGACAGGTTCCACACACACTTCAAGTAAGAGGTCGGCCTGAGTGGAAAGGTGAGAGTTTGGGCAGCGGTGCAGACAAAGAAGGCGCCCTTTGGCCTGGGCCTAAATGCTTGTGACACCCCACTGGACCTGCCGTGCTCTGAGGGCCCTGCCCTGGGCCCCCTGCTCCCCTGCCCTTTGTTCAGTCACATCAGAGATGGCCACACCCACTGCTTCAGTGAGGGCAGAGTTCCAACCACCCTCAGCCCCGCCCCCTCTCCGCAGGTTACCATGGACTACAGAGGCTGCATCCTGAGGCCAGGGCGTTCCGAGAATGCCAAGGGCAGACATGATGACCTTAAATGATTTCCTCTTGTGTCAGGTTTGGTAAACTTTAGGAGCTAGGAAATGGTCCACTTTACAGAAATGTTCAAATTTACTGGCATTTCATATATTCTCTGCTATAACATTGTGCTGATCCTTTCTGTATATTCTTTACTTATGTTTTTGTTTTCCTTAATCAAAGTGTGTCTTTTCAATCTTTTCAAAGAAGATTCTTTGGACTTACTAAATCACCTCAATTTTATACGTTTTCTGTTGTATTAAGTTCTGCTCATAACTTTATTTATCTTTTTTCTATGTTCTCAGGGTTTATTGTTTTGATCTTCTGATGTCAATTAAAACACTTGGTTATTCATTTTAATAAATATTTTACTTATAAAGATTTGAACTTTTGAAGATTCCAGCTTACTTGTAAGTTTCTAAGGGTCAGGTCCTCTCCATTGTTGCTGGCCTAAGGTTTAGTTCACCATATAGCAATGTATATATTGACCTATTTTCCCCTCGACTTTCTGTGATTCCCTACATCTCACCTGTCTTTGCAGACAAGCCATTTGAAATACCCTTAACTTATTTCACAGCCAATAAGTCATTGAAATAATGTGTATTTTTAGAGAAATATTCTTATATAATTAGGCAGAAAATCTCACCTGCCATAGTTTTCAAAACAGCATAATTTCATTCTTCTCAATGCTTAATCTGTTGTATTACACAACCTTTGAGTATTTAGCTTTATCAATGACATGTAGAGATCCTACCAGTCTTTGAAAACATCCTTGTTCCTTGTTTCAGGTCCAGTTTTATGTATATATTCTGCCTTGCACCTGATTATTCCAACAATTGATGGATGGCCTTAGGAATCTAATTCTGGTATTGATAGTCTTTACTGACTGTCTCCCCTCGTAGCTGATTTCTTCATTATTGTGTAAATTTAGATCATGAGCTCATGTTTAGCTAAACAGCTGACCTTGTAAGACGCTTAGGTGTGAACACTCGTAAGCTTCAGCAGAAAGATGGCAAAGATTTACTTGTTTCCCTCCAATGAGTTGCCCACGAGGACACCGTTTTCTACAAGTGTTGGTCCAATACTCCCTCTAGAGGAAGGGCCTCCGACAGGGCTGATTGGCGGCCCCCGATCTGGGGCAGGGGCAGTGGGCAGCCTGTGGCCCGGGCTGGAGCCTCTTTGCATGTGTCCCTGGGACACATCTGCCTGCGAACTTCGGTCACCTGGCAGGAAGCTACGATGCCCAGACCTATGGTTAGCTGTGCAGCGAGGTGTACTGTGAGGACAGGTTCCACACACACTTCAAGTAAGAGGTCGGCCTGAGTGGAAAGGTGAGAGTTTGGGCAGCGGTGCAGACAAAGAAGGCGCCCTTTGGCCTGGGCCTAAATGCTTGTGACACCCCACTGGACCTGCCGTGCTCTGAGGGCCCTGCCCTGGGCCCCCTGCTCCCCTGCCCTTTGTTCAGTCACATCAGAGATGGCCACACCCACTGCTTCAGTGAGGGCAGAGTTCCAACCACCCTCAGCCCCGCCCCCTCTCCGCAGGTTACCCTGGACTACAGAGGCTGCATCCTGAGGCCAGGGCGTTCCGAGAATGCCAAGGGCAGACATGATGACCTTAAATGATTTCCTCTTGTGTCAGGTTTGGTAAACTTTAGGAGCTAGGAAATGGTCCACTTTACAGAAATGTTCAAATTTACTGGCATTTCATATATTCTCTGCTATAACATTGTGCTGATTCTTTCTGTATATTCTTTACTTATGTTTTTGTTTTCCTTAATCAAAGTGTGTCTTTTCAATCTTTTCAAAGAAGATTCTTTGGACTTACTAAATCAACTCAATTTTATACGTTTTCTGTTGTATTAAGTTCTGCTCATATCTTTATTTATCTTTTTTCTATGTTCTCAGGGTTTATTGTTTTGATCTTCTGATGTCAATTAAAACACTTGGTTATTCATTGTAATAAATATTTTACTTATAAAGATTGGAACTTTTGAAGATTCCAGCTTACTTGTAAGTTTCTAAGGGTCAGGTCCTCTCCATTGTTGCTGGCCTAAGGTTTAGTTCACCATATAGCAATGTATATATTGAACTATTTTCCCCTCGACTTTCTGTGATTCCCTACATCTCACCTGTCTTTGCAGACAAGCCATTTGAAATACCCTTAACTTATTTCACAGCCAATAAGTCATTGAAATAATGTGTATTTTTAGAGAAATCTTCTTATATAATTAGGCAGAAAATCTCACCTGCCATAGTTTTCAAAACAGCATAATTTCACTCTTCTCAATGCTTAATCTGTTGTATTACACAACCTTTGAGTATTTAGCTTTATCAATGACATGTACTTTAAAAATGTTTTAGAGATCCTACCAGTCTTTGAAAACATCCTTGTTCCTTGTTTCAGTTCCAGTTTTATGTATATATTCTGCCTTGCACCTGATTATTCCAACAATTGATGGATGGCCTTGGGAATCTAATTCTGGTATTGATACTCTTTCCTGATTGTCTTCCCTCGTAGCTGATTTTTTCATTATTGTGTAAATTTAGATCATGAGCTCATGTTTAGCTAAACAGCTGACCTTGTAAGACGCTTAGGTGTGTACGCTCGCAAGCTTCAGGAAAAAGTCGGCAAAATTTATTTGTGTCCCTCCAATGAGTTGCCCACGAGGACAGCGTTTTCTACAAGTGTTGGTCCAATACTCCCTCTAGAGGAAGGGGACTCCGACAGGGCTGATTGGCGGCCCCCGATCTGGGGCAGGGGCAGTGGGCAGCCTGTGGCCCGGGCTGGAGCCTCTTTGCATGTGTCCCTGGGACACATCTGCCTGCGAACTTCGGTCACCTGGCAGGAAGCTACAATGTCCAGACCTATGGTTAACTGTGCAGCAAGGTGTACTGTGAGGACAGGTTCCACACACACTTCAAGTAAGAGGTCGGCCTGAGTGGAAAGGTGAGAGTTTGGGCAGCTGTGCAGACAAAGAAGGTGCCCTTTGGCCTGGGCCTAAATGCTTGTGTCAGCACACTGGACCTGCCGTGCTCTGAGGGCCCTGCCCTGGGCCCCCTGCTCCCCTGCCCTTTGTTCAGTCACAGCAGAGATGGCCACACCCACTCCTTCAGTGAGGGCAGAGTTCCAACCAGCCTCAGCCCCGCCCCCTCTCCGCAGGTTACCATGGACTACAGAGGCTGCATCCTGAGGCCAGGGCGTTCCGAGAATGCCAAGGGCAGACATGATGACCTTAAATGATTTCCTCTTGTGTCAGGTTTGGTAAACTTTAGGAGCTAGGAAATGGTCCACTTTACAGAAATGTTCAAATTTACTGGCATTTCATATATTCTCTGCTATAACATTGTGCTGATTCTTTCTGTATATTCTTTACTTATGTTTTTGTTTTCCTTAATCAAAGTGTGTCTTTTCAATCTTTTCAAAGAAGATTCTTTGGACTTACTAAATCACCTCAATTTTATACGTTTTCCGTTGTATTAAGTTCTGCTCATATCTTTATTTATCTTTTTTCTATGTTCTCAGGGTTTATTGTTTTGATCTTCTGATATCAATTAAAACACTCGGTTATTCATTTTAATAAATATTTTACTTATAAAGATTTGAACTTTTGAAGATTCCAGCTTACTTGTAAGTTTCTAAGGGTCAGGTCCTCTCCATTGTTGCTGGCCTAAGGTTTAGTTCACCATATAGCAATGTATATATTGACCTATTTTCCCCTCGACTTTCTGTGATTCCCTACATCTCACCTTTCTTTGCAGACAAGCCATTTGAAATACCCTTAACTTATTTCACAGCCAATAAGTCATTGAAATAATGTGTATTTTTAGAGAAATCTTCTTATATAATTAGGCAGAAAATCTCACCTGCCATAGTTTTCAAAACAGCATAATTTCACTCTTCTCAATGCTTAATCTGTTGTATTACACAACCTTTGAGTATTTAGCTTTATCAATGACATGTAGAGATCCTACCAGTCTTTGAAAACATCCTTGTTCCTTGTTTCAGGTCCAGTTTTATGTATATATTCTGCCTTGCACCTGATTATTCCAACAATTGATGGATGGCCTTGGGAATCTAATTCTGGTATTGATAGTCTTTACTGATTGTCTCCCCTCGTAGCTGATTTCTTCATTATTGTGTAAATTTAGATCATGAGCTCATGTTTAGCTAAACAGCTGACCTTGTAAGACGCTTAGGTGTGAACACTCGTAAGCTTCAGCAGAAAGATGGCAAAAATTTACTTGTGTCCCTCCAATGAGTTGCCCACGAGGACACCGTTTTCTACAAGTGTTGGTCCAATACTCCCTCTAGAGGAAGGGCCTCCGACAGGGCTGATTGGCGGCCCCCGATCTGGGGCAGTGGCAGTGGGCAGCCTGTGGCCCGGGCTGGAGCCTCTTTGCATGTGTCCCTGGGACACATCTGTCTGCGAACTTCGGGCACCTGGCAGGAAGCTACGATGCCCAGACCTATGGTTAGCTGTGCAGCGAGGTGTACTGTGAGGACAGGTTCCACACACACTTCAAGTAAGAGGTCGGCCTGAGTGGAAAGGTGAGAGTTTGGGCAGCTGTGCAGACAAAGAAGGCGCCCTTTGGCCTGGGCCTAAATGCTTGTGACACCCAACTGGACCTGCCGTGCTCTGAGGGCCCGGCCCTGGGCCCCCTGCTCCCCTGCCCTTTGTTCAGTCACATCAGAGATGGCCACACACACTGCTTCAGTGAGGGCAGAGTTCAAACCACCCTCAGCCCCGCCCCCTCTCCGCAGGTTACCATGGACTACAGAGGCTGCATCCTGAGGCCAGGGCGTTCCGAGAATGCCAAGGGCAGACATGATGACCTTAAATGATTTCCTCTTGTGTCAGGTTTGGCAAATTTTAGGAGCTAGGAAATGGTCCACTTTACAGAAATGTTCAAATTTACTGGCATTTCATATATTCTCTGCTATAACATTGTGCTGATTCTTTCTGTATATTCTTTACTTATGTTTTTGTTTTCCTTAATCAAAGTGTGTCTTTTCAATCTTTTCAAAGAAGATTCTTTGGACTTACTAAATCACCTCAATTTTATCCGTTTTCTGTTGTATTAAGTTCTGCTCATATCTTTATTTATCTTTTTTCTATGTTCTCAGGGTTTATTGTTTTGATCTTCTGATGTCAATTAAAACACTTGGTTATTCATTTTAATAAATATTTTACTTATAAAGATTGGAACTTTTGAAGATTCCAGCTTACTTGTAAGTTTCTAAGGGTCAGGTCCTCTCCATTGTTGCTGGCCTAAGGTTTAGTTCACCATATAGCAATGTATATATTGACCTATTTTCCCCTCGACATTCTGTGATTCCCTACATCTCACCTGTCTTTGCAGACAAGCCTTTTGAAATACCCTTAACTTATTTCACAGCCAATAAGTCATTGAAATAATGTGTATTTTTAGAGAAATCTTCTTATATAATTAGGCAGAAAATCTCACCTGCCATAGTTTTCAAAACAGCATAATTTCACTCTTCTCAATGCTTAATCTGTTGTATTACACAACCTTTGAGTATTTAGCTTTATCAATGACATGTACTTTAAAAATGTTTGAGAGATCCTACCAGTCTTTGAAAACATCCTTGTTCCTTGTTTCAGTTCCAGTTTTATGTATATATTCTGCCTTGCACCTGATTATTCCAACAATTGATGGATGGCCTTGGGAATCTAATTCTGGTATTGATAGTCTTTCCTGATTGTCTTCCCTCGTAGCTGATTTTTCATTATTGTGTAAATTTAGATCATGAGCTCATGTTTAGCTAAACAGCTGACCTTGTAAGACGCTTAGGTGTGTACGCTCGCAAGCTTCAGGAAAAAGTCGGCAAAATTTATTTGTGTCCCTCTAATGAGTTGCCCACGAGGACACCGTTTTCTACAAGTGTTGGTCCAGTACTCCCTCTTGAGGAAGGGCCTCCAACTGGGCTGATTGGCGGCCCCCGATCTGGGTCAGGGGCAGTGGGCAGCCTGTGGCCCGGGCTGGAGCCTCTTTGCATGTGTCCCTGGGACACATCTGCCTGCGAACTTCGGTCACCTGGCAGGAAGCTACGATGCCCAGACCTATGGTTAGCTGTGCAGCGAGGTGTACTGTGAGGACAGGTTCCACACACACTTCAAGTAAGAGGTCGGCCTGAGTGGAAAGGTGAGAGTTTGGGCAGCTGTGCAGACAAAGAAGGCGCCCTTTGGCCTGGGCCTAAATGCTTGTGACACCCCACTGGACCTGCCGTGCTCTGAGGGCCCTGCCCTGGGCCCCCTGCTCCCCTGCCCTTTGTTCAGTCACAGCAGAGATGGCCACACCCACTCCTCCAGTGAGGCCAGAGTTCCAACCACCCTCAGCCCCGCCTCCTCTCCGCAGGTTACCCTGGACTACAGAGGCTGCATCCTGAGGCCAGGGCGTTCCGAGAATGCCAAGGGCAGACATGATGACCTTAAATGATTTCCTCTTGTGTCAGGTTTGGTAAACTTTAGGAGCTAGGAAATGGTCCACTTTACAGAAATGTTCAAATTTACTGGCATTTCATATATTCTCTGCTATAACATTGTGCTGATTCTTTCTGTATATTCTTTACTTATGTTTTTGTTTTCCTTAATCAAAGTGTGTCTTTTCAATCTTTTCAAAGAAGATTCTTTGGACTTACTAAATCACCTCAATTTTATACGTTTTCTGTTGTATTAAGTTCTGCTCATATCTTTATTTATCTTTTTTCTATGTTCTCAGGGTTTATTGTTTTGATCTTCTGATGTCAATTAAAACACTTGGTTATTCATTTTAATAAATATTTTACTTATAAAGATTTGAACTTTTGAAGATTCCAGCTTACTTGTAAGTTTCTAAGGGTCAGGTCCTCTCCATTGTTGCTGGCCTAAGGTTTAGTTCACCATATAGCAATGTATATATTGACCTATTTTCCCCTCGACTTTCTGTGATTCCCTACATCTCACATTTCTTTGCAGACAAGCCATTTGAAATACCCTTAACTTATTTCACAGCCAATAAGTCATTGAAATAATGTGTATTTTTAGAGAAATCTTCTTATATAATTAGGCAGAAAATCTCACCTGCCATAGTTTTCAAAACAGCATAATTTCACTCTTCTCAATGCTTAATCTGTTGTATTACACAACCTTTGAGTATTTAGCTTTATCAATGACATGTACTTTAAAAATGTTTTAGAGATCCTACCAGTCTTTGAAAACATCCTTGTTCCTTGTTTCAGTTCCAGTTTTATGTATATATTCTGCCTTGCACCTGATTATTCCAACAATTGATGGATGGCCTTGGGAATCTAATTCTGGTATTGATACTCTTTCCTGATTGTCTTCCCTCGTAGCTGATTTTTCATTATTGTGTAAATTTAGATCATGAGCTCATGTTTAGCTAAACAGCTGACCTTGTAAGACGCTTAGGTGTGTACGCTCGCAAGCTTCAGGAAAAAGTCGGCAAAATTTATTTGTGTCCCTCCAATGAGTTGCCCACGAGGACACCGTTTTCTACAAGTGTTGGTCCAATACTCCCTCTAGAGGAAGGGGACTCCGACAGGGCTGATTGGCGGCCCCCGATCTGGGGCAGGGGCAGTGGGCAGCCTGTGGCCCGGGCTGGAGCCTCTTTGCATGTGTCCCTGGGACACATCTGCCTGCGAACTTCGGTCACCTGGCAGGAAGCTACGATGTCCAGACCTATGGTTAACTGTGCAGCAAGGTGTACTGTGAGGACAGGTTCCACACACACTTCAAGTAAGAGGTCGGCCTGAGTGGAAAGGTGAGAGTTTGGGCAGCTGTGCAGACAAAGAAGGCGCCCTTTGGCCTGGGCCTAAATGCTTGTGACACCCCACTGGACCTGCCGTGCTCTGAGGGCCCTGCCCTGGGCCCCCTGCTCCCCTGCCCTTTGTTCAGTCACATCAGAGATGGCCACACCCACTCCTTCAGTGAGGGCAGAGTTCCAACCACCCTCAGCCCCACCCCCTCTCCGCAGGTTACCCTGGACTACAGAGGCTGCATCCTGAGGCCAGGGCGTTCCGAGAATGCCAAGGGCAGACATGATGACCTTAAATGATTTCCTCTTGTGTCAGGTTTGGTAAACTTTAGGAGCTAGGAAATGGTCCACTTTACAGAAATGTTCAAATTTACTGGCATTTCATATATTCTCTGCTATAACATTGTGCTGATTCTTTCTGTATATTCTTTACTTATGTTTTTGTTTTCCTTAATCAAAGTGTGTCTTTTCAATCTTTTCAAAGATGATTCTTTGGACTTACTAAATCACCTCAATTTTATACGTTTTCCATTGTATTAAGTTCTGCTCATATCTTTATTTATCTTTTTTCTATGTTCTCAGGGTTTATTGTTTTGATCTTCTGATGTCAATTAAAACACTTGGTTATTCATTTTAATAAATATTTTACTTATAAAGATTTGAACTTTTGAAGATTCCAGCTTACTTGTAAGTTTCTAAGGGTCAGGTCCTCTCCATTGTTGCTGGCCTAAGGTTTATTTCACCATGTAGCAATGTATATATTGACCTATTTTACCCTCGACTTTCTGTGATTCCCTACATCTCACCTTTCTTTGCAGACAAGCCATTTGAAATACCCTTAACTTATTTCACAGCCAATAAGTCATTGAAATAATGTGTATTTTTAGAGAAATCTTCTTATATAATTAGGCAGAAAATCTCACCTGCCATAGTTTTCAAAACAGCATAATTTCACTCTTCTCAATGCTTAATCTGTTGTATTACACAACCTTTGAGTATTTAGCTTTATCAATGACATGTAGAGATCCTACCAGTCTTTGAAAACATCCTTGTTCCTTGTTTCAGGTCCAGTTTTATGTATATATTCTGCCTTGCACCTGATTATTCCAGCAATTAATGGATGGGCTTGGGAATCTAATTCTGGTATTGATAGTCTTTACTGATTGTCTCCCCTCGGAGCTGATTTCTTCATTATTGTGTAAATTTAGATCATGAGCTCATGTTTAGCTAAACAGCTGACCTTGTAAGACGCTTAGGTGTGAACACTCGTAAGCTTCAGCAGAAAGATGGCAAAGATTTACTTGTGTCCCTCCAATGAGTTGCCCACGAGGACACCGTTTTCTACAAGTGTTGGTCCAATACTCCCTCTTGAGGAAGGGCCTCCGACAGGGCTGATTGGCGGCCCCCGATCTGGGTCAGGGGCAGTGGGCAGCCTGTGGCCCGGGCTGGAGCCTCTTTGCATGTGTCCCTGGGACACATCTGCCTGCGAACTTCGGTCACCTGGCAGGAAGCTACGATGCCCAGACCTATGGTTAGCTGTGCAGCGAGGTGTACTGTGAGGACAGGTTCCACACACACTTCAAGTAAGAGGTCGGCCTGAGTGGAAAGGTGAGAGTTTGGGCAGCTGTGCAGACAAAGAAGGCGCCCTTTGGCCTGGGCCTAAATGCTTGTGACACCCCACTGGACCTGCCGTGCTCTGAGGGCCCTGCCCTGGGCCCCCTGCTCCCCTGCCCTTTGTTCAGTCACAGCAGAGATGGCCACACCCACTCCTCCAGTGAGGCCAGAGTTCCAACCACCCTCAGCCCCGCCTCCTCTCCGCAGGTTACCCTGGACTACAGAGGCTGCATCCTGAGGCCAGGGCGTTCCGAGAATGCCAAGGGCAGACATGATGACCTTAAATGATTTCCTCTTGTGTCAGGTTTGGTAAACTTTAGGAGCTAGGAAATGGTCCACTTTACAGAAATGTTCAAATTTACTGGCATTTCATATATTCTCTGCTATAACATTGTGCTGATTCTTTCTGTATATTCTTTACTTATATTTTTGTTTTCCTTAATCAAAGTGTGTCTTTTCAATCTTTTCAAAGAAGATTCTTTGGACTTACTAAATCACCTCAATTTTATACGTTTTCTGTTGTATTAAGTTCTGCTCATATCTTTATTTATCTTTTTTCTATGTTCTCAGGGTTTATTGTTTTGATCTTCTGATGTCAATTAAAACACTTGGTTATTCATTTTAATAAATATTTTACTT
The DNA here is from genome assembly GCF_964341445.2 of Mesoplodon mirus. Lineage (NCBI taxonomy): Eukaryota > Metazoa > Chordata > Mammalia > Artiodactyla > Ziphiidae > Mesoplodon > Mesoplodon mirus. The sequence goes on along the minus strand of NC_138976.1, from coordinate 165,561,927 downwards.
ATAAAGATTTGAACTTTTGAAGATTCCAGCTTACTTGTAAGTTTCTAAGGGTCAGGTCCTCTCCATTGTTGCTGGCCTAAGGTTTAGTTCACCATATAGCAATGTATATATTGACCTATTTTCCCCTCTACTTTCTGTGATTCCCTACATCTCACATTTCTTTGCAGACAAGCCATTTGAAATACCCTTAACTTATTTCACAGCCAATAAGTCATTGAAATAATGTGTATTTTTAGAGAAATCTTCTTATATAATTAGGCAGAAAATCTCACCTGCCATAGTTTTCAAAACAGCATAATTTCACTCTTCTCAATGCTTAATCTGTTGTATTACACAACCTTTGAGTATTTAGCTTTATCAATGACATGTACTTTAAAAATGTTTTAGAGGTCCTACCAGCCTTTGAAAACATCCTTGTTCCTTGTTTCAGTTCCAGTTTTATGTATATATTCTGCCTTGCACCTGATTATTCCAACAATTGATGGATGGCCTTGGGAATCTAATTCTGGTATTGATACTCTTTCCTGATTGTCTTCCCTCGTAGCTGATTTTTCATTATTGTGTAAATTTAGATCATGAGCTCATGTTTAGCTAAACAGCTGACCTTGTAAGACGCTTAGGTGTGTACGCTCGCAAGCTTCAGGAAAAAGTCGGCAAAATTTATTTGTGTCCCTCCAATGAGTTGCCCACGAGGACACCGTTTTCTACAAGTGTTGGTCCAATACTCCCTCTAGAGGAAGGGGACTCCGACAGGGCTGATTGGCGGCCCCCGATCTGGGGCAGGGGCAGTGGGCAGCCTGTGGCCCGGGCAGGAGCCTCTTTGCATGTGTCCCTGGGACACATCTGCCTGCGAACTTCGGTCACCTGGCAGGAAGCTATGATGTCCAGACCTATGGTTAACTGTGCAGCAAGGTGTACTGTGACGACAGGTTCCACACACACTTCAAGTAAGAGGTCGGCCTGAGTGGAAAGGTGAGAGTTTAGGCAGCTGTGCAGACAAAGAAGGCGCCCTTTGGCCTGGGCCTAAATGCTTGTGACAGCCCACTGGACCTGCCGTGCTCTGAGGGCCCTGCCCTGGGCCCCATGCTCCCCTGCCCTTTGTTCAGTCACAGCAGAGATGGCCACACACACTCCTTCAGTGAGGGCAGAGTTCCAACCACCCTCAGCCCCGCCCCCTCTCCGCAGGTTACCCTGGACTACAGAGGCTGCATCCTGAGGCCAGGGCGTTCCGAGAATGCCAAGGGCAGACATGATGACCTTAAATGATTTCCTCTTGTGTCAGGTTTGGTAAACTTTAGGAGCTAGGAAATGGTCCACTTTACAGAAATGTTCAAATTTACTGGCATTTCATATATTCTCTGCTATAACATTGTGCTGATTCTTTCTGTATATTCTTTACTTATGTTTTTGTTTTCCTTAATCAAAGTGTGTCTTTTCAATCTTTTCAAAGAAGATTCTTTGGACTTACTAAATCACCTGAATTTTATACGTTTTCTGTTGTATTAAGTTCTGCTCATATCTTTATTTATCTTTTTTCTATGTTCTCAGGGTTTATTGTTTTGATCTTCTGATGTCAATTAAAACACTTGGTTATTCATTGTAATAAATATTTTACTTATAAAGATTTGAACTTTTGAAGATTCCAGCTTACTTGTAAGTTTCTAAGGGTCAGGTCCTCTCCATTGTTGCTGGCCTAAGGTTTAGTTCACCATATAGCAATGTATATATTGACCTATTTTCCCCTCGACTTTCTGTGATTCCCTACATCTCACCTTTCTTTGCAGACAAGCCATTTGAAATACCCTTAACTTATTTCACAGCCAATAAGTCATTGAAATAATGTGTATTTTTAGAGAAATCTTCTTATATAATTAGGCAGAAAATCTCACCTGCCATAGTTTTCAAAACAGCATAATTTCACTCTTCTCAATGCTTAATCTGTTGTATTACACAACCTTTGAGTATTTAGCTTTATCAATGACATGTACTTTAAAAATGTTTTAGAGATCCTACCAGTCTTTGAAAACATCCTTGTTCCTTGTTTCAGTTCCAGTTTTATGTATATATTCTGCCTTGCACCTGATTATTCCAACAATTGATGGATGGCCTTGGGAATCTAGTTCTGGTATTGATACTCTTTCCTGATTGTCTTCCCTCGTAGCTGATTTTTCATTATTGTGTAAATTTAGATCATGAGCTCATGTTTAGCTAAACAGCTGACCTTGTAAGACGCTTAGGTGTGTACGCTCGCAAGCTTCAGGAAAAAGTCGGCAAAATTTATTTGTGTCCCTCCAATGAGTTGCCCACGAGGACACCGTTTTCTACAAGTGTTGGTCCAATACTCCCTCTAGAGGAAGGGGACTCCGACAGGGCTGATTGGCGGCCCCCGATCTGGGGCAGGGGCTGTGGGCAGCCTGTGGCCCGGGCTGGAGCCTCTTTGCATGTGTCCCTGGGACACATCTGCCTGCGAACTTCGGTCACCTGGCAGGAAGCTATGATGTCCAGACCTATGGTTAACTGTGCAGCAAGGTGTACTGTGACGACTGGTTCCACACACACTTCAAGTAAGAGGTCGGCCTGAGTGGAAAGGTGAGAGTTTAGGCAGCTGTGCAGACAAAGAAGGCGCCCTTTGGCCTGGGCCTAAATGCTTGTGACAGCCCACTGGACCTGCCGTGCTCTGAGGGCCCTGCCCTGGGCCCCATGCTCCCCTGCCCTTTGTTCAGTCACAGCAGAGATGGCCACACACACTCCTTCAGTGAGGGCAGAGTTCCAACCACCCTCAGCCCCGCCCCCTCTCCGCAGGTTACCCTGGACTACAGAGGCTGCATCCTGAGGCCAGGGCGTTCCGAGAATGCCAAGGGCAGACATGATGACCTTAAATGATTTCCTCTTGTGTCAGGTTTGGTAAACTTTAGGAGCTAGGAAATGGTCCACTTTACAGAAATGTTCAAATTTACTGGCATTTCATATATTCTCTGCTATAACATTGTGCTGATTCTTTCTGTATATTCTTTACTTATGTTTTTGTTTTCCTTAATCAAAGTGTGTCTTTTCAATCTTTTCAAAGAAGATTCTTTGGACTTACTAAATCACCTGAATTTTATACGTTTTCTGTTGTATTAAGTTCTGCTCATATCTTTATTTATCTTTTTTCTATGTTCTCAGGGTTTATTGTTTTGATCTTCTGATGTCAATTAAAACACTTGGTTATTCATTGTAATAAATATTTTACTTATGAAGATTTGAACTTTTGAAGATTCCAGCTTACTTGTAAGTTTCTAAGGGTCAGGTCCTCTCCATTGTTGCTGGCCTAAGGTTTAGTTCACCATATAGCAATGTATATATTGACCTATTTTCCCCTCGACTTTCTGTGATTCCCTACATCTCACCTTTCTTTGCAGACAAGCCATTTGAAATACCCTTAACTTATTTCACAGCCAATAAGTCATTGAAATAATGTGTATTTTTAGAGAAATCTTCTTATATAATTAGGCAGAAAATCTCACCTGCCATAGTTTTCAAAACAGCATAATTTCACTCTTCTCAATGCTTAATCTGTTGTATTACACAACCTTTGAGTATTTAGCTTTATCAATGACATGTACTTTAAAAATGTTTTAGAGATCCTACCAGTCTTTGAAAACATCCTTGTTCCTTGTTTCAGTTCCAGTTTTATGTATATATTCTGCCTTGCACCTGATTATTCCAACAATTGATGGATGGCCTTGGGAATCTAGTTCTGGTATTGATACTCTTTCCTGATTGTCTTCCCTCGTAGCTGATTTTTCATTATTGTGTAAATTTAGATCATGAGCTCATGTTTAGCTAAACAGCTGACCTTGTAAGACGCTTAGGTGTGTACGCTCGCAAGCTTCAGGAAAAAGTCGGCAAAATTTATTTGTGTCCCTCCAATGAGTTGCCCACGAGGACACCGTTTTCTACAAGTGTTGGTCCAATACTCCCTCTAGAGGAAGGGGACTCCGACAGGGCTGATTGGCGGCCCCCGATCTGGGGCAGGGGCAGTGGGCAGCCTGTGGCCCGGGCAGGAGCCTCTTTGCATGTGTCCCTGGGACACATCTGCCTGCGAACTTCGGTCACCTGGCAGGAAGCTATGATGTCCAGACCTATGGTTAACTGTGCAGCAAGGTGTACTGTGACGACAGGTTCCACACACACTTCAAGTAAGAGGTCGGCCTGAGTGGAAAGGTGAGAGTTTAGGCAGCTGTGCAGACAAAGAAGGCGCCCTTTGGCCTGGGCCTAAATGCTTGTGACAGCCCACTGGACCTGCCGTGCTCTGAGGGCCCTGCCCTGGGCCCCATGCTCCCCTGCCCTTTGTTCAGTCACAGCAGAGATGGCCACACACACTCCTTCAGTGAGGGCAGAGTTCCAACCACCCTCAGCCCCGCCCCCTCTCCGCAGGTTACCCTGGACTACAGAGGCTGCATCCTGAGGCCAGGGCGTTCCGAGAATGCCAAGGGCAGACATGATGACCTTAAATGATTTCCTCTTGTGTCAGGTTTGGTAAACTTTAGGAGCTAGGAAATGGTCCACTTTACAGAAATGTTCAAATTTACTGGCATTTCATATATTCTCTGCTATAACATTGTGCTGATTCTTTCTGTATATTCTTTACTTATGTTTTTGTTTTCCTTAATCAAAGTGTGTCTTTTCAATCTTTTCAAAGAAGATTCTTTGGACTTACTAAATCACCTGAATTTTATACGTTTTCTGTTGTATTAAGTTCTGCTCATATCTTTATTTATCTTTTTTCTATGTTCTCAGGGTTTATTGTTTTGATCTTCTGATGTCAATTAAAACACTTGGTTATTCATTGTAATAAATATTTTACTTATAAAGATTTGAACTTTTGAAGATTCCAGCTTACTTGTAAGTTTCTAAGGGTCAGGTCCTCTCCATTGTTGCTGGCCTAAGGTTTAGTTCACCATATAGCAATGTATATATTGACCTATTTTCCCCTCGACTTTCTGTGATTCCCTACATCTCACCTTTCTTTGCAGACAAGCCATTTGAAATACCCTTAACTTATTTCACAGCCAATAAGTCATTGAAATAATGTGTATTTTTAGAGAAATCTTCTTATATAATTAGGCAGAAAATCTCACCTGCCATAGTTTTCAAAACAGCATAATTTCACTCTTCTCAATGCTTAATCTGTTGTATTACACAACCTTTGAGTATTTAGCTTTATCAATGACATGTACTTTAAAAATGTTTTAGAGATCCTACCAGTCTTTGAAAACATCCTTGTTCCTTGTTTCAGTTCCAGTTTTATGTATATATTCTGCCTTGCACCTGATTATTCCAACAATTGATGGATGGCCTTGGGAATCTAGTTCTGGTATTGATACTCTTTCCTGATTGTCTTCCCTCGTAGCTGATTTTTCATTATTGTGTAAATTTAGATCATGAGCTCATGTTTAGCTAAACAGCTGACCTTGTAAGACGCTTAGGTGTGTACGCTCGCAAGCTTCAGGAAAAAGTCGGCAAAATTTATTTGTGTCCCTCCAATGAGTTGCCCACGAGGACACCGTTTTCTACAAGTGTTGGTCCAATACTCCCTCTAGAGGAAGGGGACTCCGACAGGGCTGATTGGCGGCCCCCGATCTGGGGCAGGGGCTGTGGGCAGCCTGTGGCCCGGGCTGGAGCCTCTTTGCATGTGTCCCTGGGACACATCTGCCTGCGAACTTCGGTCACCTGGCAGGAAGCTATGATGTCCAGACCTATGGTTAACTGTGCAGCAAGGTGTACTGTGACGACTGGTTCCACACACACTTCAAGTAAGAGGTCGGCCTGAGTGGAAAGGTGAGAGTTTAGGCAGCTGTGCAGACAAAGAAGGCGCCCTTTGGCCTGGGCCTAAATGCTTGTGACAGCCCACTGGACCTGCCGTGCTCTGAGGGCCCTGCCCTGGGCCCCATGCTCCCCTGCCCTTTGTTCAGTCACAGCAGAGATGGCCACACACACTCCTTCAGTGAGGGCAGAGTTCCAACCACCCTCAGCCCCGCCCCCTCTCCGCAGGTTACCCTGGACTACAGAGGCTGCATCCTGAGGCCAGGGCGTTCCGAGAATGCCAAGGGCAGACATGATGACCTTAAATGATTTCCTCTTGTGTCAGGTTTGGTAAACTTTAGGAGCTAGGAAATGGTCCACTTTACAGAAATGTTCAAATTTACTGGCATTTCATATATTCTCTGCTATAACATTGTGCTGATTCTTTCTGTATATTCTTTACTTATGTTTTTGTTTTCCTTAATCAAAGTGTGTCTTTTCAATCTTTTCAAAGAAGATTCTTTGGACTTACTAAATCACCTGAATTTTATACGTTTTCTGTTGTATTAAGTTCTGCTCATATCTTTATTTATCTTTTTTCTATGTTCTCAGGGTTTATTGTTTTGATCTTCTGATGTCAATTAAAACACTTGGTTATTCATTGTAATAAATATTTTACTTATGAAGATTTGAACTTTTGAAGATTCCAGCTTACTTGTAAGTTTCTAAGGGTCAGGTCCTCTCCATTGTTGCTGGCCTAAGGTTTAGTTCACCATATAGCAATGTATATATTGACCTATTTTCCCCTCGACTTTCTGTGATTCCCTACATCTCACCTGTCTTTGCAGACAAGCCATTTGAAATACCCTTAACTTATTTCACAGCCAATAAGTCATTGAAATAATGTGTATTTTTAGAGAAATCTTCTTATATAATTAGGCAGAAAATCTCACCTGCCATAGTTTTCAAAACAGCATAATTTCACTCTTCTCAATGCTTAATCTGTTGTATTACACAACCTTTGAGTATTTAGCTTTATCAATGACATGTAGAGATCCTACCAGTCTTTGAAAACATCATTCTTCCTTGTTTCAGGTCCAGTTTTATGTATATATTCTGCCTTGCACCTGATTATTCCAACAATTGATGGATGGCCTTGGGAATCTAATTCTGGTATTGATAGTCTTTACTGATTGTCTCCCCTCGTAGCTGATTTCTTCATTATTGTGTAAATTTAGATCATGAGCTCATGTTTAGCTAAACAGCTGACCTTGTAAGACGCTTAGGTGCGAACACTCGTAAGCTTCAGCAGAAAGATGGCAAAGATTTACTTGTTTCCCTCCAATGAGTTGCCCACGAGGACACCGTTTTCTACAAGTGTTGGTCCAATACTCCCTCTAGAGGAAGGGCCTCCGACAGGGCTGATTGGCGGCCCCCGATCTGGGGCAGGGGCAGTGGGCAGCCTGTGGCCCGGGCTGGAGCCTCTTTGCATGTGTCCCTGGGACACATCTGCCTGCGAACTTCGGTCACCTGGCAGGAAGCTACGATGTCCAGACCTATGGTTAGCTGTGCAGCAAGGTGTACTGTGAGGACAGGTTCCACACACACTTCAAGTAAGAGGTCGGCCTGAGTGGAAAGGTGAGAGTTTGGGCAGCTGTGCAGACAAAGAAGGCGCCCTTTGGCCTGGGCCTAAATGCTTGTGACACCCCACTGGACCTGCCGTGCTCTGACGGCCCTGCCCTGGGCCCCCTGCTCCCCTGCCCTTTGTTCAGTCACAGCAGAGATGGCCACACCCACTCCTTCAGTGAGGGCAGAGTTCCAACCACCCTCAGCCCCGCCCCCTCTCCGCAGGTTACCATGGACTACAGAGGCTGCATCCTGAGGCCAGGGCGTTCCGAGAATGCCAAGGGCAGACATGATGACCTTAAATGATTTCCTCTTGTGTCAGGTTTGGTAAACTTTAGGAGCTAGGAAATGGTCCACTTTACAGAAATGTTCAAATTTACTGGCATTTCATATATTCTCTGCTATAACATTGTGCTGATTCTTTCTGTATATTCTTTACTTATGTTTTTGTTTTCCTTAATCAAAGTGTGTCTTTTCAATCTTTTCAAAGAAGATTCTTTGGACTTACTAAATCACCTCAATTTTATACGTTTTCTGTTGTATTAAGTTCTGCTCATATCTTTATTTATCTTTTTTCTATGTTCTCAGGGTTTATTGTTTTGATCTTCTGATGTCAATTAAAACACTTGGTTATTCATTGTAATAAATATTTTACTTATAAAGATTTGAACTTTTGAAGATTCCAGCTTACTTGTAAGTTTCTAAGGGTCAGGTCCTCTCCATTGTTGCTGGCCTAAGGTTTAGTTCACCATATAGCAATGTATATATTGACCTATTTTCCCCTCGACTTTCTGTGATTCCCTACATCTCACCTTTCTTTGCAGACAAGCCATTTGAAATACCCTTAACTTATTTCACAGCCAATAAGTCATTGAAATAATGTGTATTTTTAGAGAAATCTTCTTATATAATTAGGCAGAAAATCTCACCTGCCATAGTTTTCAAAACAGCATAATTTCACTCTTCTCAATGCTTAATCTGTTGTATTACACAACCTTTGAGTATTTAGCTTTATCAATGACATGTAGAGATCCTACCAGTCTTTGAAAACATCCTTGTTCCTTGTTTCAGGTCCAGTTTTATGTATATATTCTGCCTTGCACCTGATTATTCCAACAATTGATGGATGGCCTTGGGAATCTAATTCTGGTATTGATAGTCTTTACTGATTGTCTCCCCTCGTAGCTGATTTCTTCATTATTGTGTAAATTTAGATCATGAGCTCATGTTTAGCTAAACAGCTGACCTTGTAAGACGCTTAGGTGTGAACACTCGTAAGCTTCAGCAGAAAGATGGCAAAGATTTACTTGTTTCCCTCCAATGAGTTGCCCACGAGGACACCGTTTTCTACAAGTGTTGGTCCAATACTCCCTCTAGAGGAAGGGCCTCCGACAGGGCTGATTGGCGGCCCCCGATCTGGGGCAGGGGCAGTGGGCAGCCTGTGGCCCGGGCTGTAGCCTCTTTGCATGTGTCCCTGGGACACATCTGCCTGCGAACTTCGGTCACCTGGCAGGAAGCTATGATGTCCAGACCTATGGTTAACTGTGCAGCAAGGTGTACTGTGAGGACAGGTTCCACACACACTTCAAGTAAGAGGTCGGCCTGAGTGGAAAGGTGAGAGTTTGGGCAGCTGTGCAGACAAAGAAGGCGCCCTTTGGCCTGGGCCTAAATGCTTGTGACAGCCCACTGGACCTGCCGTGCTCTGAGGGCCCTGCCCTGGGCCCCCTGCTCCCCTGCCCTTTGTTCAGTCACAGCAGAGATGGCCACACCCACTCCTTCAGTGAGGGCAGAGTTCCAACCACCCTCAGCCCCGCCCCCTCTCCGCAGGTTACCATGGACTACAGAGGCTGCATCCTGAGGCCAGGGCGTTCCGAGAATGCCAAGGGCAGACATGATGACCTTAAATGATTTCCTCTTGTGTCAGGTTTGGTAAACTTTAGGAGCTAGGAAATGGTCCACTTTACAGAAATGTTCAAATTTACTGGCATTTCATATATTCTCTGCTATAACATTGTGCTGATTCTTTCTGTATATTCTTTACTTATGTTTTTGTTTTCCTTAATCAAAGTGTGTCTTTTCAATCTTTTCAAAGAAGATTCTTTGGACTTACTAAATCACCTCAATTTTATACGTTTTCTGTTGTATTAAGTTCTGCTCATATCTTTATTTATCTTTTTTCTATGTTCTCAGGGTTTATTGTTTTGATCTTCTGATGTCAATTAAAACACTTGGTTATTCATTTTAATAAATATTTTACTTATAAAGATTTGAACTTTTGAAGATTCCAGCTTACTTGTAAGTTTCTAAGGGTCAGGTCCTCTCCATTGTTGCTGGCCTAAGGTTTAGTTCACCATATAGCAATGTATATATTGACCTATTTTCCCCTCGACTTTCTGTGATTCCCTACATCTCACCTGTCTTTGCCGACAAGCCATTTGAAATACCCTTAACTTATTTCACAGCCAATAAGTCATTGAAATAATGTGTATTTTTAGAGAAATCTTCTTATATAATTAGGCAGAAAATCTCACCTGCCATAGTTTTCAAAACAGCATAATTTCACTCTTCTCAATGCTTAATCTGTTGTATTACACAACCTTTGAGTATTTAGCTTTATCAATGACATGTAGAGATCCTACCAGTCTTTGAAAACATCATTGTTCCTTGTTTCAGGTCCAGTTTTATGTATATATTCTGCCTTGCACCTGATTATTCCAACAATTGATGGATGGCCTTGGGAATCTAATTCTGGTATTGATAGTCTTTACTGATTGTCTCCCCTCGTAGCTGATTTCTTCATTATTGTGTAAATTTAGATCATGAGCTCATGTTTAGCTAAACAGCTGACCTTGTAAGACGCTTAGGTGTGAACACTCGTAAGCTTCAGCAGAAAGATGGCAAAGATTTACTTGTTTCCCTCCAATGAGTTGCCCACGAGGACACCGTTTTCTACAAGTGTTGGTCCAATACTCCCTCTAGAGGAAGGGCCTCCGACAGGGCTGATTGGCGGCCCCCGATCTGGGGCAGGGGCAGTGGGCAGCCTGTGGCTCGGGCTGGAGCCTCTTTGCATGTGTCCCTGGGACACATCTGCCTGCGAACTTCGGTCACCTGGCAGGAAGCTACGATGTCCAGACCTATGGTTAACTGTGCAGCAAGGTGTACTGTGAGGACAGGTTCCACACACACTTCAAGTAAGAGGTCGGCCTGAGTGGAAAGGTGAGAGTTTGGGCAGCTGTGCAGACAAAGAAGGCGCCCTTTGGCCTGGGCCTAAATGCTTGTGACACCCCACTGGACCTGCCGTGCTCAGACGGCCCTGCCCTGGGCCCCCTGCTCCCCTGCCATTTGTTCAGTCACAGCAGAGATGGCCACACCCACTCCTTCAGTGAGGGCAGAGTTCCAACCACCCTCAGCCCCGCCCCCTCTCCGCAGGTTACCATGGACTACAGAGGCTGCATCCTGAGGCCAGGGCGTTCCGAGAATGCCAAGGGCAGACATGATGACCTTAAATGATTTCCTCTTGTGTCAGGTTTGGTAAACTTTAGGAGCTAGGAAATGGTCCACTTTACAGAAATGTTCAAATTTACTGGCATTTCATATATTCTCTGCTATAACATTGTGCTGATTCTTTCTGTATATTCTTTACTTATGTTTTTGTTTTCCTTAATCAAAGTGTGTCTTTTCAATCTTTTCAAAGAAGATTCTTTGGACTTACTAAATCACCTAATTTTATACGTTTTCTGTTGTATTAAGTTCTGCTCATATCTTTATTTATCTTTTTTCTATGTTCTCAGGGTTTATTGTTTTGATCTTCTGATGTCAATTAAAACACTTGGTTATTCATTTTAATAAATATTTTACTTATAAAGATTTGAACTTTTGAAGATTCCAGCTTACTTGTAAGTTTCTAAGGGTCAGGTCCTCTCCATTGTTGCTGGCCTAAGGTTTAGTTCACCATATAGCAATGTATATATTGACCTATTTTCCCCTCGACTTTCTGTGATTCCCTACATCTCACCTTTCTTTGCAGACAAGCCATTTGAAATACCCTTAACTTATTTCACAGCCAATAAGTCATTGAAATAATGTGTATTTTTAGAGAAATCTTCTTATATAATTAGGCAGAAAATCTCACCTGCCATAGTTTTCAAAACAGCATAATTTCACTCTTCTCAATGCTTAATCTGTTGTATTACACAACCTTTGAGTATTTAGCTTTATCAATGACATGTACTTTAAAAATGTTTTAGAGATCCTACCAGTCTTTGAAAACATCCTTGTTCCTTGTTTCAGTTCCAGTTTTATGTATATATTCTGCCTTGCACCTGATTATTCCAACAATTGATGGATGGCCTTGGGAATCTAATTCTGGTATTGATACTCTTTCCTGATTGTCTTCCCTCGTAGCTGATTTTTCATTATTGTGTAAATTTAGATCATGAGCTCATGTTTAGCTAAACAGCTGACCTTGTAAGACGCTTAGGTGTGTACGCTCGCAAGCTTCAGGAGAAAGTCGGCAAAATTTATTTGTGTCCCTCCAATGAGTTGCCCACCAGAACACCGTTTTCTACAAGTGTTGGTCCAATAATCCCTCTAGAGGAAGGGGACTCCGACAGGGCTGATTGGCGGCCCCCGATCTGGGGCAGGGGCAGTGGGCAGCCTGTGGCCCGGGCTGGAGCCTCTTTGCATGTGTCCCTGGGACACATCTGCCTGCGAACTTCGGTCACCTGGCAGGAAGCTACGATGTCCAGACCTATGGTTAACTGTGCAGCAAGGTGTACTGTGAGGACAGGTTCCACACACACTTCAAGTAAGAGGTCGGCCTGAGTGGAAAGGTGAGAGTTTGGGCAGCTGTGCAGACAAAGAAGGCGCCCTTTGGCCTGGGTCTAAATGCTTGTGACACCCCACTGGACCTGCCGTGCTCTGACGGCCCTGCCCTGGGCCCCCTGCTCCCCTGCCCTTTGTTCAGTCACAGCAGAGATGGCCACACCCACTCCTTCAGTGAGGGCAGAGTTCCAACCACCCTCAGCCCCGCCCCCTCTCCGCAGGTTACCATGGACTACAGAGGCTGCATCCTGAGGCCAGGGCGTTCCGAGAATGCCAAGGGCAGACATGATGACCTAAAATGATTTCCTCTTGTGTCAGGTTTGGTAAACTTTAGGAGCTAGGAAATGGTCCACTTTACAGAAATGTTCAAATTTACTGGAATTTCATATATTCTCTGCTATAACATTGTCCTGATTCTTTCTGTATATTCTTTATTTATGTTTTTGTTTTCCTTAATCAAAGTGTGTCTTTTCAATCTTTTCAAAGAAGATTCTTTGGACTTACTAAATCACCTCAATTTTATACGTTTTCTGTTGTATTAAGTTCTGCTCATATCTTTATTTATCTTTTTTTCTATGTTCTCAGGGTTTATTGTTTTGATCTTCTGATATCAATTAAAACTCTTGGTTATTCATTTTAATAAATATTTTACTTATAAAGATTTGAACTTTTGAAGATTCCAGCTTACTTGTAAGTTTCTAAGGGTCAGGTCCTCTCCATTGTTGCTGGCCTAAGGTTTAGTTCACCATATAGCAATGTATATATTGACCTATTTTCCCCTCGACTTTCTGTGATTCCCTACATCTCACCTTTCTTTGCAGACAAGCCATTTGAAATACCCTTAACTTATTTCACAGCCAATAAGCCATTGAAATAATGTGTATTTTTAGAGAAATCTTCGTATATAATTAGGCAGAAAATCTCACCTGCCATAGTTTTCAAAACAGCATAATTTCACTCTTCTCAATGCTTAATCTGTTGTATTACACAACCTTTGAGTATTTAGCTTTATCAATGACATGTACTTTAAAAATGTTTTAGAGATCCTACCAGTCTTTGCAAACATCCTTGTTCCTTGTTTCACGTCCAGTTTTATGTATATATTCTGCCTTGCACCTGATTATTCCAACAATTGATGGATGGCCTTGGGAATCTAATTCTGGTATTGATAGTCTTTACTGATTGTCTCCCCTCGTAGCTGATTTCTTCATTATTGTGTAAATTTAGATCATGAGCTCATGTTTAGCTAAACAGCTGACCTTGTAAGACGCTTAGGTGTGAACGCTCGTAAGCTTCAGCAGAAAGTCGGCAAAGATTTATTTGTGTCCCTCCAATGAGTTGCCCACGAGGACACCGTTTTCTACAAGTGTTGGTCCAATACTCCCTCTAGAGGCATGGGACTCCGACAGGGCTGATTGGCGGCCCCCGATCTGGGGCAGGGGCAGTGGGCAGCCTGTGGCCCAGGCAGGAGCCTCTTTGCATGTGTCCCTGGGACACATCTGCCTGCGAACTTCGGTCACCTGGCAGGAAGCTACGATGCCCAGACCTATGGTTAGCTGTGCAGCGAGGTGTACTGTGAGGACAGGTTCCACACACTTCAAGTAAGAGGTCGGCCTGAGTGGAAAGGTGAGAGTTTGGGCAGCTGTGCAGACAAAGAAGGCGCCCGTTGGCCTGGGCCTAAATGCTTGTGACAGCCCACTGGACCTGCCGTGCTCTGACGGCCCTGCCATGGGACCCCTGCTCCCCTGCCCTTTGTTCAGTCACAGCAGAGATGGCCACACCCACTCCTTCATTGAGGGCAGAGTTCCAACCACCGTCAGCCCCGCCCCCTCTCCGCAGGTTACCATGGACTACAGAGGCTGCATCCTGAGGCCAGGGCGTTCCGAGAATGCCAAGGGCAGACATGATGACCTTAAATGATTTCCTCTTGTGTCAGGTTTGGTAAACTTTAGGAGCTAGGAAATGGTCCACTTTACAGAAATGTTCAAATTTACTGGCATTTCATATATTCTCTGCTATAACATTGTGCTGATTCTTTCTGTATATTCTTTACTTATGTTTTTGTTTTCCTTAATCAAAGTGTGCCTTTTCAATCTTTTCAAAGAAGATTCTTTGGACTTACTAAATCACCTCAATTTTATACGTTTTCCGTTGTATTAAGTTCTGCTCATATCTTTATTTATCTTTTTTCTATGTTCTCAGGGTTTATTGTTTTGATCTTCTGATGTCAATTAAAACACTTGGTTATTCATTTTAATAAATATTATACTTATAAAGATTTGAACTTTTGAAGATTCCAGCTTACTTGTAAGTTTCTAAGGGTCAGGTCCTCTCCATTGTTGCTGGCCTAAGGTTTAGTTCACCATATAGAAATGTATATATTGACCTATTTTCCCCTCGTCTTTCTGTGATTCCCTACATCTCACCTTTCTTTGCAGACAAGCAATTTGAAATACCCTTAACTTATTTCACAGCCAATAAGTCATTGAAATAATGTGTATTTTTAGAGAAATCTTCTTATATAATTAGGCAGAAAATCTCACCTGCCATAGTTTTCAAAACAGCATAATTTCACTCTTCTCAATGCTTAATCTGTTGTATTACACAACCTTTGAGTATTTAGCTTTATCAATGACATGTAGAGATCCTACCAGTCTTTGAAAACCTCCTTGTTCCTTGTTTCAGGTCCAGTTTTATGTATATATTCTGCCTTGCACCTGATTATTCCAACAATTAATGGATGGCCTTGGGAATCTAATTCTGGTATTGATAGTCTTTACTGATTGTCTCCCCTCGGAGCTGATTTCTTCATTATTGTGTAAATTTAGATCATGAGCTCATGTTTAGCTAAACAGCTGACCTTGTAAGACGCTTAGGTGTGAACACTGGTAAGCTTCATCAGAAAGATGGGAAAGATTTATTTGTGTCCCTCCAATGAGTTGCCCACGAGGACACCGTTTTCTACAAGTGTTGGTCCAATACTCCCTCTAGAGGAAGGGCCTCCGACAGGGCTGATTGGCGGCCCCCGATCTGGGGCAGGGGCAGTGGGCAGCCTGTGGCCCGTGCTGGAGCCTCTTTGCATGTGTCCCTGGGACACATCTGCCTGCGAACTTCGGTCACCTGGCAGGAAGCTACGATGCCCAGACCTATGGTTAACTGTGCAGCAAGGTGTACTGTGAGGACAGGTTCCACACACACTTCAAGTAAGAGGTCGGCCTGAGTGGAAAGGTGAGAGTTTGGGCAGCTGTGCAGACAAAGAAGGCGCCCTTTGGCCTGGGCCTAAATGCTTGTGACACCCCACTGGACCTGCCGTGCTCTGACGGCCCTGCCCTGGGCCCCCTGCTCCCCTGCCCTTTGTTCAGTCACAGCAGAGATGGCCACACCCACTCCTTCAGTGAGGGCAGAGTTCCAACCACCCTCAGCCCCGCCCCCTCTCCGCAGGTTACCATGGACTACAGAGGCTGCATCCTGAGGCCAGGGCGTTCCGAGAATGCCAAGGGCAGACATGATGACCTTAAATGATTTCCTCTTGTGTCAGGTTTGGTAAACTTTAGGAGCTAGGAAATGGTCCACTTTACAGAAATGTTCAAATTTACTGGCATTTCTTATATTCTCTGCTATAACATTGTCCTGATTCTTTCTGTATATTCTTTACTTATGTTTTTGTTTTCCTTAATCAAAGTGTGTCTTTTCAATCTTTTCAAAGAAGATTCTTTGGACTTACTAAATCACCTCAATTTTATACGTTTTCTGTTGTATTAAGTTCTGCTCATATCTTTATTTATCTTTTTTCTATGTTCTCAGGGTTTATTGTTTTGATCTTCTGATGTCAATTAAAACACTTGGTTATTCATTGTAATAAATATTTTACTTATAAAGATTTGAACTTTTGAAGATTCCAGCTTACTTGTAAGTTTCTAAGGGTCAGGTCCTCTCCATTGTTGCTGGCCTAAGGTTTAGTTCACCATATAGCAATGTATATATTGACCTATTTTCCCCTCGACTTTCTGTGATTCCCTACATCTCACCTTTCTTTGCAGACAAGCCATTTGAAATACCCTTTACTTATTTCACAGCCAATAAGTCATTGAAATAATGTGTATTTTTAGAGAAATCTTCTTATATAATTAGGCAGAAAATCTCACCTGCCATAGTTTTCAAAACAGCATAATTTCACTCTTCTCAATGCTTAATCTGTTGTATTACACAACCTTTGAGTATTTAGCTTTATCAATGACATGTCCTTTAAAAATGTTTTAGAGATCCTACCAGTCTTTGAAAACATCCTTGTTCCTTGTTTCAGTTCCAGTTTTATGTATATATTCTGCCTTGCACCTGATTATTCCAACAATTGATGGATGGCGTTGGGAATCTAATTCTGGTATTGATACTCTTTCCTGATTGTCTTCCCTCGTAGCTGATTTTTTCATTATTGTGTAAATTTAGATCATGAGCTCATGTTTAGCTAAACAGCTGACCTTCTAAGACGCTTAGGTGTGTACGCTCGCAAGCTTCAGGAAAAAGTCGGCAAAATTTATTTGTGTCCCTCCAATGAGTTGCCCACGAGGACACCGTTTTCTACAAGTGTTGATCCAATACTCCCTCTAGAGGAAGGGGACTCCGACAGGGCTGATTGGCGGCCCCCGATCTGGGGCAGGTGCAGTGGGCAGCCAGTGGCCCGGGCTGGAGCCTCTTTGCATGTGTCCCTGGGACACATCTGCCTGCGAACTTCGGTCACCTGGCAGGAAGCTACGATGTCCAGACCTATGGTTAACTGTGCAGCTAGGTGTACTGTGAGGACATGTTCCACACACACTTCAAGTAAGAGGTCGGCCTGAGTGGAAAGGTGAGAGTTTGGGCAGCTGTGCAGACAAAGAAGGCGCCCTTTGGCCTGGGCCTAAATGCTTGTGACAGCCCACTGGACCTGCCGTGCTCTGACGGCCCTGCCCTGGGCCCCCTGCTCCCCTGCCCTTTGTTCAGTCACAGCAGAGATGGCCACACCCACTCCTTCAGTGAGGGCAGAGTTCCAACCACCCTCAGCCCCGCCCCCTCTCCGCAGGTTACCATGGACTACAGAGGCTGCATCCTGAGGCCAGGGCGTTCCGAGAATGCCAAGGGCAGACATGATGACCTTAAATGATTTCCTCTTGTGTCAGGTTTGGTAAACTTTAGGAGCTAGGAAATGGTCCACTTTACAGAAATGTTCAAATTTACTGGCATTTCATATATTCTCTGCTATAACATTGTGCTGATTCTTTCTGTATATTCTTTACTTATGTTTTTGTTTTCCTTAATCAAAGTGTGTCTTTTCAATCTTTTCAAAGAAGATTCTTTGGACTTACTAAATCACCTCAATTTTATACGTTTTCCGTTGTATTAAGTTCTGCTCATATCTTTATTTATCTTTTTTCTATGTTCTCAGGGTTTATTGTTTTGATCTTCTGATGTCAATTAAAACACTTGGTTATTCATTTTAATAAATATTATACTTATAAAGATTTGAACTTTTGAAGATTCCAGCTTACTTGTAAGTTTCTAAGGGTCAGGTCCTCTCCATTGTTGCTGGCCTAAGGTTTAGTTCACCATATAGCAATGTATATATTGACCTATTTTCCCCTCGACTTTCTGTGATTCCCTACATCTCACCTGTCTTTGCAGACAAGCCATTTGAAATACCCTTAACTTATTTCACAGCCAATAAGTCATTGAAATAATGTGTATTTTTAGAGAAATCTTCTTATATAATTAGGCAGAAAATCTCACCTGCCATAGTTTTCAAAACAGCATAATTTCACTCTTCTCAATGCTTAATCTGTTGTATTACACAACCTTTGAGTATTTAGCTTTATCAATGACATGTAGAGATCCTACCAGTCTTTGAAAACATCATTGTTCCTTGTTTCAGGTCCAGTTTTATGTATATATTCTGCCTTGCACCTGATTATTCCAACAATTGATGGATGGCCTTGGGAATCTAATTCTGGTATTGATAGTCTTTACTGATTGTCTCCCCTCGTAGCTGATTTCTTCATTATTGTGTAAATTTAGATCATGAGCTCATGTTTAGCTAAACAGCTGACCTTGTAAGACGCTTAGGTGTGAACACTCGTAAGCTTCAGCAGAAAGATGGCAAAGATTTACTTGTTTCCCTCCAATGAGTTGCCCACGAGGACACCGCTTTCTACAAGTGTTGGTCCAATACTCCCTCTAGAGGAAGGGCCTCCGACAGGGCTGATTGGCGGCCCCCGATCTGGGGCAGGGGCAGTGGGCAGCCTGTGGCCCGGGCTGGAGCCTCTTTGCATGTGTCCCTGGGACACATCTGCCTGCGAACTTCGGTCACCTGGCAGGAAGCTACGATGTCCTGACCTATGGTTAACTGTGCAGCAAGGTGTACTGTGAGGACAGGTTCCACACACACTTCAAGTAAGAGGTCGGCCTGAGTGGAAAGGTGAGAGTTTGGGCAGCTGTGCAGACAAAGAAGGCGCCCTTTGGCCTGGGTCTAAATGCTTGTGACACCCCACTGGACCTGCCGTGCTCTGACGGCCCTGCCCTGGGCCCCCTGCTCCCCTGCCCTTTGTTCAGTCACAGCAGAGATGGCCACACCCACTCCTTCAGTGAGGGCAGAGTTCCAACCACCCTCAGCCCCGCCCCCTCTCCGCAGGTTACCATGGACTACAGAGGCTGCATCCTGAGGCCAGGGCGTTCCGAGAATGCCAAGGGCAGACATGATGACCTTAAATGATTTCCTCTTGTGTCAGGTTTGGTAAACTTTAGGAGCTAGGAAATGGTCCACTTTACAGAAATGTTCAAATTTACTGGCATTTCATATATTCTCTGCTATAACATTGTGCTGATTCTTTCTGTATATTCTTTACTTATGTTTTTGTTTTCCTTAATCAAAGTGTGTCTTTTCAATCTTTTCAAAGAAGATTCTTTGGACTTACTAAATCACCTCAATTTTATACGTTTTCTGTTGTATTAAGTTCTGCTCATATCTTTATTTATCTTTTTTCTATGTTCTCAGGGTTTATTGTTTTGATCTTCTGATGTCAATTAAAACACTTGGTTATTCATTTTAATAAATATTTTACTTATAAAGATTTGAACTTTTGAAGATTCCAGCTTACTTGTAAGTTTCTAAGGGTCAGGTCCTCTCCATTGTTGCTGGCCTAAGGTTTAGTTCACCATATAGCAATGTATATATTGACCTATTTTCCCCTCGACTTTCTGTGATTCCCTACATCTCACCTGTCTTTGCAGACAAGCCATTTGAAATACCCTTAACTTATTTCACAGCCAATAAGTCATTGAAATAATGTGTATTTTTAGAGAAATCTTCTTATATAATTAGGCAGAAAATCTCACCTGCCATAGTTTTCAAAACAGCATAATTTCACTCTTCTCAATGCTTAATCTGTTGTATTACACAACCTTTGAGTATTTAGCTTTATCAATGACATGTAGAGATCCTACCAGTCTTTGAAAACATCATTGTTCCTTGTTTCAGGTCCAGTTTTATGTATATATTCTGCCTTGCACCTGATTATTCCAACAATTGATGGATGGCCTTGGGAATCTAATTCTGGTATTGATAGTCTTTACTGATTGTCTCCCCTCGTAGCTGATTTCTTCATTATTGTGTAAATTTAGATCATGAGCTCATGTTTAGCTAAACAGCTGACCTTGTAAGACGCTTAGGTGTGAACACTCGTAAGCTTCAGCAGAAAGATGGCAAAGATTTACTTGTTTCCCTCCAATGAGTTGCCCACGAGGACACCGTTTTCTACAAGTGTTGGTCCAATACTCCCTCTAGAGGAAGGGCATCCGACAGGGCTGATTGGCGGCCCCCGATCTGGGGCAGGGGCAGTGGGCAGCCTGTGGCCCGGGCTGGAGCCTCTTTGCATGTGTCCCTGGGACACATCTGCCTGCGAACTTCGGTCACCTGGCAGGAAGCTACGATGTCCAGACCTATGGTTAACTGTGCAGCAAGGTGTACTGTGAGGACAGGTTCCACACACACTTCAAGTAAGAGGTCGGCCTGAGTGGAAAGGTGAGAGTTTGGGCAGCTGTGCAGACAAAGAAGGCGCCCTTTGGCCTGGGTCTAAATGCTTGTGACACCCCACTGGACCTGCCGTGCTCTGACGGCCCTGCCCTGGGCCCCCTGCTCCCCTGCCCTTTGTTCAGTCACAGCAGAGATGGCCACACCCACTCCTTCAGTGAGGGCAGAGTTCCAACCACCCTCAGCCCCGCCCCCTCTCCGCAGGTTACCATGGACTACAGAGGCTGCATCCTGAGGCCAGGGCGTTCCGAGAATGCCAAGGGCAGACATGATGACCTTAAATGATTTCCTCTTGTGTCAGGTTTGGTAAACTTTAGGAGCTAGGAAATGGTCCACTTTACAGAAATGTTCAAATTTACTGGCGTTTCATATATTCTCTGCTATAACATTGTGCTGATTCTTTCTGTATATTCTTTACTTATGTTTTTGTTTTCCTTAATCAAAGTGTGTCTTTTCAATCTTTTCAAAGAAGATTCTTTGGACTTACTAAATCACCTCAATTTTATACGTTTTCTGTTGTATTAAGTTCTGCTCATATCTTTATTTATCTTTTTTCTATGTTCTCAGGGTTTATTGTTTTGATCTTCTGATGTCAATTAAAACACTTGGTTATTCATTTTAATAAATATTTTACTTATAAAGATTTGAACTTTTGAAGATTCCAGCTTACTTGTAAGTTTCTAAGGGTCAGGTCCTCTCCATTGTTGCTGGCCTAAGGTTTAGTTCACCATATAGCAATGTATATATTGACCTATTTTCCCCTCGACTTTCTGTGATTCCCTACATCTCACCTGTCTTTGCAGACAAGCCATTTGAAATACCCTTAACTTATTTCACAGCCAATAAGTCATTGAAATAATGTGTATTTTTAGAGAAATCTTCTTATATAATTAGGCAGAAAATCTCACCTGCCATAGTTTTCAAAACAGCATAATTTCACTCTTCTCAATGCTTAATCTGTTGTATTACACAACCTTTGAGTATTTAGCTTTATCAATGACATGTACTTTAAAAATGTTTTAGAGATCCTACCAGTCTTTGAAAACATCCTTGTTCCTTGTTTCAGTTCCAGTTTTATGTATATATTCTGCCTTGCACCTGATTATTCCAACAATTGATGGATGGCCTTGGGAATCTAATTCTGGTATTGATACTCTTTCCTGATTGTCTTCCCTCGTAGCTGATTTTTCATTATTGTGTAAATTTAGATCATGAGCTCATGTTTAGCTAAACAGCTGACCTTGTAAGACGCTTAGGTGTGTACGCTCGCAAGCTTCAGGAAAAAGTCGGCAAAATTTATTTGTGTCCCTCCAATGAGTTGCCCACGAGGACACCGTTTTCTACAAGTGTTGGTCCAATACTCCCTCTAGAGGAAGGGGACTCCGACAGGGCTGATTGGCGGCCCCCGATCTGGGGCAGGGGCAGTGGGCAGCCTGTGGCCCGGGCTGGAGCCTCTTTGCATGTGTCCCTGGGACACATCTGCCTGTGAACTTCGGTCACCTGGCAGGAAGCTACGATGTCCAGACCTATGGTTAACTGTGCAGCAAGGTGTACTGTGAGGACAGGTTCCACACACACTTCAAGTAAGAGGTCGGCCTGAGTGGAAAGGTGAGAGTTTGGGCAGCTGTGCAGACAAAGAAGGCGCCCTTTGGCCTGGGCCTAAATGCTTGTGACACCCCACTGGACCTGCCGTGCTCTGACGGCCCTGCCCTGGGCCCCCTGCTCCCCTGCCCTTTGTTCAGTCACAGCAGAGATGGCCACACCCACTCCTTCAGTGAGGGCAGAGTTCCAACCACCCTCAGCCCCGCCCCCTCTCCGCAGGTTACCATGGACTACAGAGGCTGCATCCTGAGGCCAGGGCGTTCCGAGAATGCCAAGGGCAGACATGATGACCTAAAATGATTTCCTCTTGTGTCAGGTTTGGTAAACTTTAGGAGCTAGGAAATGGTCCACTTTACAGAAATGTTCAAATTTACTGGCATTTCATATATTCTCTGCTATAACATTGTCCTGATTCTTTCTGTATATTCTTTATTTATGTTTTTGTTTTCCTTAATCAAAGTGTGTCTTTTCAATCTTTTCAAAGAAGATTCTTTGGACTTACTAAATCACCTCAATTTTATACGTTTTCTGTTGTATTAAGTTCTGCTCATATCTTTATTTATCTTTTTTTCTATGTTCTCAGGGTTTATTGTTTTGATCTTCTGATGTCAATTAAAACTCTTGGTTATTCATTTTAATAAATATTTTACTTATAAAGATTTGAACTTTTGAAGATTCCAGCTTACTTGTAAGTTTCTAAGGGTCAGGTCCTCTCCATTGTTGCTGGCCTAAGGTTTATTTCACCATATAGCAATGTATATATTGACCTATTTTCCCCTCGACTTTCTGTGATTCCCTACATCTCACCTTTCTTTGCAGACAAGCCATTTGAAATACCCTTAACTTATTTCACAGCCAATAAGCCATTGAATTAATGTGTATTTTTAGAGAAATCTTCGTATATAATTAGGCAGAAAATCTCACCTGCCATAGTTTTCAAAACAGCATAATTTCACTCTTCTCAATGCTTAATCTGTTGTATTACACAACCTTTGAGTATTTAGCTTTATCAATGACATGTACTTTAAAAATGTTTTAGAGATCCTACCAGTCTTTGCAAACATCCTTGTTCCTTGTTTCACGTCCAGTTTTATGTATATATTCTGCCTTGCACCTGATTATTCCAACAATTGATGGATGGCCTTGGGAATCTAATTCTGGTATTGATAGTCTTTACTGATTGTCTCCCCTCGTAGCTGATTTCTTCATTATTGTGTAAATTTAGATCATGAGCTCATGTTTAGCTAAACAGCTGACCTTATAAGACGCTTAGGTGTGAACGCTCGTAAGCTTCAGCAGAAAGTCGGCAAAGATTTATTTGTGTCCCTCCAATGAGTTGCCCACGAGGACACCGTTTTCTACAAGTGTTGGTCCAATACTCCCTCTAGAGGCATGGGACCCCGACAGGGCTGATTTGCGGCCCCCGATCTGGGGCAGGGGCAGTGGGCAGCCTGTGGCCCAGGCAGGAGCCTCTTTGCATGTGTCCCTGGGACACATCTGCCTGCGAACTTCGGTCACATGGCAGGAAGCTACGATGCCCAGACCTATGGTTAGCTGTGCAGCGAGGTGTACTGTGAGGACAGGTTCCACACACACTTCAAGTAAGAGGTCGGCCTGAGTGGAAAGTTGAGAGTTTGGGCAGCTGTGCAGACAAAGAAGGCGCTCTTTGTCCTGGGCCTAAATGCTTGTGACACCCCACTGGACCTGCCGTGCTCTGACGGCCCTGCCCTGGGCCCCCTGCTCCCCTGCCCTTTGTTCAGTCACAGCAGAGATGGCCACACCCACTCCTTCAGTGAGGGCAGAGTTCCAACCACCCTCAGCCCCGCCCCCTCTCCGCAGGTTACCATGGACTACAGAGGCTGCATCCTGAGGCCAGGGCGTTCCGAGAATGCCAAGGGCAGACATGATGACCTTAAATGATTTCCTCTTGTGTCAGGTTTGGTAAACTTTAGGAGCTAGGAAATGGTCCACTTTACAGAAATGTTCAAATTTACTGGCATTTCATATATTCTCTGCTATAACATTGTGCTGATTCTTTCTGTATATTCTTTACTTATGTTTTTGTTTTCCTTAATCAAAGTGTGCCTTTTAAATCTTTTCAAAGAAGATTCTTTGGACTTACTAAATCACCTCAATTTTATACGTTTTCCGTTGTATTAAGTTCTGCTCATATCTTTATTTATCTTTTTTCTATGTTCTCAGGGTTTATTGTTTTGATCTTCTGATGTCAATTAAAACACTTGGTTATTCATTTTAATAAATATTATACTTATAAAGATTTGAACTTTTGAAGATTCCAGCTTACTTGTAAGTTTCTAAGGGTCAGGTCCTCTCCATTGTTGCTGGCCTAAGGTTTAGTTCACCATATAGCAATGTATATATTGACCTAGTTTCCCCTCGACTTTTTGTGATTCCCTACATCTCACCTTTCTTTGCAGACAAGCCATTTGAAATACCCTTAACTTATTTCACAGCCAATAAGTCATTGAAATAATGTGTATTTTTAGAGAAATCTTCTTATATAATTAGGCAGAAAATCTCACCTGCCATAGTTTTCAAAACAGCATAATTTCACTCTTCTCAATGCTTAATCTGTTGTATTACACAACCTTTGAGTATTTAGCTTTATCAATGACATGTACTTTAAAAATGTTTTAGAGATCCTACCAGTCTTTGAAAACATCCTTGTTCCTTGTTTCAGTTCCAGTTTTATGTATATATTCTGCCTTGCACCTGATTATTCCAACAATTGATGGATGTCGTTGGGAATCTAATTCTGGTATTGATACTCTTTCCTGATTGTCTTCCCTCGTAGCTGATTTTTTCATTATTGTGTAAATTTAGATCATGAGCTCATGTTTAGCTAAACAGCTGACCTTCTAAGACGCTTAGGTGTGTACGCTCGCAAGCTTCAGGAAAAAGTCGGCAAAATTTATTTGTGTCCCTCCAATGAGTTGCCCACGAGGACACCGTTTTCTACAAGTGTTGATCCAATACTCCCTCTAGAGGAAGGGGACTCCGACAGGGCTGATTGGCGGCCCCCGATCTGGGGCAGGTGCAGTGGGCAGCCAGTGGCCCGGGCTGGAGCCTCTTTGCATGTGTCCCTGGGACACATCTGCCTGCGAACTTCGGTCACCTGGCAGGAAGCTACGATGTCCAGACCTATGGTTAACTGTGCAGCTAGGTGTACTGTGAGGACATGTTCCACACACACTTCAAGTAAGAGGTCGGCCTGAGTGGAAAGGTGAGAGTTTCGGCAGCTGTGCAGACAAAGAAGGCGCCCTTTGGCCTGGGCCTAAATGCTTGTGACAGCCCACTGGACCTGCCGTGCTCTGAGGGCCCTGCCCTGGGCCCCCTGCTCCCCTGCCCTTTGTTCAGTCACAGCAGAGATGGCCACACCCACTCCTTCAGTGAGGGCAGAGTTCCAACCACCCTCAGCCCCGCCCCCTCTCCGCAGGTTACCATGGACTACAGAGGCTGCATCCTGAGGCCAGGGCGTTCCGAGAATGCCAAGGGCAGACATGATGACCTTAAATGATTTCCTCTTGTGTCAGGTTTGGTAAACTTTAGGAGCTAGGAAATGGTCCACTTTACAGAAATGTTCAAATTTACTGGCATTTCATATATTCTCTGCTATAACATTGTGCTGATTCTTTCTGTATATTCTTTACTTATGTTTTTGTTTTCCTTAATCAAAGTGTGTCTTTTCAATCTTTTCAAAGAAGATTCTTTGGACTTACTAAATCACCTCAATTTTATACGTTTTCCGTTGTATTAAGTTCTGCTCATAACTTTATTTATCTTTTTTCTATGTTCTCAGGGTTTATTGTTTTGATCTTCTGATGTCAATTAAAAGACTTGGTTATTCATTTTAATAAATATTATACTTATAAAGATTTGAACTTTTGAAGATTCCAGCTTACTTGTAAGTTTCTAAGGGTCAGGTCCTCTCCATTGTTGCTGGCCTAAGGTTTAGTTCACCATATAGCAATGTATATATTGACCTATTTTCCCCTCGACTTTCTGTGATTCCCTACATCTCACCTGTCTTTGCAGACAAGCCATTTGAAATACCCTTAACTTATTTCACAGCCAATAAGTCATTGAAATAATGTGTATTTTTAGAGAAATCTTCTTATATAATTAGGCAGAAAATCTCACCTGCCATAGTTTTCAAAACAGCATAATTTCACTCTTCTCAATGCTTAATCTGTTGTATTACACAACCTTTGAGTATTTAGCTTTATCAATGACATGTAGAGATCCTACCAGTCTTTGAAAACATCATTGTTCCTTGTTTCAGGTCCAGTTTTATGTATATATTCTGCCTTGCACCTGATTATTCCAACAATTGATGGATGGCCTTGGGAATCTAATTCTGGTATTGATAGTCTTTACTGATTGTCTCCCCTCGTAGCTGATTTCTTCATTATTGTGTAAATTTAGATCATGAGCTCATGTTTAGCTAAACAGCTGACCTTGTAAGACGCTTAGGTGTGAACACTCGTAAGCTTCAGCAGAAAGATGGCAAAGATTTACTTGTTTCCCTCCAATGAGTTGCCCACGAGGACACCGTTTTCTACAAGTGTTGGTCCAATACTCCCTCTAGAGGAAGGGCCTCCGACAGGGCTGATTGGCGGCCCCCGATCTGGGGCAGGGGCAGTGGGCAGCCTGTGGCCCGGGCTGGAGCCTCTTTGCATGTGTCCCTGGGACACATCTGCCTGCGAACTTCGGTCACCTGGCAGGAAGCTACGATGTCCAGACCTATGGTTAACTGTGCAGCAAGGTGTACTGTGAGGACAGGTTCCACACACACTTCATGTAAGAGGTCGGCCTGAGTGGAAAGGTGAGAGTTTGGGCAGCTGTGCAGACAAAGAAGGCGCCCTTTGGCCTGGGCCTAAATGCTTGTGACACCCCACTGGACCTGCCGTGCTCTGACGGCCCTGCCCTGGGCCCCTGCTCCCCTGCCCTTTGTTCAGTCACAGCAGAGATGGCCACACCCACTCCTTCAGTGAGGGCAGAGTTCCAACCACCCTCAACCCCGCCCCCTCTCCGCAGGTTACCATGGACTACAGAGGCTGCATCCTGAGGCCAGGGCGTTCCGAGAATGCCAAGGGCAGACATGATGACCTTAAATGATTTCCTCTTGTGTCAGGTTTGGTAAACTTTAGGAGCTAGGAAATGGTCCACTTTACAGAAATGTTCAAATTTACTGGCATTTCATATATTCTCAGCTATAACATTGTGCTGATTCTTTCTGTATATTCTTTACTTATGTTTTTGTTTTCCTTAATCAAAGTGTGTCTTTTCAATCTTTTCAAAGAAGATTCTTTGGACTTACTAAATCACCTCAATTTTATACGTTTTCTGTTGTATTAAGTTCTGCTCATATCTTTATTTATCTTTTTTCTATGTTCTCAGGGTTTATTGTTTTGATCTTCTGATGTCAATTAAAACACTTGGTTATTCATTTTAATAAATATTATACTTATAAAGATTTGAACTTTTGAAGATTCCAGCTTACTTCTAAGTTTCTAAGGGTCAGGTCCTCTCCATTGTTGCTGGCCTAAGGTTTATTTCACCATATAGCAATGTATATATTGACCTATTTTCCCCTCGACTTTCTGTGATTCCCTACATCTCACCTGTCTTTGCAGACAAGCCATTTGAAATACCCTTAACTTATTTCACAGCCAATAAGTCATTGAAATAATGTGTATTTTTAGAGAAATCTTCTTATATAATTAGGCAGAAAATCTCACCTGCCATAGTTTTCAAAACAGCATAATTTCACTCTTCTCAATGCTTAATCTGTTGTATTACACAACCTTTGAGTATTTAGCTTTATCAATGACATGTAGAGATCCTACCAGTCTTTGAAAACATCATTGTTCCTTGTTTCAGGTCCAGTTTTATGTATATATTCTGCCTTGCACCTGATTATTCCAACAATTGATGGATGGCCTTGGGAATCTAATTCTGGTATTGATAGTCTTTACTGATTGTCTCCCCTCGTAGCTGATTTCTTCATTATTGTGTAAATTTAGATCATGAGCTCATGTTTAGCTAAACAGCTGACCTTGTAAGACGCTTAGGTGTGAACACTCGTAAGCTTCAGCAGAAAGATGGCACAGATTTACTTGTTTCCCTCCAATGAGTTGCCCACGAGGACACCGTTTTCTACAAGTGTTGGTCCAATACTCCCTCTAGAGGAAGGGCCTCCGACAGGGCTGATTGGCGGCCCCCGATCTGGGGCAGGGGCAGTGGGCAGCCTGTGGCCCGGGCTGGAGCCTCTTTGCATGTGTCCCTGGGACACATCTGCCTGCGAACTTCGGTCACCTATCAGGAAGCTACGATGTCCAGACCTATGGTTAACTGTGCAGCAAGGTGTACTGTGAGGACAGGTTCCACACACACTTCAAGTAAGAGGTCGGCCAGAGTGGAAAGTTGAGAGTTTGGGCAGCTGTGCAGACAAAGAAGGCGCCCTTTGGCCTGGGCCTAAATGCTTGTGACACCCCACTGGACCTGCCGTGCTCTGACGGCCCTGCCCTGGGCCCCCTGCTCCCCTGCCCTTTGTTCAGTCACAGCAGAGATGGCCACACCCACTCCTACAGTGAGGGCAGAGTTCCAACCACCCTCAGCCCCGCCCCGTCTCCGCAGGTTACCATGGACTACAGAGGCTGCATCCTGAGGCCAGGGCGTACCGAGAATGCCAAGGGCAGACATGATGACCTTAAATGATTTCCTCTTGTGTCAGGTTTGGTAAACTTTAGGAGCTAGGAAATGGTCCACTTTACAGAAATGTTCAAATTTACTGGCATTTCATATATTCTCTGCTATAACATTGTGCTGATTCTTTCTGTATATTCTTTACTTATGTTTTTGTTTTCCTTAATCAAAGTGTGTCTTTTCAATCTTTTCAAAGAAGATTCTTTGGACTTACTAAATCACCTCAATTTTATACGTTTTCTGTTGTATTAAGTTCTGCTCATATCTTTATTTATCTTTTTTCTATGTTCTCAGGGTTTATTGTTTTGATCTTCTAATGTCAATTAAAACACTTGGTTATTCATTTTAATAAATATTTTACTTATAAAGATTTGAACTTTTGAACATTCCAGCTTACTTGTAAGTTTCTAAGGGTCAGGTCCTCTCCATTGTTGCTGGCCTAAGGTTTAGTTCACCATATAGCAATGTATATATTGACCTATTTTCCCCTCGACTTTCTGTGATTCCCTACATCTCACCTTTCTTTGCAGACAAGCCATTTGAAATACCCTTAACTTATTTCACAGCCAATAAGTCATTGAAATAATGTGTATTTTTAGAGAAATCTTCTTATATAATTAGGCAGAAAATCTCACCTGCCATAGTTTTCAAAACAGCATAATTTCACTCTTCTCAATGCTTAATCTGTTGTATTACACAACCTTTGAGTATTTAGCTTTATCAATGACATGTAGAGATCCTACCAGTCTTTGAAAACATCATTGTTCCTTGTTTCAGGTCCAGTTTTATGTATATATTCTGCCTTGCACCTGATTATTCCAACAATTGATGGATGGCCTTGGGAATCTAATTCTGGTATTGATAGTCTTTACTGATTGTCTCCCCTCGTAGCTGATTTCTTCATTATTGTGTAAATTTAGATCATGAGCTCATGTTTAGCTAAACAGCTGACCTTGTAAGACGCTTAGGTGTGAACACTCGTAAGCTTCAGCAGAAAGATGGCAAAGATTTACTTGTTTCCCTCCAATGAGTTGCCCACGAGGACACCGTTTTCTACAAGTGTTGGTCCAATACTCCCTCTAGAGGAAGGGCCTCCGACAGGGCTGATTGGCGGCCCCCGATCTGGGGCAGGGGCAGTGGGCAGCCTGTGGCCCGGGCTGGAGCCTCTTTGCATGTGTCCCTGGGACACATCTGCCTGCGAACTTCGGTCACCTGGCAGGAAGCTACGATGTCCAGACCTATGGTTAACTGTGCAGCAAGGTGTACTGTGAGGACAGGTTCCACACACACTTCATGTAAGAGGTCGGCCTGAGTGGAAAGGTGAGAGTTTGGGCAGCTGTGCAGACAAAGAAGGCGCCCTTTGGCCTGGGCCTAAATGCTTGTGACACCCCACTGGACCTGCCGT
This sequence comes from Mesoplodon mirus, assembly GCF_964341445.2. Classification (NCBI taxonomy): domain Eukaryota; kingdom Metazoa; phylum Chordata; class Mammalia; order Artiodactyla; family Ziphiidae; genus Mesoplodon; species Mesoplodon mirus. The sequence continues at coordinate 165,531,895 of NC_138976.1, read as the reverse complement.
GCTCTGACGGCCCTGCCCTGGGCCCCTGCTCCCCTGCCCTTTGTTCAGTCACAGCAGAGATGGCCACACCCACTCCTTCAGTGAGGGCAGAGTTCCAACCACCCTCAACCCCGCCCCCTCTCCGCAGGTTACCATGGACTACAGAGGCTGCATCCTGAGGCCAGGGCGTTCCGAGAATGCCAAGGGCAGACATGATGACCTTAAATGATTTCCTCTTGTGTCAGGTTTGGTAAACTTTAGGAGCTAGGAAATGGTCCACTTTACAGAAATGTTCAAATTTACTGGCATTTCATATATTCTCAGCTATAACATTGTGCTGATTCTTTCTGTATATTCTTTACTTATGTTTTTGTTTTCCTTAATCAAAGTGTGTCTTTTCAATCTTTTCAAAGAAGATTCTTTGGACTTACTAAATCACCTCAATTTTATACGTTTTCTGTTGTATTAAGTTCTGCTCATATCTTTATTTATCTTTTTTCTATGTTCTCAGGGTTTATTGTTTTGATCTTCTGATGTCAATTAAAACACTTGGTTATTCATTTTAATAAATATTATACTTATAAAGATTTGAACTTTTGAAGATTCCAGCTTACTTGTAAGTTTCTAAGGGTCAGGTCCTCTCCATTGTTGCTGGCCTAAGGTTTATTTCACCATATAGCAATGTATATATTGACCTATTTTCCCCTCGACTTTCTGTGATTCCCTACATCTCACCTGTCTTTGCAGACAAGCCATTTGAAATACCCTTAACTTATTTCACAGCCAATAAGTCATTGAAATAATGTGTATTTTTAGAGAAATCTTCTTATATAATTAGGCAGAAAATCTCACCTGCCATAGTTTTCAAAACAGCATAATTTCACTCTTCTCAATGCTTAATCTGTTGTATTACACAACCTTTGAGTATTTAGCTTTATCAATGACATGTAGAGATCCTACCAGTCTTTGAAAACATCATTGTTCCTTGTTTCAGGTCCAGTTTTATGTATATATTCTGCCTTGCACCTGATTATTCCAACAATTGATGGATGGCCTTGGGAATCTAATTCTGGTATTGATAGTCTTTACTGATTGTCTCCCCTCGTAGCTGATTTCTTCATTATTGTGTAAATTTAGATCATGAGCTCATGTTTAGCTAAACAGCTGACCTTGTAAGACGCTTAGGTGTGAACACTCGTAAGCTTCAGCAGAAAGATGGCACAGATTTACTTGTTTCCCTCCAATGAGTTGCCCACGAGGACACCGTTTTCTACAAGTGTTGGTCCAATACTCCCTCTAGAGGAAGGGCCTCCGACAGGGCTGATTGGCGGCCCCCGATCTGGGGCAGGGGCAGTGGGCAGCCTGTGGCCCGGGCTGGAGCCTCTTTGCATGTGTCCCTGGGACACATCTGCCTGCGAACTTCGGTCACCTATCAGGAAGCTACGATGTCAAGACCTATGGTTAACTGTGCAGCAAGGTGTACTGTGAGGACAGGTTCCACACACACTTCAAGTAAGAGGTCGGCCAGAGTGGAAAGTTGAGAGTTTGGGCAGCTGTGCAGACAAAGAAGGCGCCCTTTGGCCTGGGCCTAAATGCTTGTGACACCCCACTGGACCTGCCGTGCTCTGACGGCCCTGCCCTGGGCCCCCTGCTCCCCTGCCCTTTGTTCAGTCACAGCAGAGATGGCCACACCCACTCCTACAGTGAGGGCAGAGTTCCAACCACCCTCAGCCCCGCCCCGTCTCCGCAGGTTACCATGGACTACAGAGGCTGCATCCTGAGGCCAGGGCGTACCGAGAATGCCAAGGGCAGACATGATGACCTTAAATGATTTCCTCTTGTGTCAGGTTTGGTAAACTTTAGGAGCTAGGAAATGGTCCACTTTACAGAAATGTTCAAATTTACTGGCATTTCATATATTCTCTGCTATAACATTGTGCTGATTCTTTCTGTATATTCTTTACTTATGTTTTTGTTTTCCTTAATCAAAGTGTGTCTTTTCAATCTTTTCAAAGAAGATTCTTTGGACTTACTAAATCACCTCAATTTTATACGTTTTCTGTTGTATTAAGTTCTGCTCATATCTTTATTTATCTTTTTTCTATGTTCTCAGGGTTTATTGTTTTGATCTTCTAATGTCAATTAAAACACTTGGTTATTCATTTTAATAAATATTTTACTTATAAAGATTTGAACTTTTGAACATTCCAGCTTACTTGTAAGTTTCTAAGGGTCAGGTCCTCTCCATTGTTGCTGGCCTAAGGTTTAGTTCACCATATAGCAATGTATATATTGACCTATTTTCCCCTCGACTTTCTGTGATTCCCTACATCTCACCTTTCTTTGCAGACAAGCCATTTGAAATACCCTTAACTTATTTCACAGCCAATAAGTCATTGAAATAATGTGTATTTTTAGAGAAATCTTCTTATATAATTAGGCAGAAAATCTCACCTGCCATAGTTTTCAAAACAGCATAATTTCACTCTTCTCAATGCTTAATCTGTTGTATTACACAACCTTTGAGTATTTAGCTTTATCAATGACATGTAGAGATCCTACCAGTCTTTGAAAACATCATTGTTCCTTGTTTCAGGTCCAGTTTTATGTATATATTCTGCCTTGCACCTGATTATTCCAACAATTGATGGATGGCCTTGGGAATCTAATTCTGGTATTGATAGTCTTTACTGATTGTCTCCCCTCGTAGCTGATTTCTTCATTATTGTGTAAATTTAGATCATGAGCTCATGTTTAGCTAAACAGCTGACCTTGTAAGACGCTTAGGTGTGAACACTCGTAAGCTTCAGCAGAAAGATGGCAAAGATTTACTTGTTTCCCTCCAATGAGTTGCCCACGAGGACACCGTTTTCTACAAGTGTTGGTCCAATACTCCCTCTAGAGGAAGGGCCTCCGACAGGGCTGATTGGCGGCCCCCGATCTGGGGCAGGGGCAGTGGGCAGCCTGTGGCCCGGGCTGGAGCCTCTTTGCATGTGTCCCTGGGACACATCTGCCTGCGAACTTCGGTCACCTGGCAGGAAGCTACGATGTCCAGACCTATGGTTAACTGTGCAGCAAGGTGTACTGTGAGGACAGGTTCCACACACACTTCAAGTAAGAGGTCGGCCTGAGTGGAAAGGTGAGAGTTTGGGCAGCTGTGCAGACAAAGAAGGCGCCCTTTGGCCTGGGCCTAAATGCTTGTGACACCCCACTGGACCTGCCGTGCTCTGACGGCCCTGCCCTGGGCCCCCTGCTCCCCTGCCCTTTGTTCAGTCACAGCAGAGATGGCCACACCCACTCCTTCAGTGAGGGCAGAGTTCCAACCACCCTCAGCCCCGCCCCCTCTCCGCAGGTTACCATGGACTACAGAGGCTGCATCCTGAGGCCAGGGCTTTCCGAGAATGCCAAGGGCAGACATGATGACCTTAAATGATTTCCTCTTGTGTCAGGTTTGGTAAACTTTAGGAGCTAGGAAATGGTCCACTTTACAGAAATGTTCAAATTTACTGGCATTTCATATATTCTCAGCTATAACATTGTGCTGATTCTTTCTGTATATTCTTTACTTATGTTTTTGTTTTCCTTAATCAAAGTGTGTCTTTTAAATCTTTTCAAAGAAGATTCTTTGGACTTACTAAATCACCTCAATTTTATACGTTTTCTGTTGTATTAAGTTCTGCTCATATCTTTATTTATCTTTTTTCTATGTTCTCAGGGTTTATTGTTTTGATCTTCTGATGTCAATTAAAACACTTGGTTATTCATTTTAATAAATATTATACTTATAAAGATTTGAACTTTTGAAGATTCCAGCTTACTTGTAAGTTTCTAAGGGTCAGGTCCTCTCCATTGTTGCTGGCCTAAGGTTTAGTTCACCATATAGCAATGTATATATTGACCTATTTTCCCCTCGACTTTCTGTGATTCCCTACATCTCACCTGTCTTTGCAGACAAGCCATTTGAAATACCCTTAACTTATTTCACAGCCAATAAGTCATTGAAATAATGTGTATTTTTAGAGAAATCTTCTTATATAATTAGGCAGAAAATCTCACCTGCCATAGTTTTCAAAACAGCATAATTTCACTCTTCTCAATGCTTAATCTGTTGTATTACACAACCTTTGAGTATTTAGCTTTATCAATGACATGTAGAGATCCTACCAGTCTTTGAAAACATCATTGTTCCTTGTTTCAGGTCCAGGTTTATGTATATATTCTGCCTTGCACCTGATTATTCCAACAATTGATGGATGGCCTTGGGAATCTAATTCTGGTATTGATAGTCTTTACTGATTGTCTCCCCTCGTAGCTGATTTCTTCATTATTGTGTAAATTTAGATCATGAGCTCATGTTTAGCTAAACAGCTGACCTTGTAAGACGCTTAGGTGTGAACACTCGTAAGCTTCAGCAGAAAGATGGCACAGATTTACTTGTTTCCCTCCAATGAGTTGCCCACGAGGACACCGTTTTCTACAAGTGTTGGTCCAATACTCCCTCTAGAGGAAGGGCCTCCGACAGGGCTGATTGGCGGCCCCCGATCTGGGGCAGGGGCAGTGGGCAGCCTGTGGCCCGGGCTGGAGCCTCTTTGCATGTGTCCCTGGGACACATCTGCCTGCGAACTTCGGTCACCTGGCAGGAAGCTACGATGTCCAGACCTATGGTTAACTGTGCAGCAAGGTGTACTGTGAGGACAGGTTCCACACACACTTCAAGTAAGAGGTCGGCCTGAGTGGAAAGGTGAGAGTTTGGGCAGCTGTGCAGACAAAGAAGGCGCCCTTTGGCCTGGGCCTAAATGCTTGTGACACCCCACTGGACCTGCCGTGCTCTGACGGCCCTGCCCTGGGCCCCCTGCTCCCCTGCCCTTTGTTCAGTCACAGCAGAGATGGCCACACCCACTCCTACAGTGAGGGCAGAGTTCCAACCACCCTCAGCCCCGCCCCCTCTCCGCAGGTTACCATGGACTACAGAGGCTGCATCCTGAGGCCAGGGCGTTCCGAGAATGCCAAGGGCAGACATGATGACCTTAAATGATTTCCTCTTGTGTCAGGTTTGGTAAACTTTAGGAGCTAGGAAATGGTCCACTTTACAGAAATGTTCAAATTTACTGGCATTTCATATATTCTCTGCTATAACATTGTGCTGATTCTTTCTGTATATTCTTTACTTATGTTTTTGTTTTCCTTAATCAAAGTGTGCCTTTTCAATCTTTTCAAAGAAGATTCTTTGGACTTACTAAATCACCTCAATTTTATACGTTTTCCGTTGTATTAAGTTCTGCTCATATCTTTATTTATCTTTTTTCTATGTTCTCAGGGTTTATTGTTTTGATCTTCTGATGTCAATTAAAACACTTGGTTATTCATTTTAATAAATATTATACTTATAAAGATTTGAACTTTTGAAGATTCCAGCTTACTTGTAAGTTTCTAAGGGTCAGGTCCTCTCCATTGTTGCTGGCCTAAGGTTTAGTTCACCATATATCAACGTATATATTGACCTAGTTTCCCCTCGACTTTCTGTGATTCCCTACATCTCAACTTTCTTTGCAGACAAGCCATTTGAAATACACTTAACTTATTTCACAGCCAATAAATCATTGAAATAATGTGTATTTTTAGAAAAATCTTCTTATATAATTAGGCAGAAAATCTCACCTGCCATAGTTTTCAAAACAGCATAATTTCACTCTTCTCAATGCTTAATCTGTTGTATTACACAACCTTTGAGTATTTAGCTTTATCAATGACATGTAGAGATCCTAGCAGTCTTTGAAAACATCCTTGTTCCTTGTTTCAGGTCCAGTTTTATGTATATATTCTGCCTTGCACCTGATTATTCCAACAATTAATGGATGGCCTTGGGAATCTACTTCTGGTATTGATAGTCTTTACTGATTGTCTCCCCTCGGAGCTGATTTCTTCATTATTGTGTAAATTTAGATCATGAGCTCATGTTTAGCTAAACAGCTGACCTTGTAAGACGCTTAGGTGTGAACACTGGTAAGCTTCAGCAGAAAGATGGGAAAGATTTATTTGTGTCCCTCCAATGAGTTGCCCACGAGGACACCGTTTTCTACAAGTGTTGGTCCAATACTCCCTCTAGAGGAAGGGCCTCCGACAGGGCTGATTGGCGGCCCCCGATCTGGGGCAGGGGCAGTGGGCAGCCTGTGGCCCGTGCTGGAGCCTCTTTGCATGTGTCCCTGGGACACATCTGCCTGCGAACTTCGGTCACCTGGCAGGAAGCTACGATGCCCAGACCTATGGTTAACTGTGCAGCAAGGTGTACTGTGAGGACAGGTTCCACACACACTTCAATAAGAGGTCGGCCTGAGTGGAAAGGTGAGAGTTTGGGCAGCTGTGCAGACAAAGAAGGCGCCCTTTGGCCTGGGCCTAAATGCTTGTGACACCCCACTGGACATGCCGTGCTCTGACGGCCCTGCCCTGGGCCCCCTGCTCCCCTGCCCTTTGTTCAGTCACAGCAGAGATGGCCACACCCACTCCTTCAGTGAGGGCAGAGTTCCAACCACCCTCAGCCCCGCCCCCTCTCCGCAGGTTACCATGGACTACAGAGGCTGCATCCTGAGGCCAGGGCGTTCCGAGAATGCCAAGGGCAGACATGATGACCTTAAATGATTTCCTCTTGTGTCAGGTTTGGTAAACTTTAGGAGCTAGGAAATGGTCCACTTTACAGAAATGTTCAAATTTACTGGCATTTCTTATATTCTCTGCTATAACATTGTCCTGATTCTTTCTGTATATTCTTTACTTATGTTTTTGTTTTCCTTAATCAAAGTGTGTCTTTTCAATCTTTTCAAAGAAGATTCTTTGGACTTACTAAATCACCTGAATTTTATACGTTTTCTGTTGTATTAAGTTCTGCTCATATCTTTATTTATCTTTTTTCTATATTCTCAGGGTTTATTGTTTTGATCTTCTGATGTCAATTAAAACACTTGGTTATTCATTTTAATAAATATTTTACTTATAAAGATTTGAACTTTTGAAGATTCCAGCTTACTTGTAAGTTTCTAAGGGTCAGGTCCTCTCCATTGTTGCTGGCCTAAGGTTTAGTTCACCATATAGCAATGTATATATTGACCTATTTTCCCCTCGACTTTCTGTGATTCCCTACATCTCACCTTTCTTTGCAGACAAGCCATTTGAAATACCCTTTACTTATTTCACAGCCAATAAGTCATTGAAATAATGTGTATTTTTAGAGAAATCTTCTTATATAATTAGGCAGAAAATCTCACCTGCCATAGTTTTCAAAACAGCATAATTTCACTCTTCTCAATGCTTAATCTGTTGTATTACACAACCTTTGAGTATTTAGCTTTATCAATGACATGTACTTTAAAAATGTTTCAGAGATCCTACCAGTCTTTGAAAACATCCTTGTTCCTTGTTTCAGTTCCAGTTTTATGTATATATTCTGCCTTGCACCTGATTATTCCAACAATTGATGGATGGCCTTGGGAATCTAATTCTGGTATTGATACTGTTTACTGATTGTCTCCCCTCGTAGCTGATTTCTTCATTATTGTGTAAATTTAGATCATGAGCTCATGTTTAGCTAAACAGCTGACCTTGTAAGACGCTTAGTTGTGTACGCTCGCAAGCTTCAGGAGAAAGTCGGCAAAATTTATTTGTGTCCCTCCAATGAGTTGCCCACGAGGACACCGTTTTCTACAAGTGTTGGTCCAACACTCCCTCTAGAGGAAGGGGACTCCGACAGGGCTGATTGGCGGACCCCGATCTGGGGCAGGGGCAGTGGGCAGCCTGTGGCCCGGGCTGGAGCGTCTTTGCATGTTTCCCTGGGACACATCTGCCTGCGAACTTCGGTCACCTTGCAGGAAGCTACGATGCCCAGACCTATGGTTAGCTGTGCAGCAAGGTGTACTGTGAGGACAGGTTCCACACACACTTCAAGTAAGAGGTCGGCCTGAGTGGAAAGGTGAGAGTTTGGGCAGCTGTGCAGACAAAGAAGGCACACTTTGGCCTGGGCCTAAATGCTTGTGACACCCCACTGGACCTGCCGTGCTCTGAGGGCCCTGCCCTGGGCCCCCTGCTCCCCTGCCCTTTGTTCAGTCACAGCAGAGATGGCCACACCCACTCCTTCAGTGAGGCCAGAGTTCCATCCACCCTCAGCCCCGCCCCCTCTCCGCAGGTTACCATGGACTACAGAGGCTACATCCTGAGGCCAGGGCGTTCTGAGAATGCCAAGGGCAGACATGATGACCTTAAATGATTTCCTCTTGTGTCAGGTTTGGTAAACTTTAGGAGCTAGGAAATGGTCCACCTTACAGAAATGTTCAAATTTACTGGCATTTCATATATTCTCTGCTATAACATTGTCCTGATTCTTTCTGTATATTCTTTACTTATGTTTTTGTTTTCCTTAATCAAAGTGTGTCTTTTCAATCTTTTCAAAGAAGATTCTTTGGACTTACTAAATCACCTGAATTTTATACGTTTTCTGTTGTATTAAGTTCTGCTCATATCTTTATTTATCTTTTTTCTATGTTCTCAGGGTTTATTGTTTTGATCTTCTGATGTCAATTAAAACACTTGGTTATTCATTTTAATAAATATTTTACTTATAAAGATTTGAACTTTGGAAGATTCCAGCTTACTTGTAAGTTTCTAAGGGTCAGGTCCTCTCCATTGTTGCTGGCCTAAGGTTTAGTTCACCATATAGCAATGTATATATTGACCTATTTTCCCCTCGACTTTCTGTGATTCCCTACATCTCACCTTTCTTTGCAGACAAGCCATTTGAAATACCCTTAACTTATTTCACAGCCAATAAGTCATTGAAATAATGTGTATTTTTAGAGAAATCTTCTTATATAATTAGGCAGAAAATCTCACCTGCCATAGTTTTCAAAACAGCATAATTTCACTCTTCTCAATGCTTAATCTGTTGTATTACACAACCTTTGAGTATTTAGCTTTATCAATGACATGTAGAGATCCTACCAGTCTTTGAAACATCCTTGTTCCTTGTTTCAGGTCCAGTTTTATGTATATATTCTGCCTTGCACCTGATTATTCCAACAATTGATGGATGGCCTTGGGAATCTAATTCTGGTATTGATAGTCTTTACTGATTGTCTCCCCTCGTAGCTGATTTCTTCATTATTGTGTAAATTTAGATCATGAGCTCATGTTTAGCTAAACAGCTGACCTTGTAAGACGCTTAGTTGTGAACACTCGTAAGATTCAACAGAAAGATGGCAAAGATTTATTTGCGTCCCTCCAATGAGTTGCCCAGGAGGACACCGTTTTCTACAAGTGTTGGTCCTATACTCCCTCTAGAGGAAGGGCCTCTGACAGGGCTGTTTGGCGGCCCCCGATCTGGGGCAGGGGCAGTGGGCAGCCTGTGGCCCGGGCAGGAGCCTCTTTGCATGTGTCCCTGGGACACATCTGCCTGCGAAATCGGTCACCTGGCAGGAAACTACAATGCCCAGGCCTATGGTTAGCTGTGCAGCGAGTGTACTGTGAGGACAGGTTCCACACACACTTCAAGTAAGAGGTCGGCCTGAGTGGAAAGGTGAGAGTTTGGGCAGCTGTGCAGACAAAGAAGGCGCCCTTTGGCCTGGGCCTAAATGCTTGTGACAGCCCACTGGACCTGCCGTGCTCTGACGGCCCTGCCCTGGGCCCCCTGCTCCCCTGCCCTTTGTTCAGTCACAGCAGAGATGGCCACACCCACTCCTTCAGTGAGGGCAGAGTTCCAACCACCCTCAGCCCCGCCCCCTCTCCGCAGGTTACCCTGGACTACAGAGGCTGCATCCTGAGGCCAGGGCGTTCTGAGAATGCCAAGGGCAGACATGATGACATTAAATGATTTCCTCTTGTGTCAGGTTTGGTAAACTTTAGGAGCTAGGAAATGGTCCACTTTACAGAAAAGTTCAAATTTACTGGCATTTCATATATTCTCTGCTATAACATTGTGCTGATTCTTTCTGTATATTCTTTACTTATGTTTTTGTTTTCCTTAATCAAAGTGTGTCTTTTCAATCTTTTCAAAGAAGATTCTTTGGACTTAGTAAATCACCTCAATTTTATACGTTTTCTGTTGTATTAAGTTCTGCTCATATCTTTATTTATCTTTTTTCTATGTTCTCAGGGTTTATTGTTTTGATCTTCTGATGTCAATTAAAACACTTGGTTATTCATTGTAATAAATATTTTACTTATAAAGATTTGAACTTTTGAAGATTCCAGCTTACATGTAAGTTTCTAAGGGTCAGGTCCTCTCCATTGTTGCTGGCCTAAGGTTTAGTTCACCATATAGCAATATATATATTTACCTATTTTCCCCTCGACTTTCTGTGATTCCCTACATCTCACCTTTCTTTGCAGACAAGCCATTTGAAATACCCTTAACTTATTTCACAGCCAATAAGTCATTGAAATAATGTGTATTTTTAGAGAAATCTTCTTATATAATTAGGCAGAAAATCTCACCTGCCATAGTTTTCAAAACAGCATAATTTCACTCTTCTCAATGCTTAATCTGTTGTATTACACAACCTTTGAGTATTTAGCTTTATCAATGACATGTACTTTAAAAATGTTTTCGAGATCCTACCAGTCTTTGAAAACATCCTTGTTCCTTGTTTCAGTTCCAGTTTTATGTATATATTCTGCCTTGCACCTGATTATTCCAACAATTGATGGATGGCCTTGGGAATCTAATTCTGGTATTGATATTCTTTACTGATTGTCTTCCCTCGTAGCTGATTTTTTCATTATTGTGTAAATTTAGATCATGAGCTCATGTTTAGCTAAACAGCTGACCTTGTAAGACGATTAGGTGTGTACGCTCGCAAGCTTCAGGAAAAAGTCGGCAAAATTTATTTGTGTCCCTCCAATGAGTTGCCCACGAGGACACCGTTTTCTACAAGTGTTGGTCCAATACTCCCTCTAGAGGAAGGGGACTCCGACAGGGCTGATTGGCGGCCCCCGATCTGGGGCAGGGGCAGTGGGCAGCCTGTGGCCCGGGCTGGAGCGTCTTTGCATGTGTCCCTGGGACACATCTGCCTGCGAACTTCGGTCACCTGGCAGGAAGCTACGATGCCCAGACCTATGGTTAGCTGTGCAGCAAGGTGTACTGTGAGGACAGGTTCCACACACACTTCAATTAAGAGGTCGGCCTGAGTGGAAAGGTGAGAGTTTGGGCAGCTGTGCAGACAAAGAAGGCGCCCTTTGGCCTGGGCCTAAATGCTTGTGACACCCCACTGGACCTGCCGTGCTCTGAGGGCCCTGCCCTGGGCCCCCTGCTCCCCTGCCCTTTGTTCAGTCACAGCAGAGATGGCCACACCCACTCCTTCAGTGAGGCCAGAGTTCCAACCACCCTCAGCCCCGCCCCCTCTCCGCAGGTTACCATGGACTACAGAGGCTACATCCTGAGGCCAGGGCGTTCCGAGAATGCCAAGGGCAGACATGATGACCTTAAATGATTTCCTCTTGTGTCAGGTTTGGTAAACATTAGGAGCTAGGAAATGGTCCACTTACAGAAATGTTCAAATTTACTGGCATTTCATATATTCTCTGCTATAACATTGTCCTGATTCTTTCTGTATATTCTTTACTTATGTTTTTGTTTTCCTTAATCAAAGTGTGTATTTTCAATCTTTTCAAAGGAAATTCTTTGGACTTACTAAATCACCTCAATTTTATACGTTTTCTGTTGTGTTAAGTTCTGCTCATATCTTTATTTATCTTTTTTCTATGTTCTCAGGGTTTATTGTTTTGATCTTCTGATGTCAATTAAAACACTTGGTTATTCATTTTAATAAATATTTTACTTCTAAAGATTTGAACTTTTGAAGATTCCAGCTTACTTTAAGTTTCTAAGGGTCAGGTCCTCTCCATTGTTGCTGGCCTAAGGTTTAGTTCACCATATAGCAATGTATATATTGACCTATTTTCCCCTCGACTTTCTGTGATTCCCTACATCTCACCTTTCTTTGCAGACAAGCCATTTGAAATACCCTTAACTTATTTCACAGCCAATAAGTCATTGAAATAATGTGTATTTTTAGAGAAATCTTCTTATATAATTAGGCAGAAAATCTCACCTGCCATAGTTTTCAAAACAGCATAATTTCACTCTTCTCAATGCTTAATCTGTTGTATTACACAACCTTTGAGTATTTAGCTTTATCAGTGACATGTAGAGATCCTACCAGTCTTTGAAAACATCCTTGTTCCTTGTTTCAGGTCCAGTTTTATGTATATATTCTGCCTTGCACCTGATTATTCCAACAATTAATGGATGGCCTTGGGAATCTAATTCTGGTATTGATAGTCTTTACTGATTGTCTCCCCTCGGAGCTGATTTCTTCATTATTGTGTAAATTTAGATCATGAGCTCATGTTTAGCTCAACAGCTGACCTTGTAAGACGCTTAGGTGTGAACACTCGTAAGCTTCAGCAGAAAGATGGGAAAGATTTATTTGTGTCCCTCCAATGAGTTGCCCACGAGGACACCGTTTTCTACAAGTGTTGGTCCAATACTCCCTCTAGAGGAAGGGCCTCCGACAGGGCTGATTGGCGGCCCCCGATCTGGGGCAGGGGCAGTGGGCAGCCTGTGGCCCGGGCTGGAGCCTCTTTGCATGTGTCCCTGGGACACATCTGCCTGCGAACTTCGGTCACCTGGCAGGAAGCTACGATGCCCAGACCTATGGTTAGCTGTGCAGCAAGGTGTACTGTGAGGACAGGTTCCACACACACTTCAAGTAAGAGGTCGGCCTGAGTGGAAAGGTGAGAGTTTGGGCAGCTGTGCAGACAAAGAAGGCGCCCTTTGGCCTGGGCCTAAATGCTTGTGACACCCCACTGGACCTGCCGTGCTCTGACGGCCCTGCCCTGGGCCCCCTGCTCCCCTGCCCTTTGTTCAGTCACAGCAGAGATGGCCACACCCACTCCTTCAGTGAGGGCAGAGTTCCAACCACCCTCAGCCCCGCCCCCTCTCCGCAGGTTACCATGGACTACAGAGGCTGCATCCTGAGGCCAGGGCGTTCCGAGAATGCCAATGGCAGACATGATGACCTTAAATGATTTCCTCTTGTGTCAGGTTTGGTAAACTTTAGGAGCTAGGAAATGGTCCACTTTACAGAAATGTTCAAATTTACTGGCATTTCTTATATTCTCTGCTATAACATTGTCCTGATTCTTTCTGTATATTCTTTACTTATGTTTTTGTTTTCCTTAATCAAAGTGTGTCTTTTCAATCTTTTCAAAGAAGATTCTTTGGACTTACTAAATCACCTGAATTTTATACGTTTTCTGTTGTATTAAGTTCTGCTCATATCTTTATTTATCTTTTTTCTATGTTCTCAGGGTTTATTGTTTTGATCTTCTGATGTCAATTAAAACACTTGGTTATTCATTTTAATAAATATTTTACTTATAAAGATTTGAACTTTGGAAGATTCCAGCTTACTTGTAAGTTTCTAAGGGTCAGGTCCTCTCCATTGTTGCTGGCCTAAGGTTTAGTTCACCATATAGCAATGTATATATTGACCTATTTTCCCCTCGACTTTCTGTGATTCCCTACATCTCACCTTTCTTTGCAGACAAGCCATTTGAAATACCCTTTACTTATTTCACAGCCAATAAGTCATTGAAATAATGTGTATTTTTAGAGAAATCTTCTTATATAATTAGGCAGAAAATCTCACCTGCCATAGTTTTCAAAACAGCATAATTTCACTCTTCTCAATGCTTAATCTGTTGTATTACACAACCTTTGAGTATTTAGCTTTATCAATGACATGTACTTTAAAAATGTTTTAGAGATCCTACCAGTCTTTGAAAACATCCTTGTTCCTTGTTTCAGGTCCAGTTTTATGTATATATTCTGCCTTGCACCTGATTATTCCAACAATTGATGGATGGCCTTGGGAATCTAATTCTGGTATTGACACTGTTTACTGATTGTCTCCCCTCGTAGCTGATTTCTTCATTATTGTGTAAATTTAGATCATGAGCTCATGTTTAGCTAAACAGCTGACCTTGTAAGACGCTTAGTTGTGTACGCTCGCAAGCTTCAGGAGAAAGTCGGCAAAATTTATTTGTGTCCCTCCAATGAGTTGCCCACGAGGACACCGTTTTCTACAAGTGTTGGTCCAACACTCCCTCTAGAGGAAGGGGACTCCGACAGGGCTGATTGGCGGACCCCGATCTGGGGCAGGGGCAGTGGGCAGCCTGTGGCCCGGGCTGGAGCGTCTTTGCATGTTTCCCTGGGACACATCTGCCTGCGAACTTCGGTCACCTGGCAGGAAGCTACGATGCCCAGACCTATGGTTAGCTGTGCAGCAAGGTGTACTGTGAGGACAGGTTCCACACACACTTCAAGTAAGAGGTCGGCCTGAGTGGAAAGGTGAGAGTTTGGGCAGCTGTGCAGACAAAGAAGGCACCCTTTGGCCTGGGCCTAAATGCTTGTGAGACCCCACTGGACCTGCCGTGCTCTGAGGGCACTGCACTGGGCCCCCTGCTCCCCTGCCCTTTGTTCAGTCACAGCAGAGATGGCCACAACCACTCCTTCAGTGAGGCCAGAGTTCCAACCACCCTCAGCCCCGCCCCCTCTCCGCAGGTTACCATGGACTACAGAGGCTGCATCCTGAGGCCAGGGCGTTCCGAGAATGCAAAGGGCAGACATGATGACCTTAAATGATTTCCTCTTGTGTCAGGTTTGGTAAACTTTAGGAGCTAGGAAATGGTCCACTTTACAGAAATGTTCAAATTTACTGGCATTTCATATATTCTCTGCTATAACATTGTCCTGATTCTTTCTGTATATTCTTTACTTATGTTTTTGTTTTCCTTAATCAAAGTGTGTCTTTTCAATCTTTTCAAAGAAGATTCTTTGGACTTACTAAATCACCTGAATTTTATACGTTTTCTGTTGTATTAAGTTCTGCTCATATCTTTATTTATCTTTTTTCTATGTTCTCAGGGTTTATTGTTTTGATCTTCTGATGTCAATTAAAACACTTGGTTATTCATTTTAATAAATATTTTACTTATAAAGATTTGAACTTTTGAAGATTCCAGCTTACTTGTAAATTTCTAAGGGTCAGGTCCTCTCCATTGTTGCTGGCCTAAGGTTTAGTTCACCATATAGCAATGTATATATTGACCTATTTTCCCCTCGACTTTCTGTGATTCCCTACATCTCACCTTTCTTTGCAGACAAGCCATTTGAAATACCCTTAACTTATTTCACAGCCAATAAGTCATTGAAATAATGTGTATTTTTAGAGAAATCTTCTTATATAATTAGGCAGAAAATCTCACCTGCCATAGTTTTCAAAACAGCATAATTTCACTCTTCTCAATGCTTAATCTGTTGTATTACACAACCTTTGAGTATTTAGCTTTATCAATGACATGTAGAGATCCTACCAGTCTTTGAAACATCCTTGTTCCTTGTTTCAGGTCCAGTTTTATGTATATATTCTGCCTTGCACCTGATTATTCCAACAATTGATGGATGGCCTTGGGAATCTAATTCTGGTATTGATATTCTTTACTGATTGTCTTCCCTCGTAGCTGATTTTTTCATTATTGTGTAAATTTAGATCATGAGCTCATGTTTAGCTAAACAGCTGACCTTGTAAGACGCTTAGGTGTGTACGCTCGCAAGCTTCAGGAAAAAGTCGGCAAAATTTATTTGTGTCCCTCCAATGAGTTGCCCACGAGGACACCGTTTTCTACAAGTGTTGGTCCAATACTCCCTCTAGAGGAAGGGGACTCCGACAGGGCTGATTGGCGGCCCCCGATCTGGGGCAGGGGCAGTGGGCAGCCTGTGGCCCAGGCTGGAGCGTCTTTGCATGTGTCCCTGGGACACATCTGCCTGCGAACTTCGGTCACCTGGCAGGAAGCTACGATGCCCAGACCTATGGTTAGCTGTGCAGCAAGGTGTACTGTGAGGACAGGTTCCACACACACTTCAATTAAGAGGTCGGCCTGAGTGGAAAGGTGAGAGTTTGGGCAGCTGTGCAGACAAAAAAGGCATACTTTGGCCTGGGCCTAAATGCTTGTGACACCCCACTGGACCTGCCGTGCTCTGAGGGCCCTGCCCTGGGCCCACTGCTCCCCTGCCCTTTGTTCAGTCACAGCAGAGATGGCCACACCCACTCCTTCAGTGAGGCCAGAGTCCCAACCACCCTCAGCCCCGCCCCCTCTCCGCAGGTTACCATGGACTACAGAGGCTACATCCTGAGGCCAGGGCGTTCCGAGAATGCCAAGGGCAGACATGATGACCTTAAATGATTTCCTCTTGTGTCAGGTTTGGTAAACATTAGGAGCTAGGAAATGGTCCACTTACAGAAATGTTCAAATTTACTGGCATTTCATATATTCTCTGCTATAACATTGTCCTGATTCTTTCTGTATATTCTTTACTTATGTTTTTGTTTTCCTTAATCAAAGTGTGTATTTTCAATCTTTTCAAAGGAAATTCTTTGGACTTACTAAATCACCTCAATTTTATACGTTTTCTGTTGTGTTAAGTTCTGCTCATATCTTTATTTATCTTTTTTCTATGTTCTCAGGGTTTATTGTTTTGATCTTCTGATGTCAATTAAAACACTTGGTTATTCATTTTAATAAATATTTTACTTATAAAGATTTGAACTTTTGAAGATTCCAGCTTACTTGTAAGTTTCTAAGGGTCAGGTCCTCTCCATTGTTGCTGGCCTAAGGTTTAGTTCACCATATAGCAATGTATATATTGACCTATTTTCCCCTCGACTTTCTGTGATTCCCTACATCTCACCTTTCTTTGCAGACAAGCCATTTGAAATACCCTTAACTTATTTCACAGCCAATAAGTCATTGAAATAATGTGTATTTTTAGAGAAATCTTCTTATATAATTAGGCAGAAAATCTCACCTGCCATAGTTTTCAAAACAGCATAATTTCACTCTTCTCAATGCTTAATCTGTTGTATTACACAACCTTTGAGTATTTAGCTTTATCAATGACATGTACTTTAAAAATGTTTTATAGATCCTACCAGTCTTTGAAAACATCCTTGTTCCTTGTTTCAGTTCCTGTTTTATATATATTTTCTGCCTTGCACCTGATTATTCCAACAATTGATGGATGGCCTGGGGAATCTAATTCTGGTATTGATAGTCTTTACTGATTGTCTCCCCTCGTAGCTGATTTTTTCATTATTGTGTAAATTTAGATCATGAGCTCATGTTTAGCTAAACAGCTGACCTTGTAAGACGCTTATGTGTGTACGCTCGCAAGCTTCAGGAGAAAGTCGGCAAAATTTATTTGTGTCCCTCCAATGAGTGGCCCACGAGGACACCGTTTTCTACAAGTGTTGGTCCAATAATCCCTCTAGAGGAAGGGGACTCTGACAGGGCTGATTGGCGGCCCCCGATCTGGGGCAGGGGCAGTGGGCAGCCTGTGGCCCGGGCTGGAGCGTCTTTGCATGTGTCCCTGGGACACATCTGCCTGCGAACTTCGGTCACCTGGCAGGAAGCTACGATGCCCAGACCTATGGTTAGCTGTGCAGCGAGGTGTACTGTGAGGACAGGTTCCACACACACTTCAAGTAAGAGGTCGGCCTGAGTGGAAAGGTGAGAGTTTGGGCAGCTGTGCAGACAAAGAAGGCGCCCTTTGGCCTGGGCCTAAATGCTTGTGACACACCACTGGACCTGCCGTGCTCTGAGGGCACAGCCCTGGGCCCCTGCTCCCCTGCCATTTGTTCAGTCACAGCAGAGATGGCCACACCCACTCCTTCAGTGAGGGCAGAGTTCCAACCACCCTCAGCCCCGCCCCCTCTCCGCAGGTTATCATGGAGTACAGAGGCTGCATCCTGAGTCCAGGGCGTTCCGAGAATGCCAAGGGCAGACATGATGACCTTAAATGATTTCCTCTTGTGTCAGGTTTGGTAAACTTTAGGAGCTAGGAAATGGTCCACTTTACAGAAATGTTCAAATTTACTGGCATTTCATATATTCTCTGCTATAACATTGTGCTGATTCTTTCTGTATATTCTTTACTTATGTTTTTGTTTTCCTTAATCAAAGTGTGTCTTTTCAATCTTTTCAAAGAAGATTCTTTGGACTTACTAAATCACCTCAATTTTATACGATTTCTGTTGTATTAAGTTCTGCTCATATCTTTATTTATCTTTTTTCTATGTTCTCAGGGTTTATTGTTTTGATCTTCTGATGTCAATTAAAACACTTGGTTATTCATTTTAATAAATATTTTACTTATAAAGATTTGAACTTTTGAAGATTCCAGCTTACTTGTAAGTTTCTAAGGGTCAGGTCCTCTCCATTGTTGCTGGCCTAAGGTTTAGTTCACCATATAGCAATGTATATATTGACCTATTTTCCCCTCGACTTTCTGTGATTCCCTACATCTCACCTTTCTTTGCAGACAAGCCATTTGAAATACCCTTAACTTATTTCACAGCCAATAAGTCATTGAAATAATGTGTATTTTTAGAGAAATCTTCTTATATAATTAGGCAGAAAATCTCACCTGCCATAGTTTTCAAAACAGCATAATTTCACTCTTCTCAATGCTTAATCTGTTGTATTACACAACCTTTGAGTATTTAGCTTTATCAATGACATGTCCTTTAAAAATGTTTTAGAGATCCTACCAGTCTTTGAAAACATCCTTGTTCCTTGTTTCAGTTCCAGTTTTTTGTATATATTCTGCCTTGCACCTGATTATTCCAACAATTGATGGATGGCCTTGGGAATCTAATTCTGGTATTGATAGTCTTTACTGATTGTCTCCCCTCGTAGCTGATTTTTTCATTATTGTGTAAATTTAGATCATGAGCTCATGTTTAGCTAAACAGCTGACCTTCTAAGAAGCTTAGGTGTGAACGCTCATAAGCTTCAGGAAAAAGTCGGCAAAATTTATTTGTGTCCCTCCAATGAGTTGCCCACCAGGACACCGTTTTCTACAAGTGTTGGTCCAATACTCCCTCTGGAGGAAAGGGATTCCGACAGGGCTGATTGGCGGCCCCCGATCTGGGGCAGGGGCAGTGGGCAGCCTGTGGCCCGGTCTGGAGCCTCTTTGCATGTGTCCCTGGGACACATCTGCCTGCGAACTTCGATCACCTGGCAGGAAGCTACGATGCCCAGACCTATGGTTAGCTGTGCAGCGAGGTGTACTGTGAGGACAGGTTCCACACACACTTCAAGTAAGAGGTCGGCCTGAGTGGAAAGGTGAGAGTTTGGGCAGCTGTGCAGACAAAAAAGGCATACTTTGGCCTGGGCCTAAATGCTTGTGACACGCCACTGGACCTGCCGTGCTCTGAGGGCCCTGCCCTGGGCCCCGTGCTCCCGTGCCATTTGTTCAGTCACATCAGAGATGGCCACACCAACTCCTTCAGTGAGGGCAGTGTTCCAACCAACCTCAACCCCGCCCCCTCTCCGCAGTTTACCATGGACTACAGAGGCTGCATCCTGAGGCCAGGGCGTTCCGAGGATGCCAAGGGCAGACATGATGACATTAAATGATTTCCTCTTGTGTCAGGTTTGGTAAACTTTAGGAGCTAGGAAATGGTCCACTTTACAGAAATGTTCAAATTTACTGGCATTTCATATATTCTCTGCTATAACATTGTCCTGATTCTTTCTGTATATTCTTTACTTATGTTTTTGTTTTCCTTAATCAAAGTGTGTCTTTTCAATCTTTTCAAAGAAGATTCTTTGGACTTACTAAATCACCTCAATTTTATTCGTTTTCTGTTGTATTAAGTTCTGCTCATATCTTTATTTATCTTTTTTCTATGTTCTCTGGGTTTATTGTTTTGATCTTCTGATGTCAATTAAAACACTTGGTTTTTCATTTTAATAAATATTTTACTTATAAAGATTTCAACTTTTGAAGATTCCAGCTTACTTGTAAGTTTCTAAGGGTCAGGTCCTCTCCATTGTTGCTGGCCTAAGGTTTAGTTCACCATATAGCAATGTATATATTGACCTATTTTCCCCTCGACTTTCTGTGATTCCCTACATATCACCTTTCTTTGCAGACAAGCCATTTGAAATACCCTTAACTTATTTCACAGCCAATAAGTCATTGAAATAATGTGTATTTTTAGAGAAATCTTCTTATATAATTAGGCAGAAAATCTCACCTGCCATAGTTTTCAAAACAGCATAATTTCACTCTTCTCAATGCTTAATCTGTTGTATTACACAACCTTTGAGTATTTAGCTTTATCAATGACATGTACTTTAAAAATGTTTTTGAGATCCTACCAGTCTTTGAAAACATCCTTGTTCCTTGTTTCAGTTCCAGTTTATTGTATATATTCTGCCTTGCACCTGATTATTCCAACAATTGATGGATGGCCTTGGGTATCTAATTCTGGTATTGATAGTCTTTACTGATTGTCTCCCCTCGTAGCTGATTTCTTCATTATTGTGTAAATTTAGATCATGAGCTCATGTTTAGCTAAACAGCTGACCTTGTAAGACGCTTAGGTGTGAACGCTCGTAAGCTTCAGGAGAAAGTCGGCAAAATTTATTTGTGTCCCTCCAATGAGTTGCCCACGAGGACACCGTTTTCTACAAGTGTTGGTCCAATACTCCCTCTAGAAGAAGGGCCTCCGACAGGGCTGATTGGCGGCCCCCGATCTGGGGCAGGGGCAGTGGGCAGCCTGTGGCCCGGGCTGGAGCCTCTTTGCATGTGTCCCTGGGACACATCTGCCTGCGAACTTCGGTCACCTGGCAGGAAGCTACGATGCCCAGACCTATGGTTAGCTGTGCAGCGAGGTGTACTGTGAGGACAGGTTCCACACACACTTCAAGTAAGAGGTTGGCCAGAGTGGAAAGATGAGAGTTTGGGCAGCTGTGCAGAAAAAGAAGGTGCCCTTTGGCCTGGGCCTAAATGCTTGTGACAGACCAGTGGACCTGCCGTGCTCTGAGGGCCCTGCCCTGGGCCCCCTCCTCCCCTGCCCTTTGCTCAGTCACAGCAGAGATGGCCACACCCACTCCTTCAGTGAGGGCAGAGTTCCAACCACCCTCAGCCCCGCCCCCTCTCCTCAGGTTACCATGGACTACAGAGGCTGCATCCTGAGGCCAGGGCGTTCTGAGAATGCCAAGGGCAGACATGATGACCTTAAATGATTTCCTCTTGTGTCAGGTTTGGTAAACTTTAGGAGCTAGGAAATGGTCCACTTTACAGAAATGTTCAAATTTACTGGCATTTCATATATTCTCTGATATTACATTGTCCTGATTCTTTCTGTATATTCTTTACTTATGTTTTTGTTTTCCTTAATCAAAGTGTGTCTTTTCAATCTTTTCAAAGAAGATTCTTTGGACTTACTAAATCACCTCAATTTTATACGTTTTCTGTTGTATTAAGTTCTGCTCATATCTTTATTTATCTTTTTTCTATGATCTCAGGGTTTATTGTTTTGATCTTCTGATGTCAATTAAAACACTTGGTTATTCATTTTAATAAATATTTAACTTATAAAGATTTGAACTTTTGAAGATTCCAGCTTACTTGTAAGTTTCTAAGGGTCAGGTCCTCTCCATTGTTGCTGGCCTAAGGTTTAGTTCACCATATAGCAATGTATATATTGACCTATTTTCCCCTCGACTTTCTGTGATTCCCTACATCTCACCTTTCTTTGCAGACAAGCCATTTGAAATACCCTTAACTTATTTCACAGCCAATAAGTCATTGAAATAATGTGTATTCTTAGAGAAATCTTCTTATATAATTAGGCAGAAAATCTCACCTGCCATAGTTTTCAAAACAGCATAATTTCACTCTTCTCAATGCTTAATCTGTTGTATTACACAACCTTTGAGTATTTAGCTTTATCAATGACATGTACTTTAAAAATGTTTTAGTGATCCTACAAGTCTTTGAAAACATCCTTGTTCCTTCTTTCAGTTCCAGTTTTATGTATATATTCTGCCTTGCACCTGATTATTCCAACAATTGATGGATGGCCTTGGGAATCTAATTCTGGTATTGATAGTCTTTACTGATTGTCTCCCCTCGTAGCTGATTTTTTCATTATTGTGTAAATTTAGATCATGAGCTCATGTTTAGCTAAACAGCTGACCTTGTAAGATGCTTAGGTGTGTACGCTCGCAAGCTTCAGGAGAAAGTCGGCAAAATTTATTTGTGTCCCTCCAATGAGTTGCCCACCAGAACACCGTTTTCTACAAGTGTTGGTCCAATAATCCCTCTAGAGGAAGGGGACTCCGACAGGGCTGATTGGCGGCCCCCGATCTGGGGCAGGGGCAGTGGGCAGGCTGTGGCCCGGGCTGGAGCGTCTTTGCATGTGTCCCTGGGACACATCTGCCTGCGAACTTCGGTCACCTGGCAGGAAGCTACGATGCCCAGACCTATGGTTAGCTGTGCAGCGAGGTGTACTGTGAGGACAGGTTCCACACACACTTCAAGTAAGAGGTTGGCCAGAGTGGAAAGATGAGAGTTTGGGCAGCTGTGCAGAAAAAGAAGGTGCCCTTTGGCCTGGGCCTAAATGCTTGTGACAGCCCAGTGGACCTGCCGTGCTCTGAGGGCCCTGCCCTGGGCCCCCTCCTCCCCTGCCCTTTGTTCAGTCACAGCAGAGATGGCCACACCCACTCCTTCAGTGAGGGCAGAGTTCCAACCACCCTCAGCCCCGCCCCCTCTCCTCAGGTTACCATGGACTACAGAGGCTGCATCCTGAGGCCAGGGCGTTCTGAGAATGCCAAGGGCAGACATGATGACCTTAAATGATTTCCTCTTGTGTCAGGTTTGGTAAACTTTAGGAGCTAGGAAATGGTCCACTTTACAGAAATGTTCAAATTTACTGGCATTTCATATATTCTCTGATATTACATTGTCCTGATTCTTTCTGTATATTCTTTACTTATGTTTTTGTTTTCCTTAATCAAAGTGTGTCTTTTCAATCTTTTCAAAGAAGATTCTTTGGACTTACTAAATCACCTCAATTTTATACGTTTTCTGTTGTATTAAGTTCTGCTCATATCTTTATTTATCTTTTTTCTATGATCTCAGGGTTTATTGTTTTGATCTTCTGATGTCCATTAAAAGACTTGGTTATTCATTTTAATAAATATTCTACTTATAAAGATTTGAACTTTTGAAGATTCCAGCTTACTTGTAAGTTTCTAAGGGTCAGGTCCTCTCCATTGTTGCTGGCCTAAGGTTTAGTTCACCATATAGCAATGTATATATTGACCTATTTTCCCCTCGACTTTCTGTGATTCCCTACATCTCACCTTTCTTTGCAGACAAGCCATTTGAAATACCCTTAACTTATTTCACAGCCAATAAGTCATTGAAATAATGTGTATTCTTAGAGAAATCTTCTTATATAATTAGGCAGAAAATCTCACCTGCCATAGTTTTCAAAACAGCATAATTTCACTCTTCTCAATGCTTAATCTGTTGTATTACACAACCTTTGAGTATTTAGCTTTATCAATGACATGTACTTTAAAAATGTTTTAGTGATCCTACAAGTCTTTGAAAACATCCTTGTTCCTTGTTTCAGTTCCAGTTTTATGTATATATTCTGCCTTGCACCTGATTATTCCAACAATTGATGGATGGCCTTGGGAATCTAATTCTGGTATTGATAGTCTTTACTGATTGTCTCCCCTCGTAGCTGATTTTTTCATTATTGTGTAAATTTAGATCATGAGCTCATGTTTAGCTAAACAGCTGACCTTGTAAGATGCTTAGGTGTGTACGCTCGCAAGCTTCAGGAGAAAGTCGGCAAAATTTATTTGTGTCCCTCCAATGAGTTGCCCACCAGAACACCGTTTTCTACAAGTGTTGGTCCAATAATCCCTCTAGAGGAAGGGGACTCCGACAGGGCTGATTGGCGGCCCCCGATCTGGGGCAGGGGCAGTGGGCAGGCTGTGGCCCGGGCTGGAGCGTCTTTGCATGTGTCCCTGGGACACATCTGCCTGCGAACTTCGGTCACCTGGCAGGAAGCTACGATGCCCAGACCTATGGTTAGCTGTGCAGCGAGGTGTACTGTGAGGACAGGTTCCACACACACTTCAAGTAAGAGGTCGGCCTGAGTGGAAAGGTGAGAGTTTGGGCAGCTGTGCAGACAAAGAAGGCGCCCTTTGGCCTGGGCCTAAATGCTTGTGACACCCCACTGGACCTGCCATGCTCTGAGGGCCGTGCCCTGGGCCCCCTCCTCCCCTGCCCTTTGTTCAGTCACAGCAGAGATGGCCACACCCACTCCTTCAGTGAGGGCAGAGTTCCAACCACCCTCAGCCCAGCCCCCTCTCCACAGGTTACCATGGACTACAGAGGCTGCATCCTGAGGCCAGGGCGTTCCGAGTATGCCAAGGGTAGACATGATGACCTTAAATGATTTCCTCTTGTGTCAGGTTTGGTAAACTTTAGGAGCTAGGAAATGGTCCACTTTACAGAAATGTTCAAATTTACTGGCATTTCATATATTCTCTGATATTACATTGTCCTGATTCTTTCTGTATATTCTTTACTTATGTTTTTGTTTTCCTTAATCAAAGTGTGTCTTTTCAATCTTTTCAAAGAAGATTCTTTGGACTTACTAAATCACCTCAATTTTATACGTTTTCTGTTGTATTAAGTTCTGCTCATATCTTTATTTTTCTTTTTTCTATGTTCTCAGGGTTTATTATTTTGATCTTCTGATGTCCATTAAAACACTTGGTTATTCATTTTAATAAATATTTTACTTATAAAGATTTGAACTTTTGAAGATTCCAGCTTACTTGTAAGTTTCTAAGGGTCAGGTCCTCTCCATTGTTGCTGGCCTAAGGTTTAGTTCACCATATAGCAATGTATATACTGACCTATTTTCCCCTCGACTTTCTGTGATTCCCTACATCTCACCTTTCTTTGCAGACAAGCCATTTGAAATACCCTTAACTTATTTCACAGCCAATAAGTCATTGAAATAATGTGTATTCTTAGAGAAATCTTCTTATATAATTAGGCAGAAAATCTCACCTGCCATAGTTTTCAAAACAGCATAATTTCACTCTTCTCAATGCTTAATCTGTTGTATTACACAACCTTTGAGTATTTAGCTTTATCAATGACATGTCCTTTAAAAATGTTTTAGAGATCCTACCAGTCTTTGAAAACATCCTTGTTCCTTGTTTCAGTTCCAGTTTTTTGTATATATTCTGCCTTGCACCTGATTATTCCAACAATTGATGGATGGCCTTGGGAATCTAATTCTGGTATTGATAGTCTTTACTGATTGTCTCCCCTCGTAGCTGATTTTTTCATTATTGTGTAAATTTAGATCATGAGCTCATGTTTAGCTAAACAGCTGACCTTGTAAGAAGCTTAGGTGTGAACGCTCGTAAGCTTCAGGAGAAAGTCGGCAAAATTTATTTGTGTCCCTCCAATGAGTTGCCCACCAGGACACCGTTTTCTACAAGTGTTGGTCCAATACTCCCTCTAGAGGAAAGGGATCCCGACAGGGCTGTTTGGTGGCCCCCGATCTGGGGCTGGTGCAGTGGGCAGCCTGTGGCCCGGTCTGGAGCCTCTTTGCATGTGTCCCTGGGACACATCTGCCTGCGAACTTCGGTCACCTGGCAGGAAGCTACGATGCCCAGACCTATGGTTAGCTGTGCAGCGAGGTGTACTGTGAGGACAGGTTCCACACACACTTCAAGTAAGAGGTCGGCCTGAGTGGAAAGGTGAGAGTTTGGGCAGCTGTGCAGACAAAAAAGGCATACTTTGGCCTGGGCCTAAATGCTTGTGACACGCCGCTGGACCTGCCGTGCTCTGAGGGCCCTGCCCTGGGCCCCCTGCTCCCCTGCCCTTTGTTCAGTCACAGCAGAGATGGCCACACTCACTCCTTCAGTGAGGGCAGTGTTCCAACCAACCTCAAACCCGCCCCCTCTCCGCAGTTTACCATGGACTACAGAGGCTGCATCCTGAGGCCAGGGCGTTCCGAGAATGCCAAGGGCAGACATGATGACCTTAAATGATTTCCTCTTGTGTCAGGTTTGGTAAACTTTAGGAGCTAGGAAATGGTCCACTTTACAGAAATGTTCAAATTTACTGGCATTTCATATATTCTCTGCTATAACATTGTCCTGATTCTTTCTGTATATTCTTTACTTATGTTTTTGTTTTCCTTAATCAAAGTGTGTCTTTTCAATATTTTCAAAGAAGATTCTTTGGACTTACTAAATCACCTCAATTTTATTCGTTTTCTGTTGTATTAAGTTCTGCTCATATCTTTATTTATCTTTTTTCTATGTTCTCAGGTTTTATTGTTTTGATCTTCTGATGTCCATTAAAACACTTGGTTATTCATTTTAATAAATATTTTACTTATAAAGATTTGAACTTTTGAAGATTCCAGCTTACTTCTAAGTTTCTAAGGGTCAGGTCCTCTCCATTGTTGCTGGCCTAAGTTTTAGTTCACCATATAGCAATGTATATATTGACCTATTTTCCCCTCGACATTCTGTGATTCCCTACATCTCACCTTTCTGTGCAGACAAGCCATTTGAAATACCCTTAACTTATTTCACAGCCAATAAGTCATTGAAATAATGTGTATTTTTAGAGAAATCTTCTTATATAATTAGGCAGAAAATCTCACCTGCCATAGTTTTCAAAACAGCATAATTTCACTCTTCTCAATGCTTAATCTGTTGTATTACACAACCTTTGAGTATTTAGATTTATCAATGACATGTCCTTTAAAAATGTTTTAGAGATCCTACCAGTCTTTGAAAACATCCTTGTTCCTTGTTTCAGTTCCAGTTTTATGTATATATTCTGCCTTGCACCTGATTATTCCAACAATTGATGGATGGCCTTGGGAATCTAATTCTGGTATTGATAGTCTTTACTGATTGTCTCCCCTCGTAGCTGATTTCTTCATTATTGTGTAAATTTAGATCATGAGCTCATGTTTAGCTAAACAGCTGACCTTGTAAGACGCTTAGGTGTGAACGCTCGTAAGCTTCAGGAGAAAGTCGGCAAAATTTATTTGTGTCCCTCCAATGAGTTGCCCACGAGGACACCGTTTTCTACAAGTGTTGGTCCAATACTCCCTCTAGAGGCAGGGGACTCCGACACGGCTGATTGTCGGCCCCAGATCTGGGGCAGGGGCAGTGGTCAGCCTGTGGCCCGGGCTGGAGCCTCTTTGCATGTGTCCCTGGGACACATCTGCCTGCGAACTTCGGTCACCTGGCAGGAAGCTACGATGCCCAGACCTATGGTTAGCTGTGCAGCGAGGTGTACTGTGAGGACAGGTTCCACACACACTTCAAGTAAGAGGTTGGCCAGAGTGGAAAGATGAGAGTTTGGGCAGCTGTGCAGAAAAAGAAGGTGCCCTTTGGCCTGGGCCTAAATGCTTGTGACAGCCCAGTGGACCTGCCGTGCTCTGAGGGCCCTGCCCTGGGCCCCCTCCTCCCCTGCCCTTTGTTCAGTCACAGCAGAGATGGCCACACCCACTCCTTCAGTGAGGGCAGAGTTCCAACCACCCTCAGCCCCGTCCCCTCTCCTCAGGTTACCATGGACTACAGAGGCTGCATCCTGAGGCCAGGGCGTTCCGAGAATGCCAAGGGCAGACATGATGACCTTAAATGATTTCCTCTTGTGTCAGGTTTGGTAAACTTTAGGAGCTAGGAAATGGTCCACTTTACAGAAATGTTCAAATTTACTGGCATTTCATATATTCTCTGATATTACATTGTCCTGATTCTTTCTGTATATTCTTTACTTATGTTTTTGTTTTCCTTAATCAAAGTGTGTCTTTTCAATCTTTTCAAAGAAGATTCTTTGGACTTACTAAATCACCTCAATTTTATACGTTTTCTGTTGTATTAAGTTCTGCTCATATCTTTATTTTTCTTTTTTCTATGTTCTCAGGGTTTATTGTTTTGATCTTCTGATGTCAATTAAAACACTTGGTTATTCATTTTAATAAATATTTTACTTATAAAGATTTGAACTTTTGAAGATTCCAGCTTACTTGTAAGTTTCTAAGGGTCAGGTCCTCTCCATTGTTGCTGGCCTAAGGTTTAGTTCACCATATAGCAATGTATATACTGACCTATTTTCCCCTCGACTTTCTGTGATTCCCTACATCTCACCTTTCTTTGCAGACAAGCCATTTGAAATACCCTTAACTTATTTCACAGCCAATAAGTCATTGAAATAATGTGTATTCTTAGAGAAATCTTCTTATATAATTAGGCAGAAAATCTCACCTGCCATAGTTTTCAAAACAGCATAATTTCACTCTTCTCAATGCTTAATCTGTTGTATTACACAACCTTTGAGTATTTAGCTTTATCAATGACATGTCCTTTAAAAATGTTTTAGAGATCCTACCAGTCTTTGAAAACATCCTTGTTCCTTGTTTCAGTTCCAGTTTTATGTATATATTCTGCCTTGCACCTGATTATTCCAACAATTGATGGATGGCCTTGGGAATCTAATTCTGGTATTGATAGTCTTTACTGATTGTCTCCCCTCGTAGCTGATTTTTTCATTATTGTGTAAATTTAGATCATGAGCTCATGTTTAGCTAAACAGCTGACCTTCTAAGAAGCTTAGGTGTGAACGCTCGTAAGCTTCAGGAGAAAGTCGGCAAAATTTATTTGTGTCCCTCCAATGAGTTGCCCACCAGGACACCGTTTTCTACAAGTGTTGGTCCAATACTCCCTCTAGAGGAAAGGGATTCCGACAGGGCTGATTGGCGGCCCCCGATCTGGGGCAGGGGCAGTGGGCAGCCTGTGGCCCGGTCTGGAGCCTCTTTGCATGTGTCCCTGGGACACATCTGCCTGCGAACTTCGGTCACCTGGCAGGAAGCTACGATGCCCAGACCTATGGTTAGCTGTGCAGCGAGGTGTACTGTGAGGACAGGTTCCACACACACTTCAAGTAAGAGGTCGGCCTGAGTGGAAAGGTGAGAGTTTGGGCAGCTGTGCAGACAAAAAAGGCATACTTTGGCCTGGGCCTAAATGCTTGTGACACGCCGCTGGACCTGCCGTGCTCTGAGGGCCCTGCCCTGGGCCCCCTGCTCCCCTGCCCTTTGTTCAGTCACAGCAGAGATGGCCACACCCACTCCTTCAGTGAGGGCAGTGTTCCAACCAACCTCAAACCCGCCCCCTCTCCGCAGTTTACCATGGACTACAGAGGCTGCATCCTGAGGCCAGGGCGTTCCGAGAATGCCAAGGGCAGACATGATGACCTTAAATGATTTCCTCTTGTGTCAGGTTTGGTAAACTTTAGGAGCTAGGAAATGGTCCACTTTACAGAAATGTTCAAATTTACTGGCATTTCATATATTCTCTGCTATAACATTGTCCTGATTCTTTCTGTATATTCTTTACTTATGTTTTTGTTTTCCTTAATCAAAGTGTGTCTTTTCAATCTTTTCAAATATGATTCTTTGGACTTACTAAATCACCTCAATTTTATTCGTTTTCTGTTGTATTAAGTTCTGCTCATATCTTTATTTATCTTTTTTCTATGTTCTCAGGGTTTATTGTTTTGATCTTCTGATGTCCATTAAAACACTTGGTTATTCATTTTAATAAATATTTTACTTATAAAGATTTGAACTTTTGAAGATTCCAGCTTACTTCTAAGTTTCTAAGGGTCAGGTCCTCTCCATTGTTGCTGGCCTAAGTTTTAGTTCACCATATAGCAATGTATATATTGACCTATTTTCCCCTCGACATTCTGTGATTCCCTACATCTCACCTTTCTGTGCAGACAAGCCATTTGAAATACCCTTAACTTATTTCACAGCCAATAAGTCATTGAAATAATGTGTATTTTTAGAGAAATCTTCTTATATAATTAGGCAGAAAATCTCACCTGCCATAGTTTTCAAAACAGCATAATTTCACTCTTCTCAATGCTTAATCTGTTGTATTACACAACCTTTGAGTATTTAGCTTTATCAATGACATGTCCTTTAAAAATGTTTTCGAGATCCTACCAGTCTTTGAAAACATCCTTGTTCCTTGTTTCAGTTCCAGTTTTATGTATATATTCTGCCTTGCACCTGATTATTCCAACAATTGATGGATGGCCTTGGGAATCTAATTCTGGTATTGATAGTCTTTACTGATTGTCTCCCCTCGTAGCTGATTTCTTCATTATTGTGTAAATTTAGATCATGAGCTCATGTTTAGCTAAACAGCTGACCTTGTCAGACGCTTAGGTGTGAACGCTCGTAAGCTTCAGCAGAGAGTCGGCAAAGATTTATTTGTGTCCCTCCAATGAGTTGCCCACGAGGACACCGTTTTCTACAAGTGTTGGTCCAATACTCCCTCTAGAGGCAGGGGACTCCGACAGGGCTGATTGGCGGCCCCCGATCTGGGGCAGGGGCAGTGGGCAGCCTGTGGCCCGGGCAGGAACCTCTTTGCATGTGTCCCTGGGACACATTTGCCTGCGAACTTCGGTCACCTGGCAGGAAGCTACGATGCCCAGACCTATGGTTAGCTGTGCAGCGAGGGGTACTGTGAGGACAGGTTCCACACACACTTCAAGTAAGAGGTCGGCCTGAGTGGAAAGGTGAGAGTTTGGGCAGCTGTGCAGACAAAGAAGGCACTCTTTGGCCTGGGCCTAAATGCTTGTGACACGCCACTGGACCTGCCGTGCTCTGAAGGCCCTGCCCTGGGCCCCCTGCTCCCCTGCCCTTTGTTCAGTCACAGCAGAGATGGCCACACCCACTCCTTCAGTGAGGGCAGTGTTCCAACCAACCTCAGCCCCGCCCCCTCTCCGCAGTTTACCATGGACTACAGAGGCTGCATCCTGAGGCCAGGGCGTTCCGAGAATGCCAAGGGCAGACATGATGACCTTAAATGATTTCCTCTTGTGTCAGGCTTTGTAAACTTTAGGAGCTAGGAAATGGTCCACTTTACAGAAATGTTCAAATTTACTGGCATTTCATATATTCTCTGCTATAACATTGTCCTGATTCTTTCTGTATATTCTTTACTTATGTTTTTGTTTTCCTTAATCAAAGTGTGTCTTTTCAATCTTTTCAAAGAAGATTCTTTGGACTTACTAAATCACCTCAATTTTATACGTTTTCTGTTGTATTAAGTTCTGCTCATATCTTTATTTTTCTTTTTTCTATGTTCTCAGGGTTTATTGTTTTGATCTTCTGATGTCAATTAAAACACTTGGTTATTCATTTTAATAAATATTTTACTTATAAAGATTTGAACTTTTGAAGATTCCAGCTTACTTGTAAGTTTCTAAGGGTCAGGTCCTCTCCATTGTTGCTGGCCTAAGGTTTAGTTCACCATATAGCAATGTATATACTGACCTATTTTCCCCTCGACTTTCTGTGATTCCCTACATCTCACCTTTCTTTGCAGACAAGCCATTTGAAATACCCTTAACTTATTTCACAGCCAATAAGTCATTGAAATAATGTGTATTCTTAGAGAAATCTTCTTATATAATTAGGCAGAAAATCTCACCTGCCATAGTTTTCAAAACAGCATAATTTCACTCTTCTCAATGCTTAATCTGTTGTATTACACAACCTTTGAGTATTTAGCTTTATCAATGACATGTCCTTTAAAAATGTTTTAGAGATCCTACCAGTCTTTGAAAACATCCTTGTTCCTTGTTTCAGTTCCAGTTTTATGTATATATTCTGCCTTGCACCTGATTATTCCAACAATTGATGGATGGCCTTGGGAATCTAATTCTGGTATTGATAGTCTTTACTGATTGTCTCCCCTCGTAGCTGATTTTTTCATTATTGTGTAAATTTAGATCATGAGCTCATGTTTAGCTAAACAGCTGACCTTGTAAGAAGCTTAGGTGTGAACGCTCGTAAGCTTCAGGAGAAAGTCGGCAAAATTTATTTGTGTCCCTCCAATGAGTTGCCCACCAGGACACCGTTTTCTACAAGTGTTGGTCCAATACTCCCTCTAGAGGAAAGGGATTCCGACAGGGCTGATTGGCGGCCCCCGATCTGGGGCAGGGGCTGTGGGCAGCCTGTGGCCCGGTCTGGAGCCTCTTTGCATGTGTCCCTGGGACACATCTGCCTGCGAACTTCGGTCACCTGGCAGGAAGCTACGATGCCCAGACCTATGGTTAGCTGTGCAGCGAGGTGTACTGTGAGGACAGGTTCCACACACACTTCAAGTAAGAGGTCGGCCTGAGTGGAAAGGTGAGAGTTTGGGCAGCTGTGCAGACAAAAAAGGCATACTTTGGCCTTGGCCTAAATGCTTGTGACACGCCGCTGGACCTGCCGTGCTCTGAGGGCCCTGCCCTGGGCCCCCTGCTCCCCTGCCCTTTGTTCAGTCACAGCAGAGATGGCCACACCCACTCCTTCAGTGAGGGCAGTGTTCCAACCAACCTCAAACCCGCCCCCTCTCCGCAGTTTACCATGGACTACAGAGGCTGCATCCTGAGGCCAGGGCGTTCCGAGAATGCCAAGGGCAGACATGATGACCTTAAATGATTTCCTCTTGTGTCAGGTTTGGTAAACTTTAGGAGCTAGGAAATGGTCCACTTTACAGAAATGTTCAAATTTACTGGCATTTCATATATTCTCTGCTATAACATTGTCCTGATTCTTTCTGTATATTCTTTACTTATGTTTTTGTTTTCCTTAATCAAAGTGTGTCTTTTCAATATTTTCAAAGAAGATTCTTTGGACTTACTAAATCACCTCAATTTTATTCGTTTTCTGTTGTATTAAGTTCTGCTCATATCTTTATTTATCTTTTTTCTATGTTCTCAGGGTTTATTGTTTTGATCTTCTGATGTCCATTAAAACACTTGGTTATTCATTTTAATAAATATTTTACTTATAAAGATTTGAACTTTTGAAGATTCCAGCTTACTTCTAAGTTTCTAAGGGTCAGGTCCTCTCCATTGTTGCTGGCCTAAGTTTTAGTTCACCATATAGCAATGTATATATTGACCTATTTTCCCCTCGACATTCTGTGATTCCCTACATCTCACCTTTCTGTGCAGACAAGCCATTTGAAATACCCTTAACTTATTTCACAGCCAATAAGTCATTGAAATAATGTGTATTTTTAGAGAAATCTTCTTATATAATTAGGCAGAAAATCTCACCTGCCATAGTTTTCAAAACAGCATAATTTCACTCTTCTCAATGCTTAATCTGTTGTATTACACAACCTTTGAGTATTTAGATTTATCAATGACATGTCCTTTAAAAATGTTTTAGAGATCCTACCAGTCTTTGAAAACATCCTTGTTCCTTGTTTCAGTTCCAGTTTTATGTATATATTCTGCCTTGCACCTGATTATTCCAACAATTGATGGATGGCCTTGGGAATCTAATTCTGGTATTGATAGTCTTTACTGATTTTCTCCCCTCGTAGCTGATTTCTTCATTATTGTGTAAATTTAGATCATGAGCTCATGTTTAGCTAAACAGCTGACCTTGTAAGACGCTTAGGTGTGAACGCTTGTAAGCTTCAGGAGAAAGTCGGCAAAATTTATTTGTGTCCCTCCAATGAGTTGCCCACGAGGACACCGTTTTCTACAAGTGTTGGTCCAATACTCCCTCTAGAGGCAGGGGACTCCGACACGGCTGATTGTCGGCCCCCGATCTGGGGCAGGGGCAGTGGGCAGCCTGTGGCCCGGGCTGGAGCCTCTTTGCATGTGTCCCTGGGACACATCTGCCTGCGAACTTCGGTCACCTGGCAGGAAGCTACGATGCCCAGACCTATGGTTAGCTGTGCAGCGAGGTGTACTGTGAGGACAGGTTCCACACACACTTCAAGTAAGAGGTTGGCCAGAGTGGAAAGATGAGAGTTTGGGCAGCTGTGCAGAAAAAGAAGGTGCCCTTTGGCCTGGGCCTAAATGCTTGTGACACGCCACTGGACCTGCCGTGCTCTGAGGGCCCAGCCCTGGGCCCCCTGCTCCCCTGCCCTTTGTTCAGTCACAGCAGAGATGGCCACACCCACTCCTTCAGTGAGGGCAGTGTTCCAACCAACCTCAGCCCCGCCCCCTCTCCGCAGTTTACCATGGACTACAGAGGCTGCATCCTGAGGCCAGGGCGTTCCGAGAATGCCAAGGGCAGACATGATGACCTTAAATGATTTCCTCTTGTGTCAGGCTTTGTAAACTTTAGGAGCTAGGAAATGGTCCACTTTACAGAAATGTTCAAATTTACTGGCATTTCATATATTCTCTGCTATAACATTGTCCTGATTCTTTCTGTATATTCTTTACTTATGTTTTTGTTTTCCTTAATCAAAGTGTGTCTTTTCAATCTTTTCAAAGAAGATTCTTTGGACTTACTAAATCACCTCAATTTTATACGTTTTCTGTTGTATTAAGTTCTGCTCATATCTTTATTTATCTTTTTTCTATGTTCTCAGGGTTTATTGTTTTGATCTTCTGATGTCAATTAAAACACTTGGTTATTCATTTTAATAAATATTTTACTTATAAAGATTTGAACTTTTGAAGATTCCAGCTTACTTGTAAGTTTCTAAGGGTCAGGTCCTCTCCATTGTTGCTGGCCTAAGGTTTAGTTCACCATATAGCAATGTATATATTGACCTATTTTCCCCTCGACTTTCTGTGATTCCCTACATCTCACCTGTCTTTGCAGACAAGCCATTTGAAATACCCTTAACTTATTTCACAGCCAATAAGTCATTGAAATAATGTGTATTCTTAGAGAAATCTTCTTATATAATTAGGCAGAAAATCTCACCTGCCATAGTTTTCCAAACAGCATAATTTCACTCTTCTCAATGCTTAATCTGTTGTATTACACAACCTTTGAGTATTTAGCTTTATCAATGACATGTACTTTAAAAATGTTTTTGAGATCCTACCAGTCTTTGAAAACATCCTTGTTCCTTTTTTCAGTTCCAGTTTTATGTATATATTCTGCCTTGCACCTGATTATTCCAACAATTGATGGATGGCCTTGGGAATCTAATTCTGGTATTGATAGTCTTTACTGATTGTCTCCCCTCGTAGCTGATTTCTTCATTATTGTGTAAATTTAGATCATGAGCTCATGTTTAGCTAAACAGCTGACCTTGTAAGACGCTTAGGTGTGAATGCTCCTAAGCTTCAGGAGAAAGTCGGCAAAATTTATTTGTGTCCCTCCAATGAGTTGCCCACGAGAACACCGTTTTCTACAAGTGTTGGTCCAATACTCCCTCTAGAGGCAGGGGACTCCGACACGGATGATTGTCGTCCCCCGATCTGGGGCAGGGGCAGTGGGCAGCCTGTGGCCCGGGCTGGAGCCTCTTTGCATGTGTCCCTGGGACACATCTGCCTGCGAACTTCGGTCACCTGGCAGGAAGCTACGATGCCCAGACCTATGGTTAGCTGTGCAGCGAGGTGTACTGTGAGGACAGGTTCCACACACACTTCAAGTAAGAGGTTGGCCAGAGTGGAAAGATGAGAGTTTGGGCAGCTGTGCAGAAAAAGAAGGTGCCCTTTGGCCTGGGCCTAAATGCTTGTGACAGACCAGTGGACCTGCCCTGCTCTGAGGGCCCTGCCCTGGGCCCCCTCCTCCCCTGCCCTTTGTTCAGTCACAGCAGAGATGGCCACACCCACTCCTTCAGTGAGGGCAGAGTTCCAACCACCCTCAGCCCCGCCCCCTCTCCTCAGGTTACCATGGACTACAGAGGCTGCATCCTGAGGCAAGGGCGTTCCGAGAATGCCAAGGGCAGACATGATGACCTTAAATGATTTCCTCTTGTGTCAGGTTTGGTAAACTTTAGGAGCTAGGAAATGGTCCACTTTACAGAAATGTTCAAATTTACTGGCATTTCATATATTCTCTGATATTACATTGTCCTGATTCTTTCTGTATATTCTTTACTTATGTTTTTGTTTTCCTTAATCAAAGTGTGTCTTTTCAATCTTTTCAAAGAAGATTCTTTGGACTTACTAAATCACCTCAATTTTATACGTTTTCTGTTGTATTAAGTTCTGCTCATATCTTTATTTTTCTTTTTTCTATGTTCTCAGGGTTTATTGTTTTGATCTTCTGATGTCAATTAAAACACTTGGTTATTCATTTTAATAAATATTTTACTTATAAAGATTTGAACTTTTGAAGATTCCAGCTTACTTGTAAGTTTCTAAGGGTCAGGTCCTCTCCATTGTTGCTGGCCTAAGGTTTAGTTCACCATATAGCAATGTATATACTGACCTATTTTCCCCTCGACTTTCTGTGATTCCCTACATCTCACCTTTCTTTGCAGACAAGCCATTTGAAATACCCTTAACTTATTTCACAGCCAATAAGTCATTGAAATAATGTGTATTCTTAGAGAAATCTTCTTATATAATTAGGCAGAAAATCTCACCTGCCATAGTTTTCAAAACAGCATAATTTCACTCTTCTCAATGCTTAATCTGTTGTATTACACAACCTTTGAGTATTTAGCTTTATCAATGACATGTCCTTTAAAAATGTTTTAGAGATCCTACCAGTCTTTGAAAACATCCTTGTTCCTTGTTTCAGTTCCAGTTTTATGTATATATTCTGCCTTGCACCTGATTATTCCAACAATTGATGGATGGCCTTGGGAATCTAATTCTGGTATTGATAGTCTTTACTGATTGTCTCCCCTCGTAGCTGATTTTTTCATTATTGTGTAAATTTAGATCATGAGCTCATGTTTAGCTAAACAGCTGACCTTCTAAGAAGCTTAGGTGTGAACGCTCGTAAGCTTCAGGAGAAAGTCGGCAAAATTTATTTGTGTCCCTCCAATGAGTTGCCCACCAGGACACCGTTTTCTACAAGTGTTGGTCCAATACTCCCTCTAGAGGAAAGGGATTCCGACAGGGCTGATTGGCGGCCCCCGATCTGGGGCAGGGGCAGTGGGCAGCCTGTGGCCCGGTCTGGAGCCTCTTTGCATGTGTCCCTGGGACACATCTGCCTGCGAACTTCGGTCACCTGGCAGGAAGCTACGATGCCCAGACCTATGGTTAGCTGTGCAGCGAGGTGTACTGTGAGGACAGGTTCCACACACACTTCAAGTAAGAGGTCGGCCTGAGTGGAAAGGTGAGAGTTTGGGCAGCTGTGCAGACAAAAAAGGCATACTTTGGCCTGGGCCTAAATGCTTGTGACACGCCGCTGGACCTGCCGTGCTCTGAGGGCCCTGCCCTGGGCCCCCTGCTCCCCTGCCCTTTGTTCAGTCACAGCAGAGATGGCCACACCCACTCCTTCAGTGAGGGCAGTGTTCCAACCAACCTCAAACCCGCCCCCTCTCCGCAGTTTACCATGGACTACAGAGGCTGCATCCTGAGGCCAGGGCGTTCCGAGAATGCCAAGGGCAGACATGATGACCTTAAATGATTTCCTCTTGTGTCAGGTTTGGTAAACTTTAGGAGCTAGGAAATGGTCCACTTTACAGAAATGTTCAAATTTACTGGCATTTCATATATTCTCTGCTATAACATTGTCCTGATTCTTTCTGTATATTCTTTACTTATGTTTTTGTTTTCCTTAATCAAAGTGTGTCTTTTCAATATTTTCAAAGAAGATTCTTTGGACTTACTAAATCACCTCAATTTTATTCGTTTTCTGTTGTATTAAGTTCTGCTCATATCTTTATTTATCTTTTTTCTATGTTCTCAGGGTTTATTGTTTTGATCTTCTGATGTCCATTAAAACACTTGGTTATTCATTTTAATAAATATTTTACTTATAAAGATTTGAACTTTTGAAGATTCCAGCTTACTTCTAAGTTTCTAAGGGTCAGGTCCTCTCCATTGTTGCTGGCCTAAGTTTTAGTTCACCATATAGCAATGTATATATTGACCTATTTTCCCCTCGACATTCTGTGATTCCCTACATCTCACCTTTCTGTGCAGACAAGCCATTTGAAATACCCTTAACTTATTTCACAGCCAATAAGTCATTGAAATAATGTGTATTTTTAGAGAAATCTTCTTATATAATTAGGCAGAAAATCTCACCTGCCATAGTTTTCAAAACAGCATAATTTCACTCTTCTCAATGCTTAATCTGTTGTATTACACAACCTTTGAGTATTTAGATTTATCAATGACATGTCCTTTAAAAATGTTTTAGAGATCCTACCAGTCTTTGAAAACATCCTTGTTCCTTGTTTCAGTTCCAGTTTTATGTATATATTCTGCCTTGCACCTGATTATTCCAACAATTGATGGATGGCCTTGGGAATCTA
The DNA here is from genome assembly GCF_964341445.2 of Mesoplodon mirus. NCBI lineage: Eukaryota > Metazoa > Chordata > Mammalia > Artiodactyla > Ziphiidae > Mesoplodon > Mesoplodon mirus. The sequence goes on along the minus strand of NC_138976.1, from coordinate 165,493,741 downwards.
ATTCTGGTATTGATAGTCTTTACTGATTGTCTCCCCTCGTAGCTGATTTCTTCATTATTGTGTAAATTTAGATCATGAGCTCATGTTTAGCTAAACAGCTGACCTTGTAAGACGCTTAGGTGTGAACGCTTGTAAGCTTCAGGAGAAAGTCGGCAAAATTTATTTGTGTCCCTCCAATGAGTTGCCCACGAGGACACCGTTTTCTACAAGTGTTGGTCCAATACTCCCTCTAGAGGCAGGGGACTCCGACACGGCTGATTGTCGGCCCCCGATCTGGGGCAGGGGCAGTGGGCAGCCTGTGGCCCGGGCTGGAGCCTCTTTGCATGTGTCCCTGGGACACATCTGCCTGCGAACTTCGGTCACCTGGCAGGAAGCTACGATGCCCAGACCTATGGTTAGCTGTGCAGCGAGGTGTACTGTGAGGACAGGTTCCACACACACTTCAAGTAAGAGGTTGGCCAGAGTGGAAAGATGAGAGTTTGGGCAGCTGTGCAGAAAAAGAAGGTGCCCTTTGGCCTGGGCCTAAATGCTTGTGACACGCCACTGGACCTGCCGTGCTCTGAGGGCCCAGCCCTGGGCCCCCTGCTCCCCTGCCCTTTGTTCAGTCACAGCAGAGATGGCCACACCCACTCCTTCAGTGAGGGCAGTGTTCCAACCAACCTCAGCCCCGCCCCCTCTCCGCAGTTTACCATGGACTACAGAGGCTGCATCCTGAGGCCAGGGCGTTCCGAGAATGCCAAGGGCAGACATGATGACCTTAAATGATTTCCTCTTGTGTCAGGCTTTGTAAACTTTAGGAGCTAGGAAATGGTCCACTTTACAGAAATGTTCAAATTTACTGGCATTTCATATATTCTCTGCTATAACATTGTCCTGATTCTTTCTGTATATTCTTTACTTATGTTTTTGTTTTCCTTAATCAAAGTGTGTCTTTTCAATCTTTTCAAAGAAGATTCTTTGGACTTACTAAATCACCTCAATTTTATACGTTTTCTGTTGTTTTAAGTTCTGCTCATATCTTTATTTATCTTTTTTCTATGTTCTCAGGGTTTATTGTTTTGATCTTCTGATGTCAATTAAAACACTTGGTTATTCATTTTAATAAATATTTTACTTATAAAGATTTGAACTTTTGAAGATTCCAGCTTACTTGTAAGTTTCTAAGGGTCAGGTCCTCTCCATTGTTGCTGGCCTAAGGTTTAGTTCACCATATAGCAATGTATATATTGACCTATTTTCCCCTCGACTTTCTGTGATTCCCTACATCTCACCTGTCTTTGCAGACAAGCCATTTGAAATACCCTTAACTTATTTCACAGCCAATAAGTCATTGAAATAATGTGTATTCTTAGAGAAATCTTCTTATATAATTAGGCAGAAAATCTCACCTGCCATAGTTTTCCAAACAGCATAATTTCACTCTTCTCAATGCTTAATCTGTTGTATTACACAACCTTTGAGTATTTAGCTTTATCAATGACATGTACTTTAAAAATGTTTTTGAGATCCTACCAGTCTTTGAAAACATCCTTGTTCCTTTTTTCAGTTCCAGTTTTATGTATATATTCTGCCTTGCACCTGATTATTCCAACAATTGATGGATGGCCTTGGGAATCTAATTCTGGTATTGATAGTCTTTACTGATTGTCTCCCCTCGTAGCTGATTTCTTCATTATTGTGTAAATTTAGATCATGAGCCCATGTTTAGCTAAACAGCTGACCTTGTAAGACGCTTAGGTGTGAATGCTCCTAAGCTTCAGGAGAAAGTCGGCAAAATTTATTTGTGTCCCTCCAATGAGTTGCCCACGAGAACACCGTTTTCTACAAGTGTTGGTCCAATACTCCCTCTAGAGGCAGGGGACTCCGACACGGATGATTGTCGTCCCCCGATCTGGGGCAGGGGCAGTGGGCAGCCTGTGGCCCGGGCTGGAGCCTCTTTGCATGTGTCCCTGGGACACATCTGCCTGCGAACTTCGGTCACCTGGCAGGAAGCTACGATGCCCAGACCTATGGTTAGCTGTGCAGCGAGGTGTACTGTGAGGACAGGTTCCACACACACTTCAAGTAAGAGGTTGGCCAGAGTGGAAAGATGAGAGTTTGGGCAGCTGTGCAGAAAAAGAAGGTGCCCTTTGGCCTGGGCCTAAATGCTTGTGACAGACCAGTGGACCTGCCCTGCTCTGAGGGCCCTGCCCTGGGCCCCCTCCTCCCCTGCCCTTTGTTCAGTCACAGCAGAGATGGCCACACCCACTCCTTCAGTGAGGGCAGAGTTCCAACCACCCTCAGCCCCGCCCCCTCTCCTCAGGTTACCATGGACTACAGAGGCTGCATCCTGAGGCAAGGGCGTTCCGAGAATGCCAAGGGCAGACATGATGACCTTAAATGATTTCCTCTTGTGTCAGGTTTGGTAAACTTTAGGAGCTAGGAAATGGTCCACTTTACAGAAATGTTCAAATTTACTGGCATTTCATATATTCTCTGATATTACATTGTCCTGATTCTTTCTGTATATTCTTTACTTATGTTTTTGTTTTCCTTAATCAAAGTGTGTCTTTTCAATCTTTTCAAAGAAGATTCTTTGGACTTACTAAATCACCTCAATTTTATACGTTTTCTGTTGTATTAAGTTCTGCTCATATCTTTATTTTTCTTTTTTCTATGTTCTCAGGGTTTATTGTTTTGATCTTCTGATGTCAATTAAAACACTTGGTTATTCATTTTAATAAATATTTTACTTATAAAGATTTGAACTTTTGAAGATTCCAGCTTACTTGTAAGTTTCTAAGGGTCAGGTCCTCTCCATTGTTGCTGGCCTAAGGTTTAGTTCACCATATAGCAATGTATATACTGACCTATTTTCCCCTCGACTTTCTGTGATTCCCTACATCTCACCTTTCTTTGCAGACAAGCCATTTGAAATACCCTTAACTTATTTCACAGCCAATAAGTCATTGAAATAATGTGTATTCTTAGAGAAATCTTCTTATATAATTAGGCAGAAAATCTCACCTGCCATAGTTTTCAAAACAGCATAATTTCACTCTTCTCAATGCTTAATCTGTTGTATTACACAACCTTTGAGTATTTAGCTTTATCAATGACATGTCCTTTAAAAATGTTTTAGAGATCCTACCAGTCTTTGAAAACATCCTTGTTCCTTGTTTCAGTTCCAGTTTTATGTATATATTCTGCCTTGCACCTGATTATTCCAACAATTGATGGATGGCCTTGGGAATCTAATTCTGGTATTGATAGTCTTTACTGATTGTCTCCCCTCGTAGCTGATTTTTTCATTATTGTGTAAATTTAGATCATGAGCTCATGTTTAGCTAAACAGCTGACCTTGTAAGAAGCTTAGGTGTGAACGCTCGTAAGCTTCAGGAGAAAGTCGGCAAAATTTATTTGTGTCCCTCCAATGAGTTGCCCACCAGGACACCGTTTTCTACAAGTGTTGGTCCAATACTCCCTCTAGAGGAAAGGGATTCCGACAGGGCTGATTGGCGGCCCCCGATCTGGGGCAGGGGCAGTGGGCAGCCTGTGGCCCGGTCTGGAGCCTCTTTGCATGTGTCCCTGGGACACATCTGCCTGCGAACTTCGGTCACCTGGCAGGAAGCTACGATGCCCAGACCTATGGTTAGCTGTGCAGCGAGGTGTACTGTGAGGACAGGTTCCACACACACTTCAAGTAAGAGGTCGGCCTGAGTGGAAAGGTGAGAGTTTGGGCAGCTGTGCAGACAAAAAAGGCATACTTTGGCCTGGGCCTAAATGCTTGTGACACGCCGCTGGACCTGCCGTGCTCTGAGGGCCCTGCCCTGGGCCCCCTGCTCCCCTGCCCTTTGTTCAGTCACAGCAGAGATGGCCACACCCACTCCTTCAGTGAGGGCAGTGTTCCAACCAACCTCAAACCCGCCCCCTCTCCGCAGTTTACCATGGAATACAGAGGCTGCATCCTGAGGCCAGGGCGTTCCGAGAATGCCAAGGGCAGACATGATGACCTTAAATGATTTCCTCTTGTGTCAGGTTTGGTAAACTTTAGGAGCTAGGAAATGGTCCACTTTACAGAAATGTTCAAATTTACTGGCATTTCATATATTCTCTGCTATAACATTGTCCTGATTCTTTCTGTATATTCTTTACTTATGTTTTTGTTTTCCTTAATCAAAGTGTGTCTTTTCAATATTTTCAAAGAAGATTCTTTGGACTTACTAAATCACCTCAATTTTATTCGTTTTCTGTTGTATTAAGTTCTGCTCATATCTTTATTTATCTTTTTTCTATGTTCTCAGGGTTTATTGTTTTGATCTTCTGATGTCCATTAAAACACTTGGTTATTCATTTTAATAAATATTTTACTTATAAAGATTTGAACTTTTGAAGATTCCAGCTTACTTCTAAGTTTCTAAGGGTCAGGTCCTCTCCATTGTTGCTGGCCTAAGTTTTAGTTCACCATATAGCAATGTATATATTGACCTATTTTCCCCTCGACATTCTGTGATTCCCTACATCTCACCTTTCTGTGCAGACAAGCCATTTGAAATACCCTTAACTTATTTCACAGCCAATAAGTCATTGAAATAATGTGTATTTTTAGAGAAATCTTCTTATATAATTAGGCAGAAAATCTCACCTGCCATAGTTTTCAAAACAGCATAATTTCACTCTTCTCAATGCTTAATCTGTTGTATTACACAACCTTTGAGTATTTAGATTTATCAATGACATGTCCTTTAAAAATGTTTTAGAGATCCTACCAGTCTTTGAAAACATCCTTGTTCCTTGTTTCAGTTCCAGTTTTATGTATATATTCTGCCTTGCACCTGATTATTCCAACAATTGATGGATGGCCTTGGGAATCTAATTCTGGTATTGATAGTCTTTACTGATTGTCTCCCCTCGTAGCTGATTTTTTCATTATTGTGTAAATTTAGATCATGAGCTCATGTTTAGCTAAACAGCTGACCTTCTAAGAAGCTTAGGTGTGAACGCTCGTAAGCTTCAGGAGAAAGTCGGCAAAATTTATTTGTGTCCCTCCAATGAGTTGCCCACCAGGACACCGTTTTCTACAAGTGTTGGTCCAATACTCCCTCTAGAGGAAAGGGATTCCGACAGGGCTGATTGGCGGCCCCCGATCTGGGGCAGGGGCAGTGGGCAGCCTGTGGCCCGGTCTGGAGCCTCTTTGCATGTGTCCCTGGGACACATCTGCCTGCGAACTTCGGTCACCTGGCAGGAAGCTACGATGCCCAGACCTATGGTTAGCTGTGCAGCGAGGTGTACTGTGAGGACAGGTTCCACACACACTTCAAGTAAGAGGTCGGCCTGAGTGGAAAGGTGAGAGTTTGGGCAGCTGTGCAGACAAAAAAGGCATACTTTGGCCTGGGCCTAAATGCTTGTGACACGCCGCTGGACCTGCCGTGCTCTGAGGGCCCTGCCCTGGGCCCCCTGCTCCCCTGCCCTTTGTTCAGTCACAGCAGAGATGGCCACACCCACTCCTTCAGTGAGGGCAGTGTTCCAACCAACCTCAAACCCGCCCCCTCTCCGCAGTTTACCATGGACTACAGAGGCTGCATCCTGAGGCCAGGGCGTTCCGAGAATGCCAAGGGCAGACATGATGACCTTAAATGATTTCCTCTTGTGTCAGGTTTGGTAAACTTTAGGAGCTAGGAAATGGTCCACTTTACAGAAATGTTCAAATTTACTGGCATTTCATATATTCTCTGCTATAACATTGTCCTGATTCTTTCTGTATATTCTTTACTTATGTTTTTGTTTTCCTTAATCAAAGTGTGTCTTTTCAATCTTTTCAAATATGATTCTTTGGACTTACTAAATCACCTCAATTTTATTCGTTTTCTGTTGTATTAAGTTCTGCTCATATCTTTATTTATCTTTTTTCTATGTTCTCAGGGTTTATTGTTTTGATCTTCTGATGTCCATTAAAACACTTGGTTATTCATTTTAATAAATATTTTACTTATAAAGATTTGAACTTTTGAAGATTCCAGCTTACTTCTAAGTTTCTAAGGGTCAGGTCCTCTCCATTGTTGCTGGCCTAAGTTTTAGTTCACCATATAGCAATGTATATATTGACCTATTTTCCCCTCGACATTCTGTGATTCCCTACATCTCACCTTTCTGTGCAGACAAGCCATTTGAAATACCCTTAACTTATTTCACAGCCAATAAGTCATTGAAATAATGTGTATTTTTAGAGAAATCTTCTTATATAATTAGGCAGAAAATCTCACCTGCCATAGTTTTCAAAACAGCATAATTTCACTCTTCTCAATGCTTAATCTGTTGTATTACACAACCTTTGAGTATTTAGCTTTATCAATGACATGTCCTTTAAAAATGTTTTCGAGATCCTACCAGTCTTTGAAAACATCCTTGTTCCTTGTTTCAGTTCCAGTTTTATGTATATATTCTGCCTTGCACCTGATTATTCCAACAATTGATGGATGGCCTTGGGAATCTAATTCTGGTATTGATAGTCTTTACTGATTGTCTCCCCTCGTAGCTGATTTCTTCATTATTGTGTAAATTTAGATCATGAGCTCATGTTTAGCTAAACAGCTGACCTTGTCAGACGCTTAGGTGTGAACGCTCGTAAGCTTCAGCAGAGAGTCGGCAAAGATTTATTTGTGTCCCTCCAATGAGTTGCCCACGAGGACACCGTTTTCTACAAGTGTTGGTCCAATACTCCCTCTAGAGGCAGGGGACTCCGACAGGGCTGATTGGCGGCCCCCGATCTGGGGCAGGGGCAGTGGGCAGCCTGTGGCCCGGGCAGGAACCTCTTTGCATGTGTCCCTGGGACACATTTGCCTGCGAACTTCGGTCACCTGGCAGGAAGCTACGATGCCCAGACCTATGGTTAGCTGTGCAGCGAGGGGTACTGTGAGGACAGGTTCCACACACACTTCAAGTAAGAGGTCGGCCTGAGTGGAAAGGTGAGAGTTTGGGCAGCTGTGCAGACAAAGAAGGCACTCTTTGGCCTGGGCCTAAATGCTTGTGACACGCCACTGGACCTGCCGTGCTCTGAAGGCCCTGCCCTTGGCCCCCTGCTCCCCTGCCCTTTGTTCAGTCACAGCAGAGATGGCCACACCCACTCCTTCAGTGAGGGCAGTGTTCCAACCAACCTCAGCCCCGCCCCCTCTCCGCAGTTTACCATGGACTACAGAGGCTGCATCCTGAGGCCAGGGCGTTCCGAGAATGCCAAGGGCAGACATGATGACCTTAAATGATTTCCTCTTGTGTCAGGCTTTGTAAACTTTAGGAGCTAGGAAATGGTCCACTTTACAGAAATGTTCAAATTTACTGGCATTTCATATATTCTCTGCTATAACATTGTCCTGATTCTTTCTGTATATTCTTTACTTATGTTTTTGTTTTCCTTAATCAAAGTGTGTCTTTTCAATCTTTTCAAAGAAGATTCTTTGGACTTACTAAATCACCTCAATTTTATACGTTTTCTGTTGTATTAAGTTCTGCTCATATCTTTATTTTTCTTTTTTCTATGTTCTCAGGGTTTATTGTTTTGATCTTCTGATGTCAATTAAAACACTTGGTTATTCATTTTAATAAATATTTTACTTATAAAGATTTGAACTTTTGAAGATTCCAGCTTACTTGTAAGTTTCTAAGGGTCAGGTCCTCTCCATTGTTGCTGGCCTAAGGTTTAGTTCACCATATAGCAATGTATATACTGACCTATTTTCCCCTCGACTTTCTGTGATTCCCTACATCTCACCTTTCTTTGCAGACAAGCCATTTGAAATACCCTTAACTTATTTCACAGCCAATAAGTCATTGAAATAATGTGTATTCTTAGAGAAATCTTCTTATATAATTAGGCAGAAAATCTCACCTGCCATAGTTTTCAAAACAGCATAATTTCACTCTTCTCAATGCTTAATCTGTTGTATTACACAACCTTTGAGTATTTAGCTTTATCAATGACATGTCCTTTAAAAATGTTTTAGAGATCCTACCAGTCTTTGAAAACATCCTTGTTCCTTGTTTCAGTTCCAGTTTTATGTATATATTCTGCCTTGCACCTGATTATTCCAACAATTGATGGATGGCCTTGGGAATCTAATTCTGGTATTGATAGTCTTTACTGATTGTCTCCCCTCGTAGCTGATTTTTTCATTATTGTGTAAATTTAGATCATGAGCTCATGTTTAGCTAAACAGCTGACCTTCTAAGAAGCTTAGGTGTGAACGCTCGTAAGCTTCAGGAGAAAGTCGGCAAAATTTATTTGTGTCCCTCCAATGAGTTGCCCACCAGGACACCGTTTTCTACAAGTGTTGGTCCAATACTCCCTCTAGAGGAAAGGGATTCCGACAGGGCTGATTGGCGGCCCCCGATCTGGGGCAGGGGCAGTGGGCAGCCTGTGGCCCGGTCTGGAGCCTCTTTGCATGTGTCCCTGGGACACATCTGCCTGCGAACTTCGGTCACCTGGCAGGAAGCTACGATGCCCAGACCTATGGTTAGCTGTGCAGCGAGGTGTACTGTGAGGACAGGTTCCACACACACTTCAAGTAAGAGGTCGGCCTGAGTGGAAAGGTGAGAGTTTGGGCAGCTGTGCAGACAAAAAAGGCATACTTTGGCCTGGGCCTAAATGCTTGTGACACGCCGCTGGACCTGCCGTGCTCTGAGGGCCCTGCCCTGGGCCCCCTGCTCCCCTGCCCTTTGTTCAGTCACAGCAGAGATGGCCACACCCACTCCTTCAGTGAGGGCAGTGTTCCAACCAACCTCAAACCCGCCCCCTCTCCGCAGTTTACCATGGAATACAGAGGCTGCATCCTGAGGCCAGGGCGTTCCGAGAATGCCAAGGGCAGACATGATGACCTTAAATGATTTCCTCTTGTGTCAGGTTTGGTAAACTTTAGGAGCTAGGAAATGGTCCACTTTACAGAAATGTTCAAATTTACTGGCATTTCATATCTTCTCTGCTATAACATTGTCCTGATTCTTTCTGTATATTCTTTACTTATGTTTTTGTTTTCCTTAATCAAAGTGTGTCTTTTCAATATTTTCAAAGAAGATTCTTTGGACTTACTAAATCACCTCAATTTTATTCGTTTTCTGTTGTATTAAGTTCTGCTCATATCTTTATTTATCTTTTTTCTATGTTCTCAGGGTTTATTGTTTTGATCTTCTGATGTCCATTAAAACACTTGGTTATTCATTTTAATAAATATTTTACTTATAAAGATTTGAACTTTTGAAGATTCCAGCTTACTTGTAAGTTTCTAAGGGTCAGGTCCTCTCCATTGTTGCTGGCCTAAGGTTTAGTTCACCATATAGCAATGTATATATTGACCTATTTTCCCCTCGACTTTCTGTGATTCCTTACATCTCACCTTTCTTTGCAGACAAGCCATTTGAAATACCCTTAACTTATTTCACAGCCAATAAGTCATTGAAATAATGTGTATTTTGTAGAGAAATCTTCTTCTATAATTAGGCAGAAAATCTCACCTGCCATAGTTTTCAAAACAGCATAATTTCACTCTTCTCAATGCTTAATCTGTTGTATTACACAACCTTTGAGTATTTAGCTTTATCAATGACATGTACTTTAAAAATGTTTTAGAGATCCTACCAGTCTTTGAAAACATCCTTGTTCCTGGTTTCAGTTCCACTTTTATGTATATTTTCTGCCTTGCACCTGACTATTCCAACAATTGATGGATGGCCTTGGGAATCTAATTCTGGGATTGATAGTTTTTGCTGATTGTCTCCCCTTGTAGCTGATTTCTTCATTATTGTGTAAATTTAGATCATGAGCTCATGTTTAGCTAAACAGCTGACCTTGTAAGACGCTTAGGTGTGAACGCTCGTAAGCTTCAGCAGAAAGTCGGCAAAGATTTATTTGTGTCCCTCCAATGAGTTGCCCGGGAGAAACCCGTTTTCTACAAGTGTTGGTCCAATACTCCCTCTAGAGGCAGGGGACTCGGACAGGGCTGCTTGGCGGCCCCCGATCTGGGGCAGGGGCAGTGGGCGGCCTGTGGCCCAGGCAGAAGCCTCTCTGCATGTGTCCCAGGGACCCATCTGCCTGCGAACTTCGGTCACCTGGCAGGAAGCTATGATGCCCAGACCTATGGTTAGCTGAGCAGCGAGGTGTACTGTGCGGACAGGTTCCACACACACTTCAAGTAAGAGGTCGGACTGAGTGGAAAGGTAAGAGTTTGGGCAGCTGTGCAGACAAAGAAGGCGCCCTTTGCCCTGGGCCTAAATGCTTGTGACACCCCACTGGACCTGCCGGGCTCTGAGGGCCCTGCCCTGGGCCCCCTGCTCCCCTGCCCTTTGTTCAGTCACAGCAGTGATGGCCACACACACTCCCTCAGTGAGGGCAGAGTTCCAACCTCCCTCAGCCCCGCCCCCTCTCCGCAGGTTACCATGGACTACAGATGCTGCATTCTGAGGCCAGGGCGTTCCGAGAATGACAAGGGCAGACATGATGACCTTAAATGATTTCCTCTTGTGTCAGGTTTGGTAAACTTTAGGAGCCAGGAAATGGTCCACTTTACAGAAATGTTCAAATTTACTGGCATTTCTTATCTTCTCTGCTATAACATTGTCCTGATTCTTTCTGTATATTCTTTACTTATGTTTTTGTTTTCCTTAATCAAAGTGTGTCTTTTCAATCTTTTCAAAGAAGTTTCTTTGGACTTACTAAATCACCTCAATTTTATACGTTTTCTGTTGTATTAAGTTCTGCTCATATCTTTATTTATCTTTTTTCTATGTTTTCAGGGTTTATTGCTTTGATCTTCTGATGTCAATTAAAACACTTGGTTATTCATTTTAATAAATATTTTACTTATAAAGATTTGAACTTTTGAAGATTCCAGCTTACATGTAAGTTTCTAAGGGTCAGGTCCTCTCCTTTGTTGCTTCCCTAAGGTTTAGTTCACCATATAGCAATGTATATATTGACCTATTTTCCCCTCGACTTTCTGGATTCCCTACATCTCACCTTTCTTTGCAGACAAGCCATTTGAAATACCCTTAACTTATTTCACAGCCAATAAGTCATTGAAATAATGTGTATTTTTTAGAGAAATCTTCTTATATAATTAGGCAGAAAATCTCACCTGCCATACTTTTCAAAACAGCATAATTTCACTCTTCTCAATGCTTAATCTGTTGTATTACACAACCTTTGAGTATTTAGCTTTATCAGTGACATGTACTTTAAAAAAGTTTTAGAGATCCTACCAGTCTTTGAAAACATCCTTGTTCCTGGTTTCAGTTCCAGTTTTATGTATATTTTCTGCCTTGCACCTGACTATTCCTACAATTGATGGATGGCCTTGGGAATCTAATTCTGGTATTGATAGTTTTTGCTGATTGTCTCCCCTTGTAGCTGATTTCTTCATTATTGTGTAAATTTAGATCATGAGCTCATGTTTAGCTAAACAGCTGACCTTGTAAGACGCTTAGGAGTGATCGCTCGTAAGCTTCAGCAGAAAGTCGGCAAAGATTTATTTGTGTCCCTCCAATGAGTTGCCCGGGAGAACCCCGTTTTCTACAAGTGTTGGTCCAATACACTCTCAATAGGCAGGGGACTCCGACAGGGCTGCTTGGCAGCCCCCGATCTGGGGCAGGGGCAGTGGGCGGCCTGTGGCCCAGGCAGAAGCCTCTCTGCATGTGTCCAAGGGACCCATCTGCCTGCGAAATTTGGTCACCTGGCAGGAAGCTATGATGCCCAGACCTATGGTTAGCTGAGAAGCGAGGTGTACTGTGCGGACAGGTTCCACACACACTTCAAGTAAGAGGTCGGCGTGAGTGGAAAGGTGAGAGTTTGGGCAGCTGTGCAGACAAAGAAGGCGCCCTTTGCCCTGGGCCTAAATGCTTGTGACACCCCACTGGACCTGCCGGGCTCTGAGGGCCCTGCCCTGGGCCCCCTGCTCCCCTGTCCTTTGTGCAGTCACAGCAGAGATGGCCACACACACTCCCTCAGTGAGGGCAGTGTTCCAACCTCCCTCAGCCCCGCCCCCTCTCCGCAGGTTACCATGGACTACAGAGGCTGCATTCTGAGGCGAGGGCGTTCCAAGAATGACAAGGGCAGACATGATGACCTTAAATGATTTTCTCTTGTGTCAGGTTTGGTAAACTTTAGGAGCTAGGAAATGGTCCACTTTACAGAAATGTTCAAATTTACTGGCATTTCTTATATTCTCTGCTATAACATTGTCCTGATTCTTTCTGTATATTCTTTACTTATGTTTTTGTTTTCCTTAATCAAAGTGTGTCTTTTCAATCTTTTCAAAGAAGATTCTTTGGACTTACTAAATCACCTCAATTTTATACGTTTTCTGTTGTATTAAGTTCTGCTCATATCTTTATTTATCTTTTTTCTATGTTCTCAGGGTTTATTGTTTTGATCTTCTGATGTCAATTAAAACACTTGGTTATTCATTTTAATAAATATTTTACTTATAAAGATTTGAACTTTTGAAGATTCCAGCTTACTTGTAAGTTTCTAAGGTTCAGGTCCTCTCCATTGTTGCTGGCCTAAGGTTTAGTTCACCATATAGCAATGTATATATTGACCTATTTTCCCCTCGACTTTCTGTGATTCCCTACATCTCACCTTTCTTTGCAGACAAGCCATTTGAAATACCCTTAACTTATTTCACAGCCAATAAGTCATTGAAATAATGTGTATTTTTTAGAGAAATCTTCTTATATAATTAGGCAGAAAATCTCACCTGCCATAGTTTTCAAAACAGCATAATTTCACTCTTCTCAATGCTTAATCTGTTGTATTACACAACCTTTGAGTATTTAGCTTTATCAATGACATGTACTTTAAAAATGTTTTAGAGATCCGACCAGTCTTTGAAAACATCCTTGTTCCTTGTTTCAGTTCCAGTTTTATGTATATTTTCTGCCTTGCACCTGACTATTCCAACAATTGATGGATGGCCTTGGGAATCTAATTCTGGTATTGATAGTTTTTGCTGATTGTCTCCCCTTGTAGCTGATTTCTTCATTATTGTGTAAATTTAGATCATGAGCTCATGTTTAGCTAAACAGCTGACCTTGTAAGACGCTTAGGTGTGAACGCTCGTAAGCTTCAGCAGAAAGTCGGCAAAGAATTATTTGTGACCCTCCAATGAGTTGGCCGGGAGAACCCCGTTTTCTACAAGTGTTGGTCCAATACTCCCTCAATAGGCAGGGGACTCCGACAGGGCTGCTTGGCGGCCCCCGATCTGGGGCAGGGGCAGTGGGCGGCCTGTGGCCCAGGCAGAAGCCTCTCTGCATGTGTCCCAGGGACCCATCTGCCTGCGAACTTCGGTCACCTGGCAGGAAGCTATGATGCCCAGACCTATGGTTAGCTGAGCAGCGAGGTGTACTGTGCGGACAGGTTCCACACACACTTCAAGTAAGAGGTCGGCCTGAGTGTAAAGGTGAGAGTTTGGGCAGCTGTGCAGACAAAGAAGGCGCCCTTTGGCCTGGGCCTAAATGCTTGTGACACCCCACTGGACCTGCCGGGCTCTGAGGGCCCTGCCCTGGGCCCCCTGCTCCCCTGCCCTTTGTTCAGTCACAGCAGAGATGGCCACACACACTCCCTCAGTGAGGGCAGAGTTCCAACCTGCCTCAGCCCCGCCCCCTCTCCGCAGGTTACCATGGACTACAGAGGCTGCATTCTGAGGCCAGGGCGTTCCGAGAATGCCAAGGGCAGACATGATGACCTTAAATGATTTCCTCTTGTGTCAGGTTTGGTAAACTTTAGGAGCTAGGAAATGGTCCACTTTACAGAAATGTTCAAATTTACTGGCATTTCTTATCTTCTCTGCTATAACATTGTCCTGATTCTTTCTGTATATTCTTTACTTATGTTTTTGTTTTCCTTAATCAAAGTGTGTCTTTTCAATCTTTTCAAAGAAGATTCTTTGGACTTACTAAATCACCTCAATTTTATACGTTTTCTGTTGTATTAAGTTCTGCTCATATCTTTATTTATCTTTTTTCTATGTTCTCAGGGTTTATTGTTTTGATCTTCTGATGTCAATTAAAACATTTGGTTATTCATTTTAATAAATATTTTACTCATAAAGATTTGAACTTTTGAAGATTCCAGCTTACTTGTAAGTTTCTAAGGGTCAGGTCCTCTCCATTGTTGCTGGCCTAAGGTTTAGTTCACCATATAGCAATGTATATATTGACCTATTTTCCCCTCGACTTTCTGTGATTCCCTACATCTCACCTTTCTTTGCAGACAAGCCATTTGAAATACCCTTAACTTATTTCACAGCCAATAAGTCATTGAAATAATGTGTATTTTTTAGAGAAATCTTCTTATATAATTAGGCAGAAAATCTCACCTGCCATAGTTTTCAAAACAGCATAATTTCACTCTTCTCAATGCTTAATCTGTTGTATTACACAACCTTTGAGTATTTAGCTTTATCAATGACATGTACTTTAAAAATGTTTTAGAGATCCTACCAGTCTTTGAAAACATCCTTGTTCCTGGTTTCAGTTCCAGTTTTATGTATATTTTCTGCCTTGCACCTGACTATTCCAACAATTGATGGATGGCCTTGGGAATCTAATTCTGGTATTGATAGTTTTTGCTGATTGTCTCCCCTTGTAGCTGATTTCTTCATTATTGTGTAAATTTAGATCATGAGCTCATGTTTAGCTAAACAGCTGACCTTGTAAGACGCTTAGGTGTGAACGCTCGTAAGCTTCAGCAGAAAGTCGGCAAAGATTTATTTGTGTCCCTCCAATGAGTTGCCCGGGAGAACCCCGTTTTCTACAAGTGTTGGTCCAATACTCCCTCAAGAGGCAGGGGACTCCGACAGGACTGCTTGGCGGCCCCCGATCTTGGGCAGGGGCAGTGGGCGGCCTGTGGCCCAGGCAGAAGCCTCTCTGCATTTGTCCCAGGGACCCATCTGCCTGCGAACTTCGGTCACCTGGCAGGAAGCTATGATGCCCAGACCTATGGTTAGCTGAGCAGCGAGGTGTACTGTGCGGACAGGTTCCACACACACTTCAAGTAAGGGGTCGGCCTGAGTGGAAAGGTGAGAGTTTGGGCAGCTGTGCAGACAAAGAAGGCGCACTTTGGCCTGGGCCTAAATGCTTGTGACACCCCACTGGACCTGCCGGGCTCTGAGGGCCCTGCCCTGGGCCCCCTGCTCCCCTGCCCTTTGTTCAGTCACAGCAGAGATGGCCACACACACTCCCTCAGTGAGGGCAGAGTTCCAACCTGCCTCAGCCCCGCCCCCTCTCCGCAGGTTACCATGGACTACAGAGGCTGCATTCTGAGGCCAGGGCGTTCCGAGAATGCCAAGGGCAGACATGATGACCTTAAATGATTTCCTCTTGTGTCAGGTTTGGTAAACTTTAGGAGCTAGGAAATGGTCCACTTTACAGAAATGTTCAAATTTACTGGCATTTCTTATATTCTCTGCTATAACATTGTCCTGATTCTTTCTGTATATTCTTTACTTATGTTTTTGTTTTCCTTAATCAAAGTGTGTCTTTTCAATCTTTTCAAAGAAGATTCTTTGGACTTACTAAATCACCTGAATTTTATACGTTTTCTGTTGTATTAAGTTCTGCTCATATCTTTATTTATCTTTTTTCTATGTTCTCAGGGTTTATTGTTTTGATCTTCTGATGTCAATTAAAACACTTGGTTATTCATTTTAATAAATATTTTACGTATAAAGATTTGAACTTTTGAAGATTCCAGCTTACTTGTAAGTTTCTAAGGGTCAGGTTCTCTCCATTTTTGCTGGCCTAAGGTTTAGTTCACCATATAGCAATGTATATATTGACCTATTTTCCCCTCGACTTTCTGTGATTCCCTACATCTCACCTTTCTTTGCAGACAAGCCATTTGAAATACCCTTAACTTATTTCACAGCCAATAAGTCATTGAAATAATGTGTATTTTTTAGAGAAATCTTCTTATATAATTAGGCAGAAAATCTCACCTGCCATAGTTTTCAAAACAGCATAATTTCACTCTTCTCAATGCTTAATCTGTTGTATTACACAACCTTTGAGTATTTAGCTTTATCAATGACATGTACTTTAAAAATGTTTTAGAGATCCTACCAGTCTTTGAAAACATCCTTGTTCCTGGTTTCAGTTCCAGTTTTATGTATATTTTCTGCCTTGCACCTGACTATTCCAACAATTGATGGATGGCCTTGGGAATCTAATTCTGGTATTGATAGTTTTTGCTGATTGTCTCCCCTTGTAGCTGATTTCTTCATTATTGTGTAAATTTAGATCATGAGCTCATGTTTAGCTAAACAGCTGACCTTGTAAGACGCTTAGGTGTGAACGCTCGTAAGCTTCAGCAGAAAGTCGGCAAAGATTTATTTGTGTCCCTCCAATGAGTTGCCCGGGAGAACCGCGTTTTCTACAAGTGTTGGTCCAATACTCCCTCAAGAGGCAGGGGACTCCGACAGGACTGCTTGGCGGCCCCCGATCTTGGGCAGGGGCTGTGGGCGGCCTGTGGCCCAGGCAGAAGCCTCTCTGCATGTGTCCCAGGGACCCATCTGCCTGCAAACTTCGGTCACCTTGCAGGAAGCTATGATGCCCAGACCTATGGTTAGCTGAGCAGCGAGGTGTACTGTGCGGACAGGTTCCACACACACTTCAAGTAAGAGGTCGGACTGAGTGGAAAGGTGAGAGTTTGGGCAGCTGTGCAGACAAAGAAGGCGCCCTTTGGCCTGGGCCTAAATGCTTGTGACACCCCACTGGACCTGCCGGGCTCTGAGGGCCCTGCCCTGGGCCCCCTGCTCCCCTGCCCTTTGTTCAGTCACAGCAGAGATGGCCACACACACTCCCTCAGTGAGGGCAGAGTTCCAACCTGCCTCAGCCCCGCCCCCTCTCCGCAGGTTACCATGGACTACAGAGGCTGCATTCTGAGGCCAGGGCGTTCCGAGAATGCCAAGGGCAGACATGATGACCTTAAATGATTTCCTCTTGTGTCAGGTTTGGTAAACTTTAGGAGCTAGCAAATGGTCCACTTTACAGAAATGTTCAAATTTACTGGCATTTCTTATATTCTCTGCTATAACATTGTCCTGATTCTTTCTGTATATTCTTTACTTATGTTTTTGTTTTCCTTAATCAAAGTGTGTCTTTTCAATCTTTTCAAAGAAGATTCTTTGGACTTACTAAATCACCTCAATTTTATACGTTTTCTGTTGTATTAAGTTCTGCTCATACCTTTATTTATCTTTTTTCTATGTTCTCAGGGTTTATTGTTTTGATCTTCTGATGTCAATTAAAACACTTGGTTATTCATTTTAATAAATATTTTATTTATAAAGATTTGAACTTTTGAAGATTCCAGCTTACATGTAAGTTTCTAAGGGTCAGGTTCTCTCCAATTTTGCTGGCCTAAGGTTTAGTTCACCATATAGCAATGTATATATTGACCTATTTTCCCCTCGACTTTCTGTGATTCCGTACATCTCACCTTTCTTTGCAGACAAGCCATTTGAAATACCCTTAACTTATTTCACAGCCAATAAGTCATTGAAATAATGTGTATTTTTTAGAGAAATCTTCTTCTATAATTAGGCAGAAAATCTCACCTGCCATAGTTTTCAAAACAGCATAATTTCACTCTTCTCAATGCTTAATCTGTTGTATTACACAACCTTTGAGTATTTAGCTTTATCAATGACATGTACTTTAAAAATGTTTTAGAGATCCGACCAGTCTTTGAAAACATCCTTGTTCCTTGTTTCAGTTCCAGTTTTATGTATATTTTCTGCCTTGCACCTGACTATTCCAACAATTAATGGATGGCCTTGGGAATCTAATTCTGGTATTGAGAGTTTTTGCTGATTGTCTCCCCTTGTAGCTGATTTCTTCATTATTGTGTAAATTTAGATCATGAGCTCATGTTTAGCTAAACAGCTGACCTTGTAAGACGCTTAGGTGTGAACGCTCGTAAGCTTCAGCAGAAAGTCGGCAAAGATTTATTTGTGTCCCTCCAATGAGTTGCCCGGGAGAACCCCGTTTTCTACAAGTGTTGGTCCAATACTACCTCAATAGGCAGGGGACACCGACAGGGCTGCTTGGCGGCCCCCGATCTGGGGCAGGGGCAGTGGGCGGCCTGTGGCCCAGGCAGAAGCCTCTCGGCATGTGTCCCAGGGACCCATCTGCCTGCGAACTTCGGTCACCTGGCAGGAAGCTATGATGCCCAGACCTATGGTTAGCTGAGCAGCGAGGTGTACTGTGCGGACAGGTTCCACACACACTTCAAGTAAGAGGTCGGCCTGAGTGGAAAGGTGAGAGTTTGGGCAGCTGTGCAGACAAAGAAGGCGCACTTTGGCCTGGGCCTAAATGCTTGTGACACCCCACTGGACCTGCCGGGCTCTGAGGGCCCTGCCCTGGGCCCCCTGCTCCCCTGCCCTTTGTTCAGTCACAGCAGAGATGGCCACACACACTCCCTCAGTGAGGGCAGAGTTCCAACCTGCCTCAGCCCCGCCCCCTCTCCGCAGTTTACCATGGACTACAGAGGCTGCATTCTGAGGCCAGGGCGTTCCGAGAATGCCAAGGGCAGACATGATGACCTTAAATGATTTCCTCTTGTGTCAGGTTTGGTAAACTTTAGGAGCTAGGAAATGGTCCACTTTACAGAAATGTTCAAATTTACTGGCATTTCTTATATTCTCTGCTATAACATTGTCCTGATTCTTTCTGTATATTCTTTACTTATGTTTTTGTTTTCCTTAATCAAAGTGTGTCTTTTCAATCTTTTCAAAGAAGATTCTTTGGACTTACTAAATCACCTCAATTTTATACGTTTTCTGTTGTATTAAGTTCTGCTCATACCTTTATTTATCTTTTTTCTATGTTCTCAGGGTTTATTGTTTTGATCTTCTGATGTCAATTAAAACACTTGGTTATTCATTTTAATAAATATTTTATTTATAAAGATTTGAACTTTTGAAGATTCCAGCTTACATGTAAGTTTCTAAGGGTCAGGTTCTCTCCATTTTTGCTGGCCTAAGGTTTAGTTCACCATATAGCAATGTATATATTGACCTATTTTCCCCTCGACTTTCTGTGATTCCGTACATCTCACCTTTCTTTGCAGACAAGCCATTTGAAATACCCTTAACTTATTTCACAGCCAATAACTCATTGAAATAATGTGTATTTTTTAGAGAAATCTTCTTCTATAATTAGGCAGAAAATCTCACCTGCCATAGTTTTCAAAACAGCATAATTTCACTCTTCTCAATGCTTAATCTGTTGTATTACACAACCTTTGAGTATTTAGCTTTATCAATGACATGTACTTTAAAAATGTTTTAGAGATCCGACCAGTCTTTGAAAACATCCTTGTTCCTGGTTTCAGTTCCAGTTTTATGTATATTTTCTGCCTTGCACCTGACTATTCCAACAATTAATGGATGGCCTTGGGAATCTAATTCTGGTATTGAGAGTTTTTGCTGATTGTCTCCCCTTGTAGCTGATTTCTTCATTATTGTGTAAATTTAGATCATGAGCTCATGTTTAGCTAAACAGCTGACCTTGTAAGACGCTTAGGTGTGAACGCTCGTAAGCTTCAGCAGAAAGTCGGCAAAGATTTATTTGTGTCCCTCCAATGAGTTGCCCGGGAGAACCCCGTTTTCTACAAGTGTTGGTCCAATACTACCTCAATAGGCAGGGGACACCGACAGGGCTGCTTGGCGGCCCCCGATCTGGGGCAGGGGCAGTGGGCGGCCTGTGGCCCAGGCAGAAGCCTCTCGGCATGTGTCCCAGGGACCCATCTGCCTGCGAACTTCGGTCACCTGGCAGGAAGCTATGATGCCCAGACCTATGGTTAGCTGAGCAGCGAGGTGTACTGTGCGGACAGGTTCCACACACACTTCAAGTAAGAGGTCGGCCTGAGTGGAAAGGTGAGAGTTTGGGCAGCTGTGCAGACAAAGAAGGCGCACTTTGGCCAGGGCCTAAATGCTTGTGACACCCCACTGGACCTGCCGGGCTCTGAGGGCCCTGCCCTGGGCCCCCTGCTCCCCTGCCCTTTGTTCAGTCACAGCAGAGATGGCCACACACACTCCCTCAGTGAGGGCAGAGTTCCAACCTGCCTCAGCCCCGCCCCCTCTCCGCAGTTTACCATGGACTACAGAGGCTGCATTCTGAGGCCAGGGCGTTCCGAGAATGCCAAGGGCAGACATGATGACCTTAAATGATTTCCTCTTGTGTCAGGTTTGGTAAACTTTAGGAGCTAGGAAATGGTACACTTTACAGAAATGTTCAAATTTACTGCCATTTCATATATTCTCCACTATAACATTGTCCTGATTCTTTCTGTATATTCTTTACTTATGTTTTTGTTTTCCTTAATCAAAGTGTGTCTTTTCAATCTTTTCAAAGAAGATTCTTTGGACTTACTAAATCACCTCAATTTTATACGTTTTCTGTTGTATTACGTTCTGCTCATACCTTTATTTATCTTTTTTCTATGTTCTCAGTGTTTATTGTTTTGATCTTCTGATGTCAATTAAAACACTTGGTTATTCATTTTAATAAATATTTTACTTATAAAGATTTGAACTTTTGAAGATTCCAGCTTACTTGTAAGTTTCTAAGGGTCAGGTCCTCTCCATTGTTGCTGGCCTAAGGTTTAGTTCACCATATAGCAATGTATATATTGACCTATTTTCCCCTCGACTTTCTGTGATTCCCTACATCTCACCTTTCTTTGCAGACAAGCCATTTGAAATACCCTTAACTTATTTCACAGCCAATAAGTCATTGAAATAATGTGTATTTTTTAGAGAAATCTTCTTATATAATTAGGCAGAAAATCTCACCTGCCATAGTTTTCAAAACAGCATAATTTCACTCTTCTCAATGCTTAATCTGTTGTATTACACAACCTTTGAGTATTTAGCTTTATCAATGACATGTACTTTAAAAATGTTTTAGAGATCCGACCAGTCTTTGAAAACATCCTTGTTCCTTGTTTCAGTTCCAGTTTTATGTATATTTTCTGCCTTGCACCTGACTATTCCTACAATTGATGGATGGCCTTGGGAATCTAATTCTGGTATTGATAGTTTTTGCTGATTGTCTCCCCTTGTAGCTGATTTCTTCATTATTGTGTAAATTTAGATCATGAGCTCATGTTTAGCTAAACAGCTGACCTTGTAAGACGCTTAGGTGTGAACGCTCGTAAGCTTCAGCAGAAAGTCGGCAAAGATTTATTTGTGTCCCTCCAATGAGTTGCCCGGGAGAACCCCGTTTTCTACAAGTGTTGGTCCAATACTCCCTCAAGAGGCAGGGGACTCCGACAGGGCTGCTTGGCGGCCCCCGATCTGGGGCAGGGGCAGTGGGCGGCCTGTGGCCCAGGCAGAAGCCTCTCTGCATGTGTCCCAGGGACACATCTGCCTGCGAACTTCGGTCACCTGGCAGGAAGCTACGATGCCCAGACATTTGGTTACGTGTGCAGCGAGGTGTACTTCGAGGACAGGTTCCACACACACTTAAAGTAAGAGGTCGGCCTGAGTGGAAAGGTGAGAGTTTGGGCAGCTGTGCAGACAAAGAAGGCGCCCTTTGGCCTGGGCCTAAATGCTTGTGACACCCCACTGGACCTGCCGGGCTCTGAGGGCCCTGCCCTGGGCCCCCTGCTCCCCTGACCTTTGTTCAGTCACAGCAGAGATGGCCACACCCACTCCCTCAGTGAGGGCAGAGTTCCAACCTCCCTCAGCCCCGCCCCCTCTCCGCCGTTTACCATGGACTACAGAGGCTGCATTCTGAGGCCAGGGCGTTCTGAGAATCCCAAGGGCAGACATGATGACCTTAAATGATTTCCTCTTGTGTCAGGTTTGGTAAACTTTAGGAGCTAGGAAATGGTCCACTTTACAGAAATGTTCAAATTGACTGGCATTTCTTATATTCTCTGCTATAACATTGTCCTGATTCTTTCTGTATATTCTTTACTTATGTTTTTGTTTTCCTTAATCAAAGTGTGTCTTTTCAATCTTTTCAAAGAAGATTCTTTGGATTTACTAAATCACCTCAATTTTACACGTTTTCTGTTGTATTAAGTTCTGCTCATATCTTTATTTATCTTTTTTCTATGTTCTCAGGGTTTATTGTTTTGATCTTCTGATGTCAATTAAAACACTTGGTTATTCAATTTAATAAATATTTTACTTATAAAGATTTGAACTTTTGAAGATTCCAGCTTACTTGTAAGTTTCTAAGGGTCAGGTCCTCTCCATTGTTGCTGGCCAAAGTTTAGTTCACCATATAGCAATGTATATATTGACCTATTTTCCCCTCGACTTTCTGTGATTCCCTACATCTCACCTTTCTTTGCAGACAAGCCATTTGAAATACCCTTAACTTATTTCACAGCCAATAAGTCATTGAAATAATGTGTATTTTTTAGAGAAATCTTCTTATATAATTAGGCAGAAAATCTCACCTGCCATAGTTTTCAAAACAGCATAATTTCACTCTTCTCAATGCTTAATCTGTTGTATTACACAACCTTTGAGTATTTAGCTTTATCAATGACATGTACTTTAAAAATGTTTTAGAGATCCGACCAGTCTTTGAAAACATCCTTGTTCCTTGTTTCAGTTCCAGTTTTATGTATATTTTCTGCCTTGCACCTGACTATTCCTACAATTGATGGATGGCCTTGGGAATCTAATTCTGGTATTGATAGTTTTTGCTGATTGTCTCCCCTTGTAGCTGATTTCTTCATTATTGTGTAAATTTAGATCATGAGCTCATGTTTAGCTAAACAGCTGACCTTGTAAGACGCTTAGGTGTGAACGCTCGTAAGCTTCAGCAGAAAGTCGGCAAATATTTATTTGTGTCCCTCCAATGAGTTGCCCGGGAGAACCCCGTTTTCTACAAGTGTTGGTCCAATACTCCCTCAAGAGGCAGGGGACTCCGACA
The DNA here is from genome assembly GCF_964341445.2 of Mesoplodon mirus. NCBI lineage: Eukaryota > Metazoa > Chordata > Mammalia > Artiodactyla > Ziphiidae > Mesoplodon > Mesoplodon mirus. Next base: position 165,470,821 of record NC_138976.1, on the reverse strand, counting down.
GGGCTGCTTGGCGGCCCCCGATCTGGGGCAGGGGCAGTGGGCGGCCTGTGGCCCAGGCAGAAGCCTCTCTGCATGTGTCCCAGGGACACATCTGCCTGCGAACTTCGGTCACCTGGCAGGAAGCTACGATGCCCAGACATTTGGTTACGTGTGCAGCGAGGTGTACTTCGAGGACAGGTTCCACACACACTTAAAGTAAGAGGTCGGCCTGAGTGGAAAGGTGAGAGTTTGGGCAGCTGTGCAGACAAAGAAGGCGCCCTTTGGCCTGGGCCTAAATGCTTGTGACACCCCACTGGACCTGCCGGGCTCTGAGGGCCCTGCCCTGGGCCCCCTGCTCCCCTGACCTTTGTTCAGTCACAGCAGAGATGGCCACACCCACTCCCTCAGTGAGGGCAGAGTTCCAACCTCCCTCAGCCCCGCCCCCTCTCCGCCGTTTACCATGGACTACAGAGGCTGCATTCTGAGGCCAGGGCGTTCTGAGAATCCCAAGGGCAGACATGATGACCTTAAATGATTTCCTCTTGTGTCAGGTTTGGTAAACTTTAGGAGCTAGGAAATGGTCCACTTTACAGAAATGTTCAAATTGACTGGCATTTCTTATATTCTCTGCTATAACATTGTCCTGATTCTTTCTGTATATTCTTTACTTATGTTTTTGTTTTCCTTAATCAAAGTGTGTCTTTTCAATCTTTTCAAAGAAGATTCTTTGGACTTACTAAATCACCTCAATTTTACACGTTTTCTGTTGTATTAAGTTCTGCTCATATCTTTATTTATCTTTTTTCTATGTTCTCAGGGTTTATTGTTTTGATCTTCTGATGTCAATTAAAACACTTGGTTATTCATTTTAATAAATATTTTACTTATAAAGATTTGAACTTTTGAAGATTCCAGCTTACTTGTAAGTTTCTAAGGGTCAGGTCCTCTCCATTGTTGCTGGCCTAAGGTTTAGTTCACCATATAGCAATGTATATATTGACCTATTTTCCCCTCGACTTTCTGTGATTCCCTACATCTCATCTTTCTTTGCAGACAAGCCATTTGAAATACCCTTAACTTATTTCACAGCCAATAACTCATTGAAATAATGTGTATTTTTTAGAGAAATCTTCTTCTATAATTAGGCAGAAAATCTCACCTGCCATAGTTTTCAAAACAGCATAATTTCACTCTTCTCAATGCTTAATCTGTTGTATTACACAACCTTTGAGTATTTAGCTTTATCAATGACATGTACTTTAAAAATGTTTTAGAGATCCGACCAGTCTTTGAAAACATCCTTGTTCCTGGTTTCAGTTCCAGTTTTATGTATATTTTCTGCCTTGCACCTGACTATTCCAACAATTAATGGATGGCCTTGGGAATCTAATTCTGGTATTGAGAGTTTTTGCTGATTGTCTCCCCTTGTAGCTGATTTCTTCATTATTGTGTAAATTTAGATCATGGGCTCATGTTTAGCTAAACAGCTGACCTTGTAAGACGCTTAGGTGTGAACGCTCGTAAGCTTCAGCAGAAAGTCGGCAAATATTTATTTGTGTCCCTCCAATGAGTTGCCCGGGAGAACCCCGTTTTCTACAAGTGTTGGTCCAATACTCCCTCAAGAGGCAGGGGACTCCGACAGGGCTGCTTGGCGGCCCCCGATCTGGGGCAGGGGCAGTGGGCGGCCTGTGGCCCAGGCAGAAGCCTCTCTGCATGTGTCCCAGGGACACATCTGCCTGCGAACTTCGGTCACCTGGCAGGAAGCTACGATGCCCAGACATTTGGTTACGTGTGCAGCGAGGTGTACTTCGAGGACAGGTTCCACACACACTTAAAGTAAGAGGTCGGCCTGAGTGGAAAGGTGAGAGTTTGGGCAGCTGTGCAGACAAAGAAGGCGCCCTTTGGCCTGGGCCTAAATGCTTGTGACACCCCACTGGACCTGCCGGGCTCTGAGGGCCCTGCCCTGGGCCCCCTGCTCCCCTGACCTTTGTTCAGTCACAGCAGAGATGGCCACACCCACTCCCTCAGTGAGGGCAGAGTTCCAACCTCCCTCAGCCCCGCCCCCTCTCCGCCGTTTACCATGGACTACAGAGGCTGCATTCTGAGGCCAGGGCGTTCTGAGAATCCCAAGGGCAGACATGATGACCTTAAATGATTTCCTCTTGTGTCAGGTTTGGTAAACTTTAGGAGCTAGGAAATGGTCCACTTTACAGAAATGTTCAAATTGACTGGCATTTCTTATATTCTCTGCTATAACATTGTCCTGATTCTTTCTGTATATTCTTTACTTATGTTTTTGTTTTCCTTAATCAAAGTGTGTCTTTTCAATCTTTTCAAAGAAGATTCTTTGGACTTACTAAATCACCTCAATTTTACACGTTTTCTGTTGTATTAAGTTCTGCTCATATCTTTATTTATCTTTTTTCTATGTTCTCAGGGTTTATTGTTTTGATCTTCTGATGTCAATTAAAACACTTGGTTATTCATTTTAATAAATATTTTACTTATAAAGATTTGAACTTTTGAAGATTCCAGCTTACTTGTAAGTTTCTAAGGGTCAGGTCCTCTCCATTGTTGCTGGCCTAAGGTTTAGTTCACCATATAGCAATGTATATATTGACCTATTTTCCCCTCGACTTTCTGTGATTCCCTACATCTCATCTTTCTTTGCAGACAAGCCATTTGAAATACCCTTAACTTATTTCACAGCCAATAACTCATTGAAATAATGTGTATTTTTTAGAGAAATCTTCTTCTATAATTAGGCAGAAAATCTCACCTGCCATAGTTTTCAAAACAGCATAATTTCACTCTTCTCAATGCTTAATCTGTTGTATTACACAACCTTTGAGTATTTAGCTTTATCAATGACATGTACTTTAAAAATGTTTTAGAGATCCGACCAGTCTTTGAAAACATCCTTGTTCCTGGTTTCAGTTCCAGTTTTATGTATATTTTCTGCCTTGCACCTGACTATTCCAACAATTAATGGATGGCCTTGGGAATCTAATTCTGGTATTGAGAGTTTTTGCTGATTGTCTCCCCTTGTAGCTGATTTCTTCATTATTGTGTAAATTTAGATCATGAGCTCATGTTTAGCTAAACAGCTGACCTTGTAAGACGCTTAGGTGTGAACGCTCGTAAGCTTCAGCAGAAAGTCGGCAAAGATTTATTTGTGTCCCTCCAATGAGTTGCCCGGGAGAACCCCGTTTTCTACAAGTGTTGGTCCAATACTACCTCAATAGGCAGGGGACACCGACAGGGCTGCTTGGCGGCCCCCGATCTGGGGCAGGGGCAGTGGGCGGCCTGTGGCCCAGGCAGAAGCCTCTCGGCATGTGTCCCAGGGACCCATCTGCCTGCGAACTTCGGTCACCTGGCAGGAAGCTATGATGCCCAGACCTATGGTTAGCTGAGCAGCGAGGTGTACTGTGCGGACAGGTTCCACACACACTTCAAGTAAGAGGTCGGCCTGAGTGGAAAGGTGAGAGTTTGGGCAGCTGTGCAGACAAAGAAGGCGCACTTTGGCCTGGGCCTAAATGCTTGTGACACCCCACTGGACCTGCCGGGCTCTGAGGGCCCTGCCCTGGGCCCCCTGCTCCCCTGCCCTTTGTTCAGTCACAGCAGAGATGGCCACACACACTCCCTCAGTGAGGGCAGAGTTCCAACCTGCCTCAGCCCCGCCCCCTCTCCGCAGTTTACCATGGACTACAGAGGCTGCATTCTGAGGCCAGGGCGTTCCGAGAATGCCAAGGGCAGACATGATGACCTTAAATGATTTCCTCTTGTGTCAGGTTTGGTAAACTTTAGGAGCTAGGAAATGGTACACTTTACAGAAATGTTCAAATTTACTGCCATTTCATATATTCTCCACTATAACATTGTCCTGATTCTTTCTGTATATTCTTTACTTATGTTTTTGTTTTCCTTAATCAAAGTGTGTCTTTTCAATCTTTTCAAAGAAGATTCTTTGGACTTACTAAATCACCTCAATTTTATACGTTTTCTGTTGTATTACGTTCTGCTCATACCTTTATTTATCTTTTTTCTATGTTCTCAGTGTTTATTGTTTTGATCTTCTGATGTCAATTAAAACACTTGGTTATTCATTTTAATAAATATTTTACTTATAAATATTTGAACTTTTGAAGATTCCAGCTTACTTGTAAGTTTCTAAGGGTCAGGTCCTCTCCATTGTTGCTGGCCTAAGGTTTAGTTCACCATATAGCAATGTATATATTGACCTATTTTCCCCTCGACTTTCTGTGATTCCCTACATCTCACCTTTCTTTGCAGACAAGCCATTTGAAATACCCTTAACTTATTTCACAGCCAATAAGTCATTGAAATAATGTGTATTTTTTAGAGAAATCTTCTTATATAATTAGGCAGAAAATCTCACCTGCCATAGTTTTCAAAACAGCATAATTTCACTCTTCTCAATGCTTAATCTGTTGTATTACACAACCTTTGAGTATTTAGCTTTATCAATGACATGTACTTTAAAAATGTTTTAGAGATCCGACCAGTCTTTGAAAACATCCTTGTTCCTTGTTTCAGTTCCAGTTTTATGTATATTTTCTGCCTTGCACCTGACTATTCCTACAATTGATGGATGGCCTTGGGAATCTAATTCTGGTATTGATAGTTTTTGCTGATTGTCTCCCCTTGTAGCTGATTTCTTCATTATTGTGTAAATTTAGATCATGAGCTCATGTTTAGCTAAACAGCTGACCTTGTAAGACGCTTAGGTGTGAACGCTCGTAAGCTTCAGCAGAAAGTCGGCAAAGATTTATTTGTGTCCCTCCAGTGAGTTGCCCGGGAGAACCCCGTTTTCTTCAAGTGTTGGTCCAATACTCCCTCAATAGGCAGGGGACTCGGACAGGGCTGCTTGGCGGCCCCCGATCTGGGGCAGGGGCAGTGGGCGGCCTGTGGCCCAGGCAGAAGCCTCTCTGCATGTGTCCCAGGGACCCATCTGCCTGCGAACTTCGGTCACCTGGCAGGAAGCTACGATGCCCAGACCTTTGGTTAGGTGTGCAGCGAGGTGTACTTCGTGGACAGGTTCCACACACACTTCAAGTAAGAGGTCGGCCTGAGTGGAAAGGTGAGAGTTTGGGCAGCTGTGCAGACAAAGAAGGCGCACTTTGGCCTGGGCCTAAATGCTTGTGACACCCCACTGGACCTGCCGGGCTCTGAGGGCCCTGCCCTGGGCCCCCTGCTCCCCTGCCCTTTGTTCAGTCACAGCAGAGATGGCCACACACACTCCCTCAGTGAGGGCAGAGTTCCAACCTGCCTCAGCCCCGCCCCCTCTCCGCAGTTTACCATGGACTACAGAGGCTGCATTCTGAGGCCAGGGCGTTCCGAGAATGCCAAGGGCAGACATGATGACCTTAAATGATTTCCTCTTGTGTCAGGTTTGGTAAACTTTAGGAGCTAGGAAATGGTCCACTTTACAGAAATGTTCAAATTTACTGGCATTTCTTATATTCTCTGCTATAACATTGTCCTGATTCTTTCTGTATATTCTTTACTTATGTTTTTGTTTTCCTTAATCAAAGTGTGTCTTTTCAATCTTTTCAAAGAAGATTCTTTGGACTTACTAAATCACCTCAATTTTATACGTTTTCTGTTGTATTAAGTTCTGCTCATACCTTTATTTATCTTTTTTCTATGTTCTCAGGGTTTATTGTTTTGATCTTCTGATGTCAATTAAAACACTTGGTTATTCATTTTAATAAATATTTTATTTATAAAGATTTGAACTTTTGAAGATTCCAGCTTACATGTAAGTTTCTAAGGGTCAGGTTCTCTCCATTTTTGCTGGCCTAAGGTTTAGTTCACCATATAGCAATGTATATATTGACCTATTTTCCCCTCGACTTTCTGTGATTCCGTACATCTCACCTTTCTTTGCAGACAAGCCATTTGAAATACCCTTAACTTATTTCACAGCCAATAACTCATTGAAATAATGTGTATTTTTTAGAGAAATCTTCTTCTATAATTAGGCAGAAAATCTCACCTGCCATAGTTTTCAAAACAGCATAATTTCACTCTTCTCAATGCTTAATCTGTTGTATTACACAACCTTTGAGTATTTAGCTTTATCAATGACATGTACTTTAAAAATGTTTTAGAGATCCGACCAGTCTTTGAAAACATCCTTGTTCCTGGTTTCAGTTCCAGTTTTATGTATATTTTCTGCCTTGCACCTGACTATTCCAACAATTAATGGATGGCCTTGGGAATCTAATTCTGGTATTGAGAGTTTTTGCTGATTGTCTCCCCTTGTAGCTGATTTCTTCATTATTGTGTAAATTTAGATCATGAGCTCATGTTTAGCTAAACAGCTGACCTTGTAAGACGCTTAGGTGTGAACGCTCGTAAGCTTCAGCAGAAAGTCGGCAAAGATTTATTTGTGTCCCTCCAATGAGTTGCCCGGGAGAACCCCGTTTTCTACAAGTGTTGGTCCAATACTACCTCAATAGGCAGGGGACACCGACAGGGCTGCTTGGCGGCCCCCGATCTGGGGCAGGGGCAGTGGGCGGCCTGTGGCCCAGGCAGAAGCCTCTCGGCATGTGTCCCAGGGACCCATCTGCCTGCGAACTTCGGTCACCTGGCAGGAAGCTATGATGCCCAGACCTATGGTTAGCTGAGCAGCGAGGTGTACTGTGCGGACAGGTTCCACACACACTTCAAGTAAGAGGTCGGCCTGAGTGGAAAGGTGAGAGTTTGGGCAGCTGTGCAGACAAAGAAGGCGCACTTTGGCCAGGGCCTAAATGCTTGTGACACCCCACTGGACCTGCCGGGCTCTGAGGGCCCTGCCCTGGGCCCCCTGCTCCCCTGCCCTTTGTTCAGTCACAGCAGAGATGGCCACACACACTCCCTCAGTGAGGGCAGAGTTCCAACCTGCCTCAGCCCCGCCCCCTCTCCGCAGTTTACCATGGACTACAGAGGCTGCATTCTGAGGCCAGGGCGTTCCGAGAATGCCAAGGGCAGACATGATGACCTTAAATGATTTCCTCTTGTGTCAGGTTTGGTAAACTTTAGGAGCTAGGAAATGGTACACTTTACAGAAATGTTCAAATTTACTGCCATTTCATATATTCTCCACTATAACATTGTCCTGATTCTTTCTGTATATTCTTTACTTATGTTTTTGTTTTCCTTAATCAAAGTGTGTCTTTTCAATCTTTTCAAAGAAGATTCTTTGGACTTACTAAATCACCTCAATTTTATACGTTTTCTGTTGTATTACGTTCTGCTCATACCTTTATTTATCTTTTTTCTATGTTCTCAGTGTTTATTGTTTTGATCTTCTGATGTCAATTAAAACACTTGGTTATTCATTTTAATAAATATTTTACTTATAAAGATTTGAACTTTTGAAGATTCCAGCTTACTTGTAAGTTTCTAAGGGTCAGGTCCTCTCCATTGTTGCTGGCCTAAGGTTTAGTTCACCATATAGCAATGTATATATTGACCTATTTTCCCCTCGACTTTCTGTGATTCCCTACATCTCACCTTTCTTTGCAGACAAGCCATTTGAAATACCCTTAACTTATTTCACAGCCAATAAGTCATTGAAATAATGTGTATTTTTTAGAGAAATCTTCTTATATAATTAGGCAGAAAATCTCACCTGCCATAGTTTTCAAAACAGCATAATTTCACTCTTCTCAATGCTTAATCTGTTGTATTACACAACCTTTGAGTATTTAGCTTTATCAATGACATGTACTTTAAAAATGTTTTAGAGATCCGACCAGTCTTTGAAAACATCCTTGTTCCTTGTTTCAGTTCCAGTTTTATGTATATTTTCTGCCTTGCACCTGACTATTCCTACAATTGATGGATGGCCTTGGGAATCTAATTCTGGTATTGATAGTTTTTGCTGATTGTCTCCCCTTGTAGCTGATTTCTTCATTATTGTGTAAATTTAGATCATGAGCTCATGTTTAGCTAAACAGCTGACCTTGTAAGACGCTTAGGTGTGAACGCTCGTAAGCTTCAGCAGAAAGTCGGCAAAGATTTATTTGTGTCCCTCCAATGAGTTGCCCGGGAGAACCCCGTTTTCTACAAGTGTTGGTCCAATACTCCCTCAATAGGCAGGGGACTCGGACAGGGCTGCTTGGCGGCCCCGGATCTGGGGCAGGGGCAGTGGGCGGCCTGTGGCCCAGGCAGAAGCCTCTCTGCATGTGTCCCAGGGACCCATCTGCCAGCGAACTTCGGTCACCTGGCAGGAAGCTACGATGCCCAGACATTTGGTTACGTGTGCAGCGAGGTGTTCTTCGCGGACAGGTTCCACACACACTTCAAGTAAGAGGTCGGCCTGAGTGGAAAGGTGAGAGTTTGGGCAGCTGTGCAGACAAAGAAGGCGCCCTTTGGCCTGGGCCTAAATTCTTGTGACACCCCACTGGACCTGCCGGGCTCTGAGGGCCCTGCCCTGGGCCCCCTTCTCCCCTGCCCTTTGTTCAGTCACAGCAGAGATGGCCACACCCACTCCCTCAGTGAGGGCAGAGTTCCAACCTCCCTCAGCCCCGCCCCCTCTCCGCAGGTTACCATGGACTACAGAGGCTGCATTCTGAGGCCAGGGCGTTCTGAGAATCCCAAGGGCAGACATGATGACCTTAAATGATTTCCTCTTGTGTCAGGTTTGGTAAACTTTAGGAGCTAGGAAATGGTCCACTTTACAGAAATGTTCAAATTGACTGGCATTTCTTATATTCTCTGCTATAACATTGTCCTGATTCTTTCTGTATATTCTTTACTTATGTTTTTGTTTTCCTTAATCAAAGTGTGTCTTTTCAATCTTTTCAAAGAAGATTCTTTGGATTTACTAAATCACCTCAATTTTACACGTTTTCTGTTGTATTAAGTTCTGCTCATATCTTTATTTATCTTTTTTCTATGTTCTCAGGGTTTATTGTTTTGATCTTCTGATGTCAATTAAAACACTTGGTTATTCAATTTAATAAATATTTTACTTATAAAGATTTGAACTTTTGAAGATTCCAGCTTACTTGTAAGTTTCTAAGGGTCAGGTCCTCTCCATTGTTGCTGGCCAAAGTTTAGTTCACCATATAGCAATGTATATATTGACCTATTTTCCCCTCGACTTTCTGTGATTCCCTACATCTCACCTTTCTTTGCAGACAAGCCATTTGAAATACCCTTAACTTATTTCACAGCCAATAAGTCATTGAAATAATGTGTATTTTTTAGAGAAATCTTCTTATATAATTAGGCAGAAAATCTCACCTGCCATAGTTTTCAAAACAGCATAATTTCACTCTTCTCAATGCTTAATCTGTTGTATTACACAACCTTTGAGTATTTAGCTTTATCAATGACATGTACTTTAAAAATGTTTTAGAGATCCGACCAGTCTTTGAAAACATCCTTGTTCCTTGTTTCAGTTCCAGTTTTATGTATATTTTCTGCCTTGCACCTGACTATTCCTACAATTGATGGATGGCCTTGGGAATCTAATTCTGGTATTGATAGTTTTTGCTGATTGTCTCCCCTTGTAGCTGATTTCTTCATTATTGTGTAAATTTAGATCATGAGCTCATGTTTAGCTAAACAGCTGACCTTGTAAGACGCTTAGGTGTGAACGCTCGTAAGCTTCAGCAGAAAGTCGGCAAATATTTATTTGTGTCCCTCCAATGAGTTGCCCGGGAGAACCCCGTTTTCTACAAGTGTTGGTCCAATACTCCCTCAAGAGGCAGGGGACTCCGACAGGGCTGCTTGGCGGCCCCCGATCTGGGGCAGGGGCAGTGGGCGGCCTGTGGCCCAGGCAGAAGCCTCTCTGCATGTGTCCCAGGGACACATCTGCCTGCGAACTTCGGTCACCTGGCAGGAAGCTACGATGCCCAGACATTTGGTTACGTGTGCAGCGAGGTGTACTTCGAGGACAGGTTCCACACACACTTAAAGTAAGAGGTCGGCCTGAGTGGAAAGGTGAGAGTTTGGGCAGCTGTGCAGACAAAGAAGGCGCCCTTTGGCCTGGGCCTAAATGCTTGTGACACCCCACTGGACCTGCCGGGCTCTGAGGGCCCTGCCCTGGGCCCCCTGCTCCCCTGACCTTTGTTCAGTCACAGCAGAGATGGCCACACCCACTCCCTCAGTGAGGGCAGAGTTCCAACCTCCCTCAGCCCCGCCCCCTCTCCGCCGTTTACCATGGACTACAGAGGCTGCATTCTGAGGCCAGGGCGTTCTGAGAATCCCAAGGGCAGACATGATGACCTTAAATGATTTCCTCTTGTGTCAGGTTTGGTAAACTTTAGGAGCTAGGAAATGGTCCACTTTACAGAAATGTTCAAATTGACTGGCATTTCTTATATTCTCTGCTATAACATTGTCCTGATTCTTTCTGTATATTCTTTACTTATGTTTTTGTTTTCCTTAATCAAAGTGTGTCTTTTCAATCTTTTCAAAGAAGATTCTTTGGACTTACTAAATCACCTCAATTTTACACGTTTTCTGTTGTATTAAGTTCTGCTCATATCTTTATTTATCTTTTTTCTATGTTCTCAGGGTTTATTGTTTTGATCTTCTGATGTCAATTAAAACACTTGGTTATTCATTTTAATAAATATTTTACTTATAAAGATTTGAACTTTTGAAGATTCCAGCTTACTTGTAAGTTTCTAAGGGTCAGGTCCTCTCCATTGTTGCTGGCCTAAGGTTTAGTTCACCATATAGCAATGTATATATTGACCTATTTTCCCCTCGACTTTCTGTGATTCCCTACATCTCATCTTTCTTTGCAGACAAGCCATTTGAAATACCCTTAACTTATTTCACAGCCAATAACTCATTGAAATAATGTGTATTTTTTAGAGAAATCTTCTTCTATAATTAGGCAGAAAATCTCACCTGCCATAGTTTTCAAAACAGCATAATTTCACTCTTCTCAATGCTTAATCTGTTGTATTACACAACCTTTGAGTATTTAGCTTTATCAATGACATGTACTTTAAAAATGTTTTAGAGATCCGACCAGTCTTTGAAAACATCCTTGTTCCTGGTTTCAGTTCCAGTTTTATGTATATTTTCTGCCTTGCACCTGACTATTCCAACAATTAATGGATGGCCTTGGGAATCTAATTCTGGTATTGAGAGTTTTTGCTGATTGTCTCCCCTTGTAGCTGATTTCTTCATTATTGTGTAAATTTAGATCATGGGCTCATGTTTAGCTAAACAGCTGACCTTGTAAGACGCTTAGGTGTGAACGCTCGTAAGCTTCAGCAGAAAGTCGGCAAATATTTATTTGTGTCCCTCCAATGAGTTGCCCGGGAGAACCCCGTTTTCTACAAGTGTTGGTCCAATACTCCCTCAAGAGGCAGGGGACTCCGACAGGGCTGCTTGGCGGCCCCCGATCTGGGGCAGGGGCAGTGGGCGGCCTGTGGCCCAGGCAGAAGCCTCTCTGCATGTGTCCCAGGGACACATCTGCCTGCGAACTTCGGTCACCTGGCAGGAAGCTACGATGCCCAGACATTTGGTTACGTGTGCAGCGAGGTGTACTTCGAGGACAGGTTCCACACACACTTAAAGTAAGAGGTCGGCCTGAGTGGAAAGGTGAGAGTTTGGGCAGCTGTGCAGACAAAGAAGGCGCCCTTTGGCCTGGGCCTAAATGCTTGTGACACCCCACTGGACCTGCCGGGCTCTGAGGGCCCTGCCCTGGGCCCCCTGCTCCCCTGACCTTTGTTCAGTCACAGCAGAGATGGCCACACCCACTCCCTCAGTGAGGGCAGAGTTCCAACCTCCCTCAGCCCCGCCCCCTCTCCGCCGTTTACCATGGACTACAGAGGCTGCATTCTGAGGCCAGGGCGTTCTGAGAATCCCAAGGGCAGACATGATGACCTTAAATGATTTCCTCTTGTGTCAGGTTTGGTAAACTTTAGGAGCTAGGAAATGGTCCACTTTACAGAAATGTTCAAATTGACTGGCATTTCTTATATTCTCTGCTATAACATTGTCCTGATTCTTTCTGTATATTCTTTACTTATGTTTTTGTTTTCCTTAATCAAAGTGTGTCTTTTCAATCTTTTCAAAGAAGATTCTTTGGACTTACTAAATCACCTCAATTTTACACGTTTTCTGTTGTATTAAGTTCTGCTCATATCTTTATTTATCTTTTTTCTATGTTCTCAGGGTTTATTGTTTTGATCTTCTGATGTCAATTAAAACACTTGGTTATTCATTTTAATAAATATTTTACTTATAAAGATTTGAACTTTTGAAGATTCCAGCTTACTTGTAAGTTTCTAAGGGTCAGGTCCTCTCCATTGTTGCTGGCCTAAGGTTTAGTTCACCATATAGCAATGTATATATTGACCTATTTTCCCCTCGACTTTCTGTGATTCCCTACATCTCATCTTTCTTTGCAGACAAGCCATTTGAAATACCCTTAACTTATTTCACAGCCAATAACTCATTGAAATAATGTGTATTTTTTAGAGAAATCTTCTTCTATAATTAGGCAGAAAATCTCACCTGCCATAGTTTTCAAAACAGCATAATTTCACTCTTCTCAATGCTTAATCTGTTGTATTACACAACCTTTGAGTATTTAGCTTTATCAATGACATGTACTTTAAAAATGTTTTAGAGATCCGACCAGTCTTTGAAAACATCCTTGTTCCTGGTTTCAGTTCCAGTTTTATGTATATTTTCTGCCTTGCACCTGACTATTCCAACAATTAATGGATGGCCTTGGGAATCTAATTCTGGTATTGAGAGTTTTTGCTGATTGTCTCCCCTTGTAGCTGATTTCTTCATTATTGTGTAAATTTAGATCATGAGCTCATGTTTAGCTAAACAGCTGACCTTGTAAGACGCTTAGGTGTGAACGCTCGTAAGCTTCAGCAGAAAGTCGGCAAAGATTTATTTGTGTCCCTCCAATGAGTTGCCCGGGAGAACCCCGTTTTCTACAAGTGTTGGTCCAATACTACCTCAATAGGCAGGGGACACCGACAGGGCTGCTTGGCGGCCCCCGATCTGGGGCAGGGGCAGTGGGCGGCCTGTGGCCCAGGCAGAAGCCTCTCGGCATGTGTCCCAGGGACCCATCTGCCTGCGAACTTCGGTCACCTGGCAGGAAGCTATGATGCCCAGACCTATGGTTAGCTGAGCAGCGAGGTGTACTGTGCGGACAGGTTCCACACACACTTCAAGTAAGAGGTCGGCCTGAGTGGAAAGGTGAGAGTTTGGGCAGCTGTGCAGACAAAGAAGGCGCACTTTGGCCTGGGCCTAAATGCTTGTGACACCCCACTGGACCTGCCGGGCTCTGAGGGCCCTGCCCTGGGCCCCCTGCTCCCCTGCCCTTTGTTCAGTCACAGCAGAGATGGCCACACACACTCCCTCAGTGAGGGCAGAGTTCCAACCTGCCTCAGCCCCGCCCCCTCTCCGCAGTTTACCATGGACTACAGAGGCTGCATTCTGAGGCCAGGGCGTTCCGAGAATGCCAAGGGCAGACATGATGACCTTAAATGATTTCCTCTTGTGTCAGGTTTGGTAAACTTTAGGAGCTAGGAAATGGTACACTTTACAGAAATGTTCAAATTTACTGCCATTTCATATATTCTCCACTATAACATTGTCCTGATTCTTTCTGTATATTCTTTACTTATGTTTTTGTTTTCCTTAATCAAAGTGTGTCTTTTCAATCTTTTCAAAGAAGATTCTTTGGACTTACTAAATCACCTCAATTTTATACGTTTTCTGTTGTATTACGTTCTGCTCATACCTTTATTTATCTTTTTTCTATGTTCTCAGTGTTTATTGTTTTGATCTTCTGATGTCAATTAAAACACTTGGTTATTCATTTTAATAAATATTTTACTTATAAATATTTGAACTTTTGAAGATTCCAGCTTACTTGTAAGTTTCTAAGGGTCAGGTCCTCTCCATTGTTGCTGGCCTAAGGTTTAGTTCACCATATAGCAATGTATATATTGACCTATTTTCCCCTCGACTTTCTGTGATTCCCTACATCTCACCTTTCTTTGCAGACAAGCCATTTGAAATACCCTTAACTTATTTCACAGCCAATAAGTCATTGAAATAATGTGTATTTTTTAGAGAAATCTTCTTATATAATTAGGCAGAAAATCTCACCTGCCATAGTTTTCAAAACAGCATAATTTCACTCTTCTCAATGCTTAATCTGTTGTATTACACAACCTTTGAGTATTTAGCTTTATCAATGACATGTACTTTAAAAATGTTTTAGAGATCCGACCAGTCTTTGAAAACATCCTTGTTCCTTGTTTCAGTTCCAGTTTTATGTATATTTTCTGCCTTGCACCTGACTATTCCTACAATTGATGGATGGCCTTGGGAATCTAATTCTGGTATTGATAGTTTTTGCTGATTGTCTCCCCTTGTAGCTGATTTCTTCATTATTGTGTAAATTTAGATCATGAGCTCATGTTTAGCTAAACAGCTGACCTTGTAAGACGCTTAGGTGTGAACGCTCGTAAGCTTCAGCAGAAAGTCGGCAAAGATTTATTTGTGTCCCTCCAGTGAGTTGCCCGGGAGAACCCCGTTTTCTTCAAGTGTTGGTCCAATACTCCCTCAATAGGCAGGGGACTCGGACAGGGCTGCTTGGCGGCCCCCGATCTGGGGCAGGGGCAGTGGGCGGCCTGTGGCCCAGGCAGAAGCCTCTCTGCATGTGTCCCAGGGACCCATCTGCCTGCGAACTTCGGTCACCTGGCAGGAAGCTACGATGCCCAGACCTTTGGTTAGGTGTGCAGCGAGGTGTACTTCGTGGACAGGTTCCACACACACTTCAAGTAAGAGGTCGGCCTGAGTGGAAAGGTGAGAGTTTGGGCAGCTGTGCAGACAAAGAAGGCTCCCTTAGTCGTGGGCCTAAATGCTTGTGACACCCCACAGGACCTGCCGGGCTCTGAGGGCCCTGCCCTGGGCCCCCTGCTACCCTGTCTTTTGTTCAGTCACAGCAGAGATGGCCACACACTCTCCCTCAGTGAGGGCAGTGTTCCAACCTCCCTCAGCCCCGCCCCCTCTCCGCAGGTTACCATGGACTACAGAGGCTGCATCCGGAGGCCAGGGTGTTCCGAGAATGCCAAGGGCAGACATGATGACCTTAAATGATTTCCTCTTGTGTCAGGTTTGGTAAACTTTAGGAGCTAGGAAATGGTCCACTTTACAGAAATGTTCAAATTGACTGGCATTTCTTATATTCTCTGCTATAACATTGTCCTGATTCTTTCTGTATATTCTTTACTTATGTTTTTGTTTTCCTTAATCGAAGTGTGTCTTTTCAATCTTTTCAAAGATGATTCTTTGGACTTACTAAATCACCTCAATTTTATACGTTTTCTGTTGTATTAAGTTCTGCTCATATCTTTATTTATCTTTTTTCTATGTTCTCAGGGTTTATTATTTTGATCTTCTGCTGTCAATTAAAACACTTGGTTATTCATGTTAATAAATATTTTACTTATAAAGATTTGAACTTTTGAAGATTCCAGCTTACTTGTAAGTTTCTAAGGGTCAGGTCCTCTCCATTGTTGCTGGCCTAAGGTTTAGTTCACCATATAGCAATGTATATATTGACCTATTTTCCCCTCGACTTTCTGTGATTCCCTACATCTCACCTTTCTTTGCAGACAAGCCATTTGAAATACCCTTAACTTATTTCACAGCCAATAAGTCATTGAAATAATGTGTATTTTGAGAGAAATCTTCTTATATAATTAGGCAGAAAATCTCACCTGCCATAGTTTTCAAAACAGCATAATTTCACTCTTCTCAATGCTTAATCTGTTGTATTACACAACCTTTGAGTATTTAGCTTTATCAATGACATGTAGAGATCCTACCAGTCTTTGAAAACCTCCTTGTTCCTTGTTTCAGGTCCAGTTTTATGTATATATTCTGCCTTGCACCTGATTATTCCAACAATTGATGGATGGCCTTGGGAATCTAATTCTGGTATTGATAGTCTTTACTGATTGTCTCCCCTCGTAGCTGATTTCTTCATTATTGTGTAAATTTAGATCATGAGCTCATGTTTAGCTAAACAGCTGACCTTGTAAGACGCTTAGGTGTGAACACTCGTAAGCTTCAGCAGAAAGATGGCAAAGATTTATTTGCGTCCCTCCAATGAGTTGCCCACGAGGACACCGTTTTCTACAAGTGTTGGTCCAATACTCCCTCTAGAGGAAGGGGACTCCGACAGGGCTGATTGGCGGCCCCCGATCTGGGGCAGGGGCAGTGGGCAGCCTGTGGCCCGGGCAGGAGCCTCTTTGCATGTGTCCCTGGGACACATCTGCCTGCGAACTTCGGTCACCTGGCAGGAAGCTACGATGCCCAGACCTATGGTTAGCTGTGCAGCGAGGTGTACTGTGAGGACAGGTTCCACACACTCTTCAAGTAAGAGGTCGGCCTGAGTGGAAAGGTGAGAGTTTGGGCAGCTGTGCAGACAAAGAAGGCGCCCTTTGGCCTGGGCCTAAATGCTTGTGACACCCCACTGGACCTGCCGTGCTCTGAGGGCCCTGCCCTGGGCCCCCTGCTCCCCTGCCCTTTGTTCAGTCACAGCAGAGATGGCCACACCCACTCCTTCAGTGAGGGCAGAGTTCCAACCACCCTCAGCCCCGCCCCCTCTCCGCAGGTTACCCTGGACTACAGAGGCTGCATCCTGAGGCCAGGGCGTTCCGAGAATGCCAAGGGCAGACATGATGACCTTAAATGATTTCCTCTTGTGTCAGGTTTGGTAAACTTTAGGAGCTAGGAAATGGTCCACTTTACAGAAATGTTCAAATTTACTGGCATTTCATATATTCTCTGCTATAACATTGTCCTGATTCTTTCTGTATATTCTTTACTTATGTTTTTGTTTTCCTTAATCAAAGTGTGTCTTTTCAATCTTTTCAAAGAAGATTCTTTGGACTTACTAAATCACCTCAATTTTATACGTTTTCTGTTGTATTAAGTTCTGCTCATATCTTTATTTATCTTTTTTCTATGTTCTCAGGGTTTATTGTTTTGATCTTCTGATGTCAATTAAAACACTTGGTTATTCATTTTAATAAATATTTTACTTATAAAGATTTGAACTTTTGAAGATTCCAGCTTACTTGTAAGTTTCTAAGGGTCAGGTCCTCTCCATTGTTGCTGGCCTAAGGTTTAGTTCACCATATAGCAATGTATATATTGACCTATTTTCCCCTCGACTTTCTGTGATTCCCTACATCTCACCTTTCTTTGCAGACAAGCCATGTGAAATACCCTTAACTTATTTCACAGCCAATAAGTCATTGAAATAATGTGTATTTTTAGAGAAATCTTCTTATATAATTAGGCAGAAAATCTCACCTGCCATAGTTTTCAAAACAGCATAATTTCACTCTTCTCAATGCTTAATCTGTTGTATTACACAACCTTTGAGTATTTAGCTTTATCAATGACATGTAGAGATCCTACCAGTCTTTGAAAACATCCTTGTTCCTTGTTTCAGGTCCAGTTTTATGTATATATTCTGCCTTGCACCTGATTATTCCAACAATTGATGGATGGCCTTGGGAATCTAATTCTGGTATTGATAGTCTTTACTGATTGTCTCCCCTCGTAGCTGATTTCTTCATTATTGTGTAAATTTAGATCATGAGCTCATGTTTAGCTAAACAGCTGACCTTGTAAGACGCTTAGGTGTGAACACTCGTAAGCTTCAGCAGAAAGATGGCAAAGATTTATTTGCGTCCCTCCAATGAGTTGCCCACGAGGACACCGTTTTCTACAAGTGTTGGTCCAATACTCCCTCTAGAGGAATGGGATTCCGACAGGGCTGATTGGTGGCCCCCGATCTGGGGCAGGGGCAGTGGGCAGCCTGTGGCCCGGGCAGGAGCCTCTTTGCATGTGTCCCTGGGACACATCTGCCTGCGAACTTCGGTCACCTGGCAGGAAGCTACGATGTCCAGACCTATGGTTAACTGTGCAGCAAGGTGTACTGTGAGGACAGGTTCCACACACACTTCAAGTAAGAGGTCGGCCTGAGTGGAAAGGTGAGAGTTTGGGCAGCTGTGCAGACCAAGAAGGCGCCCTTTGGCCTGGGCCTAAATGCTTGTGACAGCCCACTGGACCTGCCGTGCTCTGAGGGCCCTGCCCTGGGCCCCCTGCTCCCCTGCCCTTTGTTCAGTCACAGCAGAGATGGCCACACCCACTCCTTCAGTGAGGGCAGAGTTCCAACCACCCTCAGCCCCGCCCCCTCTCCGCAGGTTACCCTGGACTACAGAGGCTGCATCCTGAGGCCAGGGCGTTCCGAGAATGCCAAGGGCAGACATGATGACCTTAAATGATTTCCTCTTGTGTCAGGTTTGGTAAACTTTAGGAGCTAGGAAATGGTCCACTTTACAGAAATGTTCAAATTTACTGGCATTTCATATATTCTCTGCTATAACATTGTGCTGATTCTTTCTGTATATTCTTTACTTATGTTTTTGTTTTCCTTAATCAAAGTGTGTCTTTTCAATCTTTTCAAAGAAGATTCTTTGGACTTACTAAATCACCTCAATTTTATACGTTTTCTGTTGTATTAAGTTCTGCTCATATCTTTATTTATCTTTTTTCTATGTTCTCAGGGTTTATTGTTTTGATCTTCTGATGTCAATTAAAACACTTGGTTATTCATTGTAATAAATATTTTACTTATAAAGATTTGAACTTTTGAAGATTCCAGCTTACTTGTAAGTTTCTAAGGGTCAGGTCCTCTCCATTGTTGCTGGCCTAAGGTTTAGTTCACCATATAGCAATGTATATATTGACCTATTTTCCCCTCGACTTTCTGTGATTCCCTACATCTCACCTTTCTTTGCAGACAAGCCATTTGAAATACCCTTAACTTATTTCACAGCCAATAAGTCATTGAAATAATGTGTATTTTTAGAGAAATCTTCTTATATAATTAGGCAGAAAATCTCACCTGCCATAGTTTTCAAAACAGCATAATTTCACTCTTCTCAATGCTTAATCTGTTGTATTACACAACCTTTGAGTATTTAGCTTTATCAATGACATGTAGAGATCCTACCAGTCTTTGAAAACATCCTTGTTCCTTGTTTCAGGTCCAGTTTTATGTATATATTCTGCCTTGCACCTGATTATTCCAACAATTAATGGATGGCCTTGGGAATCTAATTCTGGTATTGATAGTCTTTACTGATTGTCTCCCCTCGTAGCTGATTTCTTCATTATTGTGTAAATTTAGATCATGAGCTCATGTTTAGCTAAACAGCTGACCTTGTAAGACGCTTAGGTGTGAACACTCGTAAGCTTCAGCAGAAAGATGGCAAAGATTTATTTGTGTCCCTCCAATGAGTTGCCCACCAGGACACCGTTTTCTACAAGTGTTGGTCCAATACTCCCTCTAGAGGAAGGGCCTCCGACAGGGCTGATTTGTGGCCCCCGATCTGGGGCAGGGGCAGTGGGCAGCCTGTGGCCCGGGCTGGAGCCTCTTTGCATGTGTCCCTGGGACACATCTGCCTGCGAACTTCGGTCACCTGGCAGGAAGCTACGATGCACTGACCTATGGTTAGCTGTGCAGCGAGGTGTACTGTGAGGACAGGTTCCACACACACTTCAAGTAAGAGGTCGGCCTGAGTGGAAAGGTGAGAGTTTGGGCAGCTGTGCAGACAAAGAAGGCGCCCTTTGGCCTGGGCCTAAATGCTTGTGACACCCCACTGGACCTGCCGTGCTCTGAGGGCCCTGCCCTGGGCCCCCTGCTCCCCTGCCCTTTGTTCAGTCACAGCAGAGATGGCCACACCCACTCCTTCAGTGAGGGCAGAGTTCCAACCAACCTCAGCTCCGCCCCCTCTCCGCTGGTTACCATGGACTACAGAGGCTGCATCCTGAGGCCAGGGCGTTCCGAGAATGCCAAGGGCAGACATGATGACCTTAAATGATTTCCTCTTGTGTCAGGTTTGGTAAACTTTAGGAGCTAGGAAATGGTCCACTTTACAGAAATGTTCAAATTTACTGGCATTTCATATATTCTCTGCTATAACATTGTCCTGATTCTTTCTGTATATTCTTTACTTATGTTTTTGTTTTCCTTAATCAAAGTGTGTCTTTTCAATCTTTTCAAAGAAGATTCTTTGGACTTACTAAATGACCTGAATTTTATACTTTTTCTGTTGTATTAAGTTCTGCTCATATCTTTATTTATCTTTTTTCTATGTTCTCAGGGTTTATTGTTTTGATCTTCGGATGTCAATTAAAACACTTGGTTATTCATTTTAATAAATATTTTACTTATAAAGATTTGAACTTTTGAAGATTCCAGCTTTCTTGTAAGTTTCTAAGGGTCAGGTCCTCTCCATTGTTGCTGGCCTAAGGTTTAGTTCACCATATAGCAATGTATATATTGACCTGTTTTCCCCTCGACGTTCTGTGATTCCCTACATCTCACCTTTCTTTGCAGACAAGCCATTTGAAATACCCTTAACTTATTTCACAGCCAATAAGTCATTGAAATAATGTGTATTTTTAGAGAAATATTCTTATATAATTAGGCAGAAAATCTCACCTGCCATAGTTTTCAAAACAGCATAATTTCACTCTTCTCAAAGCTTAATCTGTTGTATTACACAACCTTTGAGTATTTAGCTTTATCAATGACATGTACTTTAAAAATGTTTTAGAGATCCTACCAGTCTTTGAAAACATCTTTGTTCCTTGTTTCAGTTCCAGTTTTATGTATATATTCTGCCTTGCACCTGATTATTCCAACAATTGATGGATGGCCTTGGGAATCTAATTCTGGTATTGATAGTCTTTACTGATTGTCTCCCCTCGTAGCTGATTTCTTCATTATTGTGTAAATTTAGATCATGAGCTCATGTTTAGCTAAACAGCTGACCTTGTAAGACGCTTAGGTGTGAACGCTCGTAAGCTTCCGCAGAAAGATGGCAAAGATTTATTTGTGTCTCTCCAATGAGTTGCCCACGAGGACACCGTTTTCTACAAGTGTTGGTCCAATACTCCCTCTAGAGGCAGGGGACTCCGACAGGGCTGATTGGCGGCCCCCGATCTGGGGCAGGGGCAGTGGGCAGCATGTGGCCCGGGCAGGAGCTTCTTTGCATGTGTCCCTGGGACACATCTGCCTGCAAACTTCGGTCACCTGGCAGGAAGCTACGATGCCCAGACCTAGGGTTAGCTGTGCAGCGAGGTGTACTGTGAGGACAGGTTCCACACACACTTCAAGTAAGAGGTCGGACTGAGTGGAAAGGTGAGAGTTTGGGCAGCTGTGCAGACAAAGAAGGCGCCCTTTGGCCTGGGCCTAAATGCTTGTGACAGCCCACTGGACCTGCCGTGCTCTGAGGGCCCAGCCCTGGGCCCCCTGCTCCCCTGCCCTTTGTTCAGTCACAGCAGAGATGGCCACACCCACTCCTTCAGTGAGGGCAGAATTCCAACCACCCTCAGCCCCGCCCCCTCTCCGCTGGTTACCATGGCCTACAGAGGCTGCATCCTGAGGCCAGGGCGTTCCGAGAATGCCAAGGGCAGACATGATGACCTTAAATGATTTCCTCTTGTGTCAGGTTTGGTAAACTTTAGGAGCTAGGAAATGGTCCACTTTACAGAAATGTTCAAATTTACTGGCATTTCATATATTCTCTGCTATAACATTGTCCTGATTCTTTCTGTATATTCTTTACTTATGTTTTTGTTTTCCTTAATCAAAGTGTGTCTTTTCAATCTTTTCAAAGAAGATTCTTTGGACTTACTAAATCACCTGAATTTTATACTTTTTCTGTTGTATTAAGTTCTGCTCATATCTTTATTTATCTTTTTTCTATGTTCTCAGGGTTTATTGTTTTGATCTTCTGATGTCAATTAAAACACTTGGTTATTCATTTTAATAAATATTTTACTTATAAAGATTTGAACTTTTGAAGATTCCAGCTTACTTGTAAGTTTCTAAGGGTCAGGTCCTCTCCATTGTTGCTGGCCTAAGGTTTAGTTCACCATATAGCAATGTATATATTGACCTATTTTCCCCTCGACTTTCTGTGATTCCCTACATCTCACCTTTCTTTGCAGACAAGCCATTTGAAATACCCTTAACTTATTTCACAGCCAATAAGTCATTGAAATAATGTGTATTTTTTAGAGAAATCTTCTTCTATAATTAGGCAGAAAATCTCACCTGCCATAGTTTTCAAAACAGCATAATTTCACTCTTCTCAATGCTTAATCTGTTGTATTACACAACCTTTGAGTATTTAGCTTTATCAATGACATGTACTTTAAAAATGTTTTAGAGATCCTACCAGTCTTTGAAAACATCCTTGTTCCTTGTTTCAGTTCCAGTTTTATGTATATATTCTGCCTTGCACCTGATTATTCCAACAATTGATGGATGGCCTTGGGAATCTAATTCTGGTATTGATAGTCTTTACTGATTGTCTCCCCTCGTAGCTGATTTCTTCATTATTGTGTAAATTTAGATCATGAGCTCATGTTTAGCTAAACAGCTGACCTTGTAAGACGCTTAGGTGTGAACGCTCGTAAGCTTCCGCAGAAAGACGGCAAAGATTTATTTGTGTCCCTCCAATGAGTTGCCCACGAGGACACCGTTTTCTACAAGTGTTGGTCCAATACTCCCTCTAGAGGCAGGGGACTCCGACAGGGCTGATTGGCGGCCCCCGATCTGGGGCAGGGGCTGTGGGCAGCCTGTGGCCCAGGCAGGAGCCTCTTTGCATGTGTCCCTGGGACACATCTGCCTGCGAACTTCGGTCACCTGGCAGGAAGCTACTATGCCCAGACCTAGGGTTAGCTGTGCAGCGAGGTGTACTGCACGGACAGGTTCCACACACACTTCAAGTAAGAGGTCGGCCTGAGTGGAAAGGTGAGAGTTTGGGCAGCTGTGCAGACAAAGATGGCGCCCTTTGGCCTGGGCCTAAATGCTTGTGACAGCCCACTGGACCTGCCGTGCTCTGAGGGCCCTGCCCTGGGGCCCCTGCTCCCCTGCCCTTTGTTCAGTCACAGCAGAGATGGCCACACCCACTCCTTCAGTGAGGGCAGAGTTCCAACCACCCTCAGCCCCGCCCCCTCTCCGCAGGTTACCATGGACTACAGAGGCTGCATCCTGAGGCCAGGGCGTTCCGAGAATGCCAAGGGCAGACATGATGACCTTAAATGATTTCCTCTTGTGTCAGGTTTGGTAAACTTTAGGAGCTAGGAAATGGTCCACTTTACAGAAATGTTCAAATTTACTGGCATTTCATATATTCTCTGCTATAACATTGTCCTGATTCTTTCTGTATATTCTTTACTTATGTTTTTGTTTTCCTTAATCAAAGTGTGTCTTTTCAATCTTTTCAAAGAAGATTCTTTGGACTTACTAAATGACCTGAATTTTATACTTTTTCTGTTGTATTAAGTTCTGCTCATATCTTTATTTATTTTTTTTCTATGTTCTCAGGGTTTATTGTTTTGATCTTCTGATGTCAATTAAAACACTTGGTTATTCATTTTAATAAATATTTTACTTATAAAGATTTGAACTTTTGAAGATTCCAGCTTACTTGTAAGTTTCTAAGGGTCAGGTCCTCTCCATTGTTGCTGGCCTAAGGTTTAGTTCACCATATAGCAATGTATATATTGACCTATTTTCCCCTCGACTTTCTGTGATTCCCTACATCTCACCTTTCTTTGCAGACAAGCTATTTGAAATACCCTTAACTTATTTCACAGCCAATAAGTCATTGAAATAATGTGTATTTTTTAGAGAAATCTTCTTATATAATTAGGCAGAAAATCTCACCTGCCATAGTTTTCAAAACACCATAATTTCACTCTTCTCAATGCTTAATCTGTTGTATTACACAACCTTTGAGTATTTAGCTTTATCAATGACATGTACTTTAAAAATGTTTTAGAGATCCTACCAGTCTTTGAAAACATCCTTGTTCCTGGTTTCAGTTCCAGTTTTATGTATATATTCTGCCTTGCACCTGATTATTCCAACAATTGATGGATGGCCTTGGGAATCTAATTCTGGTATTGATAGTCTTTACTGATTGTCTCCCCTCGTAGCTGATTTCTTCATTATTGTGTAAATTTAGATCATGAGCTCATGTTTAGCTAAACAGCTGACCTTGTAAGACGCTTAGGTGTGAACGCTCGTAAGCTTCCGCAGAAAGACGGCAAAGATTTATTTGTGTCCCTCCAATGAGTTGCCCACGAGGACACCGTTTTCTACAAGTGTTGGTCCAATACTCCCTCTAGAGGCAGGGGACTCCGACAGGGCTGATTGGCGGCCCCCGATCTGGGGCAGGGGCAGTGGGCAGCCTGTGGCCCGGGCAGGAGCCTCTTTGCATGTGTCCCTGGGACACATCTGCCTGCGAACTTCGGTCACCTGGCAGGAAGCTACTATGCCCAGACCTAGGGTTAGCTGTGCAGCGAGGTGTACTGCACGGACAGGTTCCACACACACTTCAAGTAAGAGGTCGGCCTGAGTGGAAAGGTGAGAGTTTGGGCAGCTGTGCAGACAAAGAAGGCGCCCTTTGGCCTGGGCCTAAATGCTTGTGACACCCCACTGGACCTGCCGGGCTCTGAGGGCCCTGCCCTGGGCCCCCTGCTCCCCTGACCTTTGTTCAGTCACAGCAGAGATGGCCACACCCACTCCCTCAGTGAGGGCAGAGTTCCAACCTCCCTCAGCCCCGCCCCCTCTCCACAGGTTACCATGGACTACAGAGGCTGCATCCTGAGGCCAGGGCGTTCCGAGAATGCCAAGGGCAGACATGATGACCTTAAATGATTTCCTCTTGTGTCAGGTTTGGTAAACTTTAGGAGCTAGGAAATGGTCCACTTTACAGAAACGTTCAATTTTACTGGCATTTCATATATTCTCTGCTGTAACATTGTCCTGATTCTTTCTGTATATTCTTTACTTATGTTTTTGTTTTCCTTAATCAAAGTGTGTCTTTTCAATCTTTTCAAAGAAGATTCTTTGGACTTACTAAATCACCTGAATTTTATACGTTTTCTGTTGTATTAAGTTCTGCTCATATCTTTATTTATCTTTTTTCTATGTTCTCAGGGTTTATTGTTTTGATCTTCTGATGTCAATTAAAACACTTGGTTATTCATTTTAATAAATATTTTACTTATAAAGATTTGAACTTTTGAAGATTCCAGCTTACTTGTAAGTTTCTAAGGGTCAGGTCCTCTCCATTGTTGCTGGCCTAAGGTTTAGTTCACCATATAGCAATGTATATATTGACCTATTTTCCCCTCGACTTTCTGTGATTCCCTACATCTCACCTTTCTTTGCAGACAAGCCATTTGAAATACCCTTAACGTATTTCACAGCCAATAAGTCATTGAAATAATGTGTATTTTTTAGAGAAATCTTCTTATATAATTAGGCAGAAAATCTCACCTGCCATAGTTTTCAAAACAGCATAATTTCACTCTTCTCAATGCTTAATCTGTTGTATTACACAACCTTTGAGTATTTAGCTTTATCAATGACATGTACTTTAAAAATGTTTTAGAGATCCTACCAGTCTTTGAAAACATCCTTGTTCCTTGTTTCAGTTCCAGTTTTATGTATATATTCTGCCTTGCACCTGATAATTCCAACAATTGATGGATGGCCTTGGGAATCTAATTCTGGTATTGATAGTCTTTACTGATTGTCTCCCCTCGTAGCTGATTTCTTCATTATTGTGTAAATTTAGATCATGAGCTCATGTTTAGCTAAACAGCTGACCTTGTAAGACGCTTAGGTGTGAACGCTCGTAAGCTTCCGCAGAAAGACGGCAAAGATTTATTTGTGTCCCTCCAATGAGTTGCCCACGAGGACACCGATTTCTACAAGTGTTGGTCCAATACTCCCTCTAGAGGCAGGGGACTCCGACAGGGCTGATTGGCGGCCCCCGATCTGGGGCAGGGGCAGTTGGCAGCCTGTGGCCCGGGCAGGAGCCTCTTTGCATGTGTCCCTGGGACACATCTGCCTGCGAACTTCGGTCACCTGGCAGGAAGCTACGATGCCCAGACCTTTGGTTAGCTGTGCAGCGAGGTGTACTGTGAGGACAGGTTCCACACACACTTCAAGTAAGAGGTCGGCCTGAGTGGAAAGGTGAGAGTTTGGGCAGCTGTGCAGACAAAGAAGGCGCCCTTTGGCCTGGGCCTAAATGCCTGTGACAGCCCACTGGACCTGCCGTGCTCTGAGGGCCCAGCCCTGGGCCCCCTGCTCCCCTGCCCTTTGTATAGTCACAGCAGAGATGGCCACACCCACTCCTTCAGTGAGGGCAGAATTCCAACCACCCTCAGCCCCGCCCCCTCTCCTCAGGTTACCATGGACTACAGAGGCTGCATCCTGAGGCCAGGGCGCTCCGAGAATGCCAAGGGCAGACATGATGACCTTAAATGATTTCCTCTTGTGTCAGGTTTGGTAAACTTTAGGAGCTAGGAAATGGTCCACTTTACAGAAATGTTCAAATTTACTGGCATTTCATATATTCTCTGCTATAACATTGTCCTGATTCTTTCTGTATATTCTTTATTTATGTTTTTGTTTTCCTTAATCAAAGTGTGTCTTTTCAATCTTTTCAAAGAAGATTCTTTGGACTTACTAAATCACCTCAATTTTATACGTTTTCTGTTGTATTAAGTTCTGCTCATATCTTTATTTATCTTTTTTCTATGTTCTCAGGGTTTATTGTTTTGATCTTCTGATGTCAATTAAAACACTTGGTTATTCATTTTAATAAATATTTTACTTATAAAGATTTGAACTTTTGAAGATTCCAGCTTACTTGTAAGTTTCTAAGGGTCAGGTCCTCTCCATTGTTGCTGGCCTAAGGTTTAGTTCACCATATAGCAATGTATATATTGACCTATTTTCCCCTCGACTTTCTGTGATTCCCTACATCTCACCTTTCTTTGCAGACAAGCCATTTGAAATACCCTTAACGTATTTCACAGCCAATAAGTCATTGAAATAATGTGTACTTTGTAGAGAAATCTTCTTATATAATTAGGCAGAAAATCTCACCTGCCATAGTTTTCAAAACAGCATAATTTCACTCTTCTCAATGCTTTATCTGTTGTATTACACAACCTTTGAGTATTTAGCTTTATCAATGACATGTACTTTAAAAATGTTTTAGAGATCCTACCAGTCTTTGAAAACATCCTTGTTCCTTGTTTCAGTTCCAGTTTTATGTATATATTCTGCCTTGCACCTGATTATTCCAACAATTGATGGATGGCCTTGGGAATCTAATTCTGGTATTGATAGTCTTTACTGATTGTCTCCCCTCGTAGCTGATTTTTTCATTATTGTGTAAATTTAGATCATGAGCTCATGTTTAGCTAAACAGCTGACCTTGTAAGACGCTTAGGTGTGTACGCTCGCAAGCTTCAGGAGAAAGTCGGCAAAATTTATTTGTGTCCCTCCAATGAGTTGCCCACGAGGACACCATTTTCTACAAGTGTTGGTCCAATACTCCCTCTAGAGGCAGGGGACTCCGACAGGGCTGATTGGCGGCCCCCGATCTGGGGCAGGGGCAGTGGGCAGCCTGTGGCCCGGGCAGGAGCCTCTTTTCATGTGTCCCTGGGACACATCTGCCTGCGAACTTCGGTCACCTGGCAGGAACCTATGATGCCCAGACCTATGGTTAGCTGTGCAGCGAGGTGTACTGTGAAGGCAGGTTCCACACACACTTCAAGTAAGAGGTCGGCCTGAGTGGAAAGGTGAGAGTTTGGGCAGCTGTGCAGAAAAAGAAGGCGCCCTTTGGCCTGGGCCTAAATGCTTGTGACACCCCACTGGACCTGCCGTGCTCTGAGGGCCCTGCCCTGGGCCCCCTGCTCCCCTGCCCTTTGTTCAGTCACAGCAGAGATGGCCACACCCACTCCTTCAGTGAGAGCAGAGTTCCAACCACCCTCAGCCCCGCCCCCTCTCCGCAGGTTACCATGGACTACAGAGGCTGCATCCTGAGGCCAGGGCGTTCCGAGAATGCCAAGGGCAGACATGATGACCTTAAATGATTTCCTCTTGTGTCAGGTTTGGTAAACTTTAGGAGCTAGGAAATGGTCCACTTTACAGAAATGTTCAAATTTACTGGCATTTCATATATTCTCTGCTATAACATTGTCCTGATTCTTTCTGTATATTCTTTACTTATGTTTTTGTTTTCCTTAATCAAAGTGTGTCTTTTCAATCTTTTCAAAGAAGATTCTTTGGACTTACTAAATCACCTCAATTTTATACGTTTTCTGTTGTATTAAGTTCTGCTCATATCTTTATTTATCTTTTTTCTATGTTCTCAGGGTTTATTGTTTTGATCTTCTGATGTCAATTAAAACACTTGGTTATTCATTTTAATAAATATTTTACTTATAAAGATTTGAACTTTTGAAGATTCCAGCTTTCTTGTAAGTTTCTAAGGGTCAGGTCCTCTCCATTGTTGCTGGCCTAAGGTTTAGTTCACCCTATAGCAATGTATATATTGACCTATTTTCCCCTCGACTTTCTGTGATTCCCTACATCTCACCTTTCTTTGCAGACAAGCAATTTGAAATTCCCTTAACTTAGTTCACAGCCAATAAGTCACTGAAATAATGTGTATTTTTAGAGAAATCTTCTTATATAATTAGGCACAAAATCTCACCTGCCATAGTTTTCAAAACAGCATAATTTCACTCTTCTCAATGCTTAATCTGTTGTATTACACAACCTTTGAGTATTTAGCTTTATCAATGACATGTACTTTAAAAATGCTTTAGAGATCCTACCAGTCTTTGAAAACATCCTTGTTCCTTGTTTCAGTTCCAGTTTTATGTATATATTCTGCCTTGTACCTGATTATTCCAACAATTGATGGATGGCCTTGGGAATCTAATTCTGGTATTGATAGTCTTTACTGATTGTCTCCCCTCGTAGCTGATTTCTTCATTATTGTGTAAATTTAGATCATGTGCTCATGTTTAGCTAAACAGCTGACCTTGTAAGACGCTTAGGTGTGAACGCTCGTAAGCTTCCGCAGAAAGACGGCAAAGATTTATTTGTGTCCCTCCAATGAGTTGCCCACGAGGACACCGTTTTCTACAAGTGTTGGTCCAATACTCCCTCTAGAGGCAGGGAACTCCGACAGGGCTGATTGGCGGCCCCCGATCTGGGGCAGGGGCAGTGGGCAGCCTGTGGCCCGGGCAGGAGCCTCTTTTCATGTGTCCCTGGGACACATCTGCCTGCGAACTTCGGTCACCTGGCAGGAAGCTACGATGCCCAGACCTATGGTTAGCTGTGCAGGGAGGTGTACTGTGAGGACAGGTTCCACACACACTTCGAGTAAGAGGTCGGCCTGAGTGGAAAGGTGAGAGTTTGGGCAGCTGTGCAGACAAAGAAGGCGCCCTTTGGCCTGGGCCTAAATGCTTGTGACACCCCACTGGACCTGCCGTGCTCTGAGGGCCCTGCCCTGGGCCCCCTGCTCCCCTGCCCTTTGTTCAGTCACAGCAGAGATGGCCACACCCACTCCTTCTGTGAGGGCAGAGTTCCAACCACCCTCAGCCCCGCCCCCTCTCCACAGGTTACCATGGACTACAGAGGCTGCATCCTGAGGCTAGGGCGTTCCGAGAATGCCAAGGGCAGACATGATGACCTTAAATGATTTCCTCTTGTGTCAGGTTTGGTAAACTTTAGGAGCTAGGAAATGGTCCACTTTAAAGAAATGTTCAAATTTACTGGCATTTCATATATTCTCTGCTATAACATTGTCCTGATTCTTTCTGTATATTCTATACTTATGTTTTTGTTTTCCTTAATCAAAGTGTGTCTTTTCAATCTTTTCAAAGAAGTTTCTTTGGACTTACTAAATCACCTGAATTTTATACGTTTTCTGTTGTATTAAGTTCTGCTCATATCTTTATTTATCTTTTTTCTATGTTCTCAGGGTTTATTGTTTTGATCTTCTGATGTCAATTAAAACACTTGGTTATTCATTTTAATAAATATTTTACTTATAAAGATTTGAACTTTTGAAGATTCCAGCTTACTTGTAAGTTTCTAAGTGTCAGGTCCTCTCCATTGTTGCTGGCCTAAGGTTTAGTTCACCATATAGCAATGTATATATTGACCTATTTTCCCCTCGACTTTCTGTGATTCCCTACATCTCACCTTTCTTTGCAGACAAGCCATTTGAAATACCCTTAACTTATTTCACAGCCAATAAGTCATTGAAATAATGTGTATTTTTAGAGAAATCCTCTTATATAATTAGGCAGAAAATCTCACATGCCATAGTTTTCAAAACAGCATAATTTCACTCTTCTCAATGCTTAATCTGTTTTATTACACAACCTTTGAGTATTTAGCTTTATCAATGACATGTACTTTAAAAATGTTTTATAGATCCTACCAGTCTTTGAAAACATCCTTGTTCCTTGTTTCAGTTCCAGTTTTATGTATATATTCTGCCTTGCACCTGATTATTCCAACAATTGATGGATGGCCTTGGGAATCTAATTCTGGTATTGATAGTCTTTACTGATTGTCTCCCCTCGTAGCTGATTTTTTCATTATTGTGTAAATTTAGATCATGAGCTCATGTTTAGCTAAACAGCTGACCTTGTAAGACGCTTAGGTGTGAACGCTCGTAAGCTTCAGGAGAAAGTCGGCAAAATTTATTTGTGTCCCTCC
Source organism: Mesoplodon mirus (assembly GCF_964341445.2). Taxonomy (NCBI): domain Eukaryota; kingdom Metazoa; phylum Chordata; class Mammalia; order Artiodactyla; family Ziphiidae; genus Mesoplodon; species Mesoplodon mirus. The sequence continues at coordinate 165,440,175 of NC_138976.1, read as the reverse complement.
AATGAGTTGCCCACGAGGACACCGTTTTCTACAAGTGTTGGTCCAATACTCCCTCTAGAGGAAGGGGACTCCGACAGGGCTGATTAGCGGCCCCCGATCTGGGGCAGGGGCAGTGGGCAGCCTGTGGCCCGGGCAGAAGCCTCTTTGCATGTGTCCCTGGGACACATCTGCCTGCGAACTTCGGTCACCTGGCAGGAAGCTACGATGCCCAGACCTATGGTTAGCTGTGCAGCGAGGTGTACTGTGAGGACAGGTTCCACACACACTTCAAGTAAGAGGTCGGCCTGAGTGGAAAGGTGAGAGTTTGGGCAGCTGTGCAGACAAAGAAGGCGCCCTTTGGCCTGGGCCTAAATGCTTGTGACAGCCCACTGGTCCTGCCGTGCTCTGAGGGCCCTGCCCTGGCCCCCCTGCTCCCCTGCCCTTTGTTCAGTCACAGCGGAGATGGCCACACCCACTCCTTCATTGAGGGCAGAGTTCCCACCAACCTCAACCCCGCCCCCTCTCCGCAGGTTACCATGGACTACAGAGGCTGCATCCTGAGGCCAGGGCGTTCCGAGAATGCCAAGGGCAGACATGATGACCTTAAATGATTTCCTCTTGTGTCAGGTTTGGTAAACTTTAGGAGCTAGGAAATGGTCCACTTACAGAAATGTTCAAATTTACTGGCATTTCATATATTCTCTGCTATAACATTGTCCTGATTCTTTCTGTATATTCTTTACTTATGTTTTTGTTTTCCTTAATCAAAGTGTGTCTTTTCAATCTTTTCAAAGAAGATTCTTTGGACTTACTAAATCACCTCAATTTTATACGTTTTCTGTTGTATTAAGTTCTGCTCATATCTTTATTTTTCTTTTTTCTATGTTCTCAGGGTTTATTGTTTTGATCTTCTGATGTCAATTAAAACACTTGGTTATTCATTTTAATAAATATTTTACTTATAAAGTTTTGAACTTTTGAAGATTCCAGCTTACTTGTAAGTTTCTAAGGGTTAGGTCCTCTCCATTGTTGCTGACCTAAGGTTTAGTTCACCATATAGCAATGTATATATAGACCTATTTTCCCCTCGACTTTCTGTGATTCCCTACATCTCACCTTTCTTTGCAGACAAGCCATTTGAAATACCCTTAACTTATTTCACAGCCAATAAGTCATTGAAATAATGTGTATTTTTTAGAGAAATCTTCTTATATAATTAGGCAGAAAATCTCACCTGCCATAGTTTTCAAAACAGCATAATTTCACTCTTCTCAATGCTTAATTAGTTGTATTACACAACATTTGAGTATTTAGCTTTATCAATGACATGTACATTAAAAATGTTTTAGAGATCCTACCAGTCTTTGAAAACATCCTTGTTCCTGGTTTCAGTTCCAGTTTTATGTATATTTTCTGCCTTGCACCTGACTATTCCAACAATTGATGGATGGCCTTGGGAATCTAATTCTGGTATTGATAGTTTTGGCTGGTTGTCTCCCCTTGTAGCTGATTTCTTCATTATTGTGTAAATTTAGATCATGAGCTCATGTTTAGCTAAACAGCTGACCTTGTAAGACGCTTAGGTGTGAACGCTCGTAAGCTTCAGCAGAAAGTCGGCAAAGATTTATTTGTGTCCCTCCAATGAGTTGCCCGCGAGAACGCCGTTTTCTACAAGTGTTGGTCCAATACACCCTCAAGAGGCAGGGGACTCCGAAAGGGCTCCTTGGCAGCCCCCGATCTGGGGCAGGGGCAGTGGGTGGACTGAGGCCCAGGCAGGAGCCTCTCTGCATGTGTCCCAGGTACCCATCTGCCTGCGAACTTCGGTCACCTGGCAGGAAGCTACGATGCCCAGATCTATGGTTAGCTGTGCAGCGAGGTGTACTGCACGGACAGGTTCCACACACACTTCAAGAAAGAGGTCGGCCTGAGTGGAAGGGTGAGAGTTTGGGCAGCTGTGCAGACAAAGAAGGCACCCTTTGCCCTGGGCCTAAATGCTTGTGACACCCGACTGGACCTGCCGGGCTCTGAGGGCCCTGCCCTGGGCCCCCTGCTCCCCTGCCCTTTGTTCAGTCACAGCAGAGATGGCCACACCCACTCCCTCAGTGAGGGCAGTGTTCCAACCTCCCTGAGCCCCGCCCCCTCTCCGCAGGTTACCATGGACTACAGATGCTGCATCCGGAGGCCAGGGTGTTCCGAGAATGACAAGGGCAGACATGATGACCTTAAATGATTTCCTCTTGTGTCAGGTTTGGTAAACTTTAGGAGCTGGGAAATGGTCCACTTTACAGAAATGTTCAAATTTACTGGCATTTCTTATATTCTCTGCTATAACATTGTCCTGATTCTTTCTGTATATTCTTTACTTATGTTTTTGTTTTCCTTAATCAAAGTGTGTCTTTTCAATCTTTTCAAAGAAGATTCTTTGGACTTACTAAATCACCTCAATTTTATACGTTTTCTGTTGTATTAAGTTCTGCTCATATCTTTATTTATCTTTTTTCTATGTTCTCAGGGTTTATTGTTTTGATCTTCTGATGTCAATTAAAACACTTGGTTATTCATTTTCATAAATATTTTACTTATAATGTTTTGAACTTTTGAAGATTCCAGCTTACTTGTAAGTTTCTAAGGGTCTGGTCCGCTCCATTGTTGCTGGCCTAAGGTTTAGTTCACCATATAGCAATGTATATATTGACCTATTTTCCCCTCGACTTTCTGTGATTCCCTACATCTCACCTTTCTTTGCAGACAAGCCATTTGAAATACCCTTAACTTATTTCACAGCCAATAAGTCATTGAAATAATGTGTATTTTTTAGAGAAATCTTCTTATATAATTAGGCAGAAAATCTCACCTGCCATAGTTTTCAAAACAGCATAATTTCACTCTTCTCAATGCTTAATCTGTTGTATTACACAACCTTTGAGTATTTAGCTTTATCAATGACATGTACTTTAAAAATGTTTTAGAGATCCTACCAGTCTTTGAAAACATCCTTGTTCCTGGTTTCAGTTCCAGTTTTATGTATATTTTCTGCCTTGCACCTGACTATTCCAACAATTGATGGATGGCCTTGGGAATCTAATTCTGGTATTGATAGTTTTTGCTGATTATCTCCCCTTGTAGCTGATTTCTTCATTATTGTGTAAATTTAGATCATGAGCTCATGTTTAGCTATACAGCTGACCTTGTAAAACGCTTAGGTGTGAACGCTCGTAAGCTTCAGCAGAAAGTCGGCAAAGATTTATTTGTGTCCCTCCAATGAGTTGCCCGGGAGAACTCCGTTTTCTACAAGTGTTGGTCCAATACTCCCTCAATAGGCAGGGGACTCCGACAGGGCTGCTTGGCGGCCCCCGATCTGGGGCAGGGGCAGTAGGCGGCCTCTGGCCCAGGCAGAAGCCTCTCTTCATGTGTCCCAGGGACCCATCTGGCTGCGAACTTCGGTCACCTGGCAGGAAGCTATGATGCCCAGACCTATGGTTAGCTGAGCAGCGAGGTGTACTGTGCGGACAGGTTCCACACACACTTCAAGTAAGAGGTCGGCCTGTGTGGAAAGGTGAGAGTTTGGGCAGCTGTGCAGACAAAGAAGGCGCCCTTTGCCCTGGGCCTAAATGCTTGTGACACCCCACTGGACCTGCCGGGCTCTGAGGGCCCTGCCCTGGGCCCCCTGCTCCCCTGCCCTTTGTTCAGTCACTGCAGAGATGGCCACACCCACTCCCTCAGTGAGGGCAGTGTTCCAAACTCCCTCAGCCCCGCCCCCTATCCGCAGGTTACCATGGACTACAGAGGCTGCATTCTGAGGCCAGGGCGTTCCGAGAATGCCAAGGGCAGACATGATGACCTTAAATGATTTCCTCTTGTGTCAGGTTTGGTAAACTTTAGGAGCTAGGAAATGGTCCACTTACAGAAATGTTCAAATTTACTGTCATTTCATATATTCTCTGCTATAACATTGTCCTGATTCTTTCTGTATATTCTTTACTTATGTTTTTGTTTTCCTTAATCAAAGTGTGTCTTTTCAATCTTTTCAAAGAAGATTCTTTGGACTTACTAAATCACCTCAATTTTATACGTTTTCTGTTGTATTAAGTTCTGCTCATATCTTTATTTATCTTTTTTCTATGTTCTCAGGGTTTATTGTTTTGATCTTCTGATGTCAATTAAAACACTTTGTTATTCATTTTAATAAATATTTTACTTATAAAGTTTTGAACTTTTGAAGATTCCAGCTTACTTGTAAGTTTCTAAGGGTCAGGTCCTCTCCATTGTTGCTGGCCTAAGGTTTAGTTCACCATATAGCAATGTATATATTGACCTATTTTCCCCTCGACTTTCTGTGATTCCCTACATCTCACCTTTCTTTGCAGACAAGCCATTTGAAATACCCTTAACTTATTTCACAGCCAATAAGTCATTGAAATAATGTGTATTTTTTAGAGAAATCTTCTTATATAATTAGGCAGAAAATCTCACCTGCCATAGTTTTCAAAACAGCATAATTTCACTCTTCTCAATGCTTAATTAGTTGAATTACACAACATTTGAGTATTTAGCTTTATCAATGACATGTACATTAAAAATGTTTTAGAGATCCTACCAGTCTTTGAAAACATCCTTGTTCCTGGTTTCAGTTCCAGTTTTATGTATATTTTCTGCCTTGCACCTGACTATTCCAACAATTGATGGATGGCCTTGGGAATCTAATTCTGGTATTGATAGTTTTGTCTGGTTGTCTCCCCTTGTAGCTGATTTCTTCATTATTGTGTAAATTTAGATCATGAGCTCATGTTTAGCTAAACAGCTGACCTTGTTAAACGCTTAGGTGTGAACGCTCGTAAGCTTCAGCAGAAAGTCGGCAAAGATTTATTTGTGTCCCTCCAATGAGTTGCCCGCGAGAACGCCGTTTTCTACAAGTGTTGGTCCAATACACCCTCAAGAGGCAGGGGACTCCGACAGGGCTCCTTGGCAGCCCCCGATCTGGGGCAGGGGCAGTGGGTGGACTGAGGCCCAGGCAGGAGCCTCTCTGCATGTGTCCCAGGTACCCATCTGCCTGCGAACTTCGGTCACCTGGCAGGAAGCTACGATGCCCAGATCTATGGTTAGCTGTGCAGCGAGGTGTACTGCGCGGACAGGTTCCACACACACTTCAAGAAAGAGGTCGGCCTGAGTGGAAGGGTGAGAGTTTGGGCAGCTGTGCAGACAAAGAAGGCACCCTTTGCCCTGGGCCTAAATGCTTGTGACACCCCACTGGACCTGCCGGGCTCTGAGGGCCCTGCCCTGGGCCCCCTGCTCCCCTGCCCTTTGTTCAGTCACAGCAGAGATGGCCACACCCACTCCCTCAGTGAGGGCAGTGTTCCAACCTCCCTGAGCCCCGCCCCCTCTCCGCAGGTTACCATGGACTACAGATGCTGCATCCGGAGGCCAGGGTGTTCCGAGAATGACAAGGGCAGACATGATGACCTTAAATGATTTCCTCATGTGTCCGGTTTGGTAAACTTTAGGAGCTGGGAAATGGTCCACTTTAGAGAAATGTTCAAATTTACTGGCATTTCTTATATTCTCTGCTATAACATTGTCCTGATTCTTTCTGTATATTCTTTACTTATGTTTTTGTTTTCCTTAATCAAAGTGTGTCTTTTCAATCTTTTCAAAGAAGATTCTTTGGACTTACTAAATCACCTCAATTTTATACGTTTTCTGTTGTATTAAGTTCTGCTCATATCTTTATTTATCTTTTTTCTATGTTCTCAGGGTTTATTGTTTTGATCTTCTGATGTCAATTAAAACACTTGGTTATTCATTTTCATAAATATTTTACTTATAAAGTTTTGAACTTTTGAAGATTCCAGCTTACTTGTAAGTTTCTAAGGGTCAGGTCCGCTCCATTGTTGCTGGCCTAAGGTTTAGTTCACCACATAGCAATGTATATATTGACCTATTTTCCCCTCGACTTTCTGTGATTCCCTACATCTCACCTTTCTTTGCAGACAAGCCATTTGAAATACCCTTAACTTATTTCACAGCCAATAAGTCATTGAAATAATGTGTATTTTTTAGAGAAATCTTCTTATATAATTAGGCAGAAAATCTCACCTGCCATAGTTTTCAAAACAGCATAATTTCACTCTTCTCAATGCTTAATCTGTTGTATTACACAACCTTTGAGTATTTAGCTTTATCAATGACATGTACTTTAAAAATGTTTTAGAGATCCTACCAGTCTTTGAAAACATCCTTGTTCCTGGTTTCAGTTCCAGTTTTATGTATATTTTCTGCCTTGCACCTGACTATTCCAACAATTGATGGATTGCCTTGGGAATCTAATTCTGGTATTGATAGTTTTTGCTGATTATCTCCCCTTGTAGCTGATTTCTTCATTATTGTGTAAATTTAGATCATGAGCTCATGTTTAGCTATACAGCTGACCTTGTAAAACGCTTAGGTGTGAACGCTCGTAAGCTTCAGCAGAAAGTCGGCAAAGATTTATTTGTGTCCCTCCAATGAGTTGCCCGGGAGAACTCCGTTTTCTACAAGTGTTGGTCCAATACTCCCTCAATAGGCAGGGGACTCCGACAGGGCTGCTTGGCGGCCCCCGATCTGGGGCAGGGGCAGTAGGCGGCCTGTGGCCCAGGCAGAAGCCTCTCTTCATGTGTCCCAGGGACCCATCTGGCTGCGAACTTCGGTCACCTGGCAGGAAGCTATGATGCCCAGACCTATGGTTAGCTGAGCAGCGAGGTGTACTGTGCGGACAGGTTCCACACACACTTCAAGTAAGAGGTCGGCCTGAGTGGAAAGGTGAGAGTTTGGGCAGCTGTGCAGACAAAGAAGGCGCCCTTTGCCCTGGGCCTAAATGCTTGTGACACCCCACTGGACCTGCCGGGCCTGAGGGCCCTGCCCTGGGCCCCCTGCTCCCCTGCCCTTTGTTCAGTCACAGCAGAGATGGCCACACCCACTCCCTCAGTGAGGGCAGAGTTCCAACCTCCCTCAGCCCCGCCCCCTCTCCGCAGGTTACCATGGACTACAGAGGCTGCATTCTCAGGCCAGGGCGTTCCGAGAATGCCAAGGGCAGACATGATGACCTTAAATGATTTCCTCTTGTGTCAGGTTTGGTAAACTTTAGGAGCTAGGAAATGGTCCACTTTACAGAAATGTTCAAATTTACTGGCATTTCATATATTCTCTACTATAACATTGTCCTGATTCTTTCTGTATATTCTTTACTTATGTTTTTGTTTTCCTTAATCAAAGTGTGTCTTTTCAATCTTTTCAAAGAAGATTCTTTGGACTTACTAAATCACCTGAATTTTATACGTTTTCTGTTGTATTAAGTTCTGCTCATATCTTTATTTATCTTTTTTCTATGTTCTCAGGGTTTATTGTTTTGATCTTCTGATGTCAATTAAAACACTTGGTTATTCATTTTAATAAATATTTTACTTATAAAGATTTGAACTTTTGAAGAATCCAGCTTACTTCTAAGTTTCTAAGGGGCAGGTCCTCTCCATTGTTGCTGGCCTAAGGTTTAGTTCACCATATAGCAATGTATATATTGACCTATTTTCCCCTCGACTTTCTGTGATTCCCTACATCTCACCTTTCTTTGCAGACAAGCCATTTGAAATACCCTTAACTTATTTCACAGCCAATAAGTCATTGAAATAATGTGTATTTTTTAGAGAAATCTTCTTATATAATTAGGCAGAAAATCTCACCTGCCATAGTTTTCAAAACAGCATAATTTCACTCTTCTCAATGCTTAATCTGTTGTATTACACAACCTTTGAGTATTTAGCTTTATCAATGACATGTACTTTAAAAATGTTTTAGAGATACTACCAGTCTTTGAAAACATCCTTGTTCCTGGTTTCAGTTCCAGTTTTATGTATATTTTCTGCCTTGCACCTGACTATTCCAACAATTGATGGATGGCCTTGGGAATCTAATTCTGGTATTGATAGTTTTTGCTGATTGTCTCCCCTTGTAGCTGATTTCTTCATTATTGTGTAAATTTAGATCATGAGCTCATGTTTAGCTAAATAGCTGACCGTGTAAGACGCTTAGGTGTGAACGCTCGTAAGCTTCAGCAGAATGTCGGCAAAGATTTATTTGTGTCCCTCCAATGAGTTGCCCGGGAGAACCCCGTTTTCTACAAGTGTTGGTCCAATACGCCCTCAATAGGCAGGGGATTCCGACAGGTCTGATTGGCGGCCCCCGATCTGAGGCAGGGGCAGTGGGCGGCCTGTGGCCCAGGCAGAAGCCTCTCTGCATGTGTCCCAGGGACCCATCTGCCTGCGAACTTCGGTCACCTGGCAGGAAGCTACGATGCCCAGACCTATGGTTAGCTGAGCAGCGAGGTGTACTGTGCGGACAGGTTCCACACACACTTCAAGTAAGAGGTCGGCCTGAGTGGAAAGGTGAGAGTTTGGGCAGCTGTGCAGACAAAGAAGGCGCCCTTTGCCCTGGGCCTAAATGCTTGTGACACCCCACTGGACCTGCCGGGCTCTGAGGGCCCTGCCCTGGGCCCCCTGCTCCCCCGCCCTTTGTTCAGTCACAGCAGAGATGGCCACACCCACTCCCTCAGTGATGGCAGAGTTCCAAACTCCCTCAGCCCCGCCCCCTCTCCGCAGGTTACCATGGACTACAGAGGCTGCATTCTGAGGCCAGGGCGTTCCGAGAATGCCAAGGGCAGACATGATGACCTTAAATGATTTCCTCTTGTGTCAGGTTTGGCAAACTTTAGGAGCTAGGAAATGGTCCACTTTACAGAAATGTTCAAATTTACTGGCATTTCATATATTCTCTACTATAACATTGTCCTGATTCTTTCTGTATATTCTTTACTTATGTTTTTGTTTTCCTTAATCAAAGTGTGTCTTTTCAATCTTTTCAAAGAAGATTCTTTGGACTTACTAAATCACCTCAATTTTATACTTTTTCTGTTGTATTTAGTTCTGCTCATATCTTTATTTATCTTTTTTCTATGTTCTCAGGGTTTATTGTTTTGATCATCTGATGTCAATTAAAACACTTGGTTATTCATTTTAATAAATATTTTACTTATAAAGTTTTGAACTTTTGAAGATTCCAGCTTACTTGTAAGTTTCTAAGGGTCAGGTCCTCTCCATTGTTGCTGGCCTAAGGTTTAGTTCACCATATAGCAATGTATATATTGACCTATTTTCCCCTCGACTTTCTGTGATTCCCTACATCTCACCTTTCTTTGCAGACAAGCCATTTGAAATACCCTTAACTTATTTCACAGCCAATACGTCATTGAAATAATGTGTATTTTTAAGAGAAATCTTCTTATATAATTAGGCAGAAAATCTCACCTGCCATAGTTTTCAAAACAGCATAATTTCACTCTTCTCAATGCTTAATCTGTTGTATTACACAACCTTTGAGTATTTAGCTTTATCAATGACATGTACTTTAAAAATGTTTTATAGATCCTACCAGTCTTTGAAAACATCCTTGTTCCTGGTTTCAGTTACAGTTTTATGTATGTTTTCTGCCTTGCACCTGACTATTCCAACAATTGATGGATGGCCTTGGGAATCTAATTCTGGTATTGATAGTTTTTGCTGATTGTCTCCACTTGTAGCTGATTACTTCATTATTGTGTAAATTTAGATCATGAGCTCATGTTTAGCTAAATAGCTGACCTTGTAAGACGCTTAGGTGTGAACGCTCGTAAGCTTCAGCAGAAAGTCGGCAAAGATTTATTTGTGTCCCTCCAATGAGTTGCCCGGGAGAACCCCGTTTTCTACAAGTGTTGGTCCAATACTCCCTCAAGAGGCAGGGGACTCCGACAGGGCTGCTTGGCGGCCCCCGATCTGGGGCAGGGGCAGTGGGCGGCCTGTGGCCCAGGCAGAAGCCTCTCTGCATGTGTCCCAGGGACCCATCTGCCTGCGAACTTCGGTCACCTGGCAGGAAGCTACGATGCCCAGACATTTGGTTAGGTGTGCAGCGAGGTGTACTTCGCGGACAGGTTCCACACACACTTCAAGTAAGAGGTCGGCCTGAGTGGAAAGGTGAGAGTTTGGGCAGCTGTGCAGACAAAGAAGGCGCCCTTTGCCCTGGGCCTAAATGCTTGTGACACCCCAGTGGACCTGCCGGGCTCTGAGGGCCCTGCCCTGGGCCCCATGCTCCCCTGCCCTTTGTTCAGTCACAGCAGAGATGGCCACACCCACTCCCTCAGTGAGGGCAGAGTTCCAACCTCCCTCAGCCCCGCCCCCTCTCCGCAGGTTAGCATGGACTACAGATGCTGCATCCGGAGGCCAGGGTGTTCCGAGAATGACAAGGGCAGACATGATGACCTTAAATGATTTCCTCTTGTGTCAGGTTTGGTAAACTTTAGGAGCTAGGAAATGGTCCACTTTACAGAAATGTTCAAATTTACTGGCATTTCTTATATTTTCTGCTATAACATTGTCCTGATTCTTTCTGTATATTCTTTACTTATGTTTTTGTTTTCCTTAATCAAAGTGTGTCTTTTCAATCTTTTCAAAGAAGATTCTTTGGACTTACTAAATCACCTCAATTTTATACGTTTTCTGTTGTATTAAGTTCTGCTCATATCTTTATGTATATTTTTTCTATGTTCTCAGGGTTTATTGTTTTGATCTTCTGATGTCAATTAAAACACTTGGTTATTCATTTTAATAAATATTTTACTTATAAAGATTTGAACTTTTGAAGATTCCAGCTTACTTGTAAGTTTCTAAGGGTCAGGTCCTCTCCATTGTTGCTGGCCTAAGGTTTAGTTCACCATATAGCAATGTATATATTGACCTATTTTCCCCTCGACTTTCTGTGATTCCCTACATCTCACCTTTCTTTGCAGACAAGCCATTTGAAATACCCTTAACTTATTTCACAGCCAATAAGTCATTGAAATAATGTGTATTTTTTAGAGAAATCTTCTTATATAATTAGGCAGAAAATCTCACCTGCCATAGTTTTCAAAACAGCATAATTTCACTCTTCTCAATGCTTAATCTGTTGTATTACACAACCTTTGACTATTTAGCTTTATCAATGACATGTACTTTAAAAATGTTTTAGAGATCCTACCAGTCTTTGAAAACATCCTTGTTCCTGGTTTCAGTTCCAGTTTTATGTATATTTTCTGCCTTGCACCTGACTACTCCAACAATTGATGGATGGCCTTGGGAATCTAATTCTCGTATTGATAGTTTTTGCTGATTGTCTCCCCTTGTAGCTGATTTCTTCATTATTGTGTAAATTTAGATCATGAGCTCATGTTTAACTAAATAGCTGACCGTGTAAGACGCTTAGGTGTGAACGCTCGTAAGCTTCAGCAGAATGTCGGCAAAGATTTATTTGTGTCCCTCCAATGAGTTGCCCGGGAGAACCCCGTTTTCTACAAATGTTGGTCCAATACGCCCTCAATAGGCAGGGGATTCCGACAGGTCTGATTGGCGGCCCCCGATCTGAGGCAGGGGCAGTGGGCGGCCTGTGGCCCAGGCAGAAGCCTCTCTGCATGTGTCGCAGGGACCCATCTGCCTGCGAACTTCGGTCACCTGGCAGGAAGCTACGATGCCCAGACCTATGGTTAGCTGAGCAGCGAGGTGTACTGTGCGGACAGGTTCCACACACACTTCAAGTAAGAGGTCGGCCTGAGTGGAAAGGTGAGAGTTTGGGCAGCTGTGCAGACAAAGAAGGCGCCCTTTGCCCTGGGCCTAAATGCTTGTGACACCCCACTGGACCTGCCGGGATCTGAGGGCCCTGCCCTGGGCCCACTGCTCCCCCGCCCTTTGTTCAGTCACAGCAGAGATGGCCACACCCACTCCCTCAGTGATGGCAGAGTTCCAAACTCCCTCAGCCCCGCCCCCTCTCCGCAGGTTACCATGGACTACAGAGGCTGCATTCTGAGGCCAGGGCATTCCGAGAATGCCAAGGGCAGACATGATGACCTTAAATGATTTCCTCTTGTGTCAGGTTTGGCAAACTTTAGGAGCTAGGAAATGGTCCACTTTACAGAAATGTTCAAATTTACTGGCATTTCATATATTCTCTACTATAACATTGTCCTGATTCTTTCTGTATATTCTTTACTTATGTTTTTGTTTTCCTTAATCAAAGTGTGTCTTTTCAATCTTTTCAAAGAAGATTCTTTGGACTTACTAAATCACCTCAATTTTATACGTTTTCTGTTGTATTTAGTTCTGCTCATATCTTTATTTATCTTTTTTCTATGTTCTCAGGGTTTATTGTTTTGATCATCTGATGTCAATTAAAACACTTGGTTATTCATTTTAATAAATATTTTACTTATAAAGTTTTGAACTTTTGAAGATTCCAGCTTACTTGTAAGTTTCTAAGGGTCAGGTCCTCTCCATTGTTGCTGGCCTAAGGTTTAGTTCACCATATAGCAATGTATATATTGACCTATTTTCCCCTCGACTTTCTGTGATTCCCTACATCTCACCTTTCTTTGCAGACAAGCCATTTGAAATACCCTTAACTTATTTCACAGCCAATAAGTCATTGAAATAATGTGTATTTTTAAGAGAAATCTTCTTATATAATTAGGCAGAAAATCTCACCTGCCATAGTTTTCAAAACAGCATAATTTCACTCTTCTCAATGCTTAATCTGTTGTATTACACAACCTTTGAGTATTTAGCTTTATCAATGACATGTACTTTAAAAATGTTTTAGAGATCCTACCAGTCTTTGAAAACATCCTTGTTCCTGGTTTCAGTTCCAGTTTTATGGATATTTTCTGCCTTGCACCTGACTATTCCAACAATTGATGGATGGCCTTGGGAATCTAATTCTGGTATTGATAGTTTTTGCTGATTGTCTCCCCTTGTAGCTGATTTCTTCATTATTGTGTAAATTTAGATCATGAGCTCATGTTTAGCTAAACAGCTGACCTTGTAAGACGCTTAGGTGTGAACGCTCGTAAGCTTCAGCAGAAAGTCGGCAAAGATTTATTTGTGTCCCTCCAATGAGTTGCCCGGGAGAACCCCGTTTTCTACAAGTGTTGGTCCAATAATCCCTCAATAGGCAGGGGACACCGACAGGGCTGATTGGCGGCCCCCGATCTGGGGCAGGGGCAGTGGGCAGCCTGAGGCCCAGGCAGAAGCCTCTCTGCATGTGTCCCAGGGACCCATCTGCCTGCGAACTTCGGTCACCTGGCAGGAAGCTATGATGCCCAGACCTATGGTTAGCTGAGCAGCGAGGTGTACTGTGCGGACAGGTTCCACACACACTTCAAGTAAGAGGTCGGCCTGAGTGGAAAGGTGAGAGTTTGGGCAGCTGTGTAGACAAAGAAGGCGCCCATTGCCCTGGGCCTAAATGCTTGTGACACCCCACTGGACCTGCCGTGCTCTGAGGGCCCTGCCCTGGGCCCCCTGCTCCCCTGCCCTTTGTTCAGTCACAGCAGAGATGGCCACACCCACTCCCTCAGTGAGGGCAGTGTTCCAACCTCCCTCAGCCCCGCCCCCTCTCCGCAGGTTACCATGGACTACAGATGCTGAATCCGGAGGCCAGGGTGTTCCGAGAATGCCAAGGGCAGACATGATGACCTTAAATGATTTCCTCTTGTGTCAGGTTTGGTAAACTTTAGGAGCTAGGAAATGGTCCACTTTTCAGAAATGTTCAAATTTACTGGCATATCTTATATTCTCTGCTATAACATTGTCCTGATTCTTTCTGTATATTCTTTACTTATGTTTTTGTTTTCCTTAATCAAAGTGTGTCTTTTCAATCTTTTCAAAGAAGATTCTTTGGACTTACTAAATCACCTGAATTTTATACGTTTTCTGTTGTATTAAGTTCTGCTTATATCTTTATGTATCTTTTTTCTATGTTCTCAGGGTTTATTGTTTTGATCTTCTGATGTCAATTAAAACACTTGGTTATTCATTTTAATAAATATTTTCTTATAAAGATTTGAACTTTTGAAGATTCCAGCTTACTTGTAAGTTTCTAAGGGTCAGGTCCTCTCCATTGTTGCTGGCCTAAAGTTTAGTTCACCATATAGCAATGTATATATTGACCTATTTTCCCCTCAACTTTCTGTGATTCCCTACATCTCACCTTTCTTTGCAGACAAGCCATTTGAAATACCCTTAACTTATTTCACAGCCAATAAGTCATTGAAATAATGTGTATTTTTTAGAGAAATCTTCTTATATAATTAGGCAGAAAATCTCACCTGCCATAGTTTTCAAAACAGCATAATTTCACTCTTCTCAATGCTTAATCTGTTGTATTACACAACCTTTGAGTATTTAGCTTTATCAATGACATGTACTTTAAAAATGTTTTAGAGATCCTACCAGTCTTTGAAAACAACCTTGTTCCTGGTTTCAGTTCCAGTTTTATTTATATTTTCTGCCTTGCACCTGACTATTCCAACAATTGATGGATGGCCTTGGGAATGTAATTCTGGTATTGATAGTTTTTGCTGATTGTCTCCCCTTGTAGCTGATTTCTTCATTATTGTGTAAATTTAGATCATGAGCTCATGTTTAGCTAAACAGCTGACCTTGTAAGACGCTTAGGTGTGAACGCTCGTAAGCTTCAGCAGAAAGTCGGCAAAGATTTATTTGTGTCCCTCCAATGAGTTGCCCGGGAGAACCCCGTTTTCTACAAGTGTTGGTCCAATACTTCCTCAATAGGCAGGGGACTCCGACAGGGCTGCTTGGCGGCCCCCGATCTGGGGCAGGGGCAGTGGGCGGCCTGTGGCCCAGGCAGAAGCCTCTCTGCATGTGTCCCAGGGACCCATCTGCCTGCGAACTTCGGTCACCTGGCAGGATGCTATGATTCCCAGACCTATGGTTAGCTGAGCAGCGAGGTGTACTGTGCGGACAGGTTCCACACACACTTCAAGTAAGAGGTCGGCCTGAGTGGAAAGGTGAGAGTTTGGGCAGCTGTGCAGACAAAGAAGGCGCCCTTTGCCCTGGGCCTAAATGCTTGTGACACCCCACTGGACCTGCCGGGCTCTGAGGGCCCTGCCCTGGGCCCCCTGCTCCCCTGCCCTTTGTTCAGTCACAGCAGAGATGGCCACACCCACTCCCTCAGTGAGGGCAGTGTTCCATCCTCCCTCAGCCCCGCCCCCTCTCCGCAGTATACCATGGACTACAGAGGCTGCATTCTGAGGCCAGGGCGTTCCGAGAATGCCAAGGGCAGACATGATGACCTTAAATGATTTCCTCTTGTGTCAGGTTTGGTAAACTTTAGGAGCTAGGAAATGGTCCACTTTACAGAAATGTTCACATTTACTGCCATTTCATATATTCTCCACTATAACATTGTCCTGATTCTTTCTGTATATTCTTTACTTATGTTTTTGTTTTCCTTAATCAAAGTGTGTCTTTTCAATCTTTTCAAAGAAGATTCTTTGGACTTACTAAATCACCTCAATTTTATACGTTTTCTGTTGTATTAAGTTCTGCTCATATCTTTATTTATCTTTTTTCTATGTTCTCAGGGTTTATTGTTTTGATCTTCTGATGTCAATTAAAACACTTGGTTATTCATTTTAATAAATATTTTACTTATAAAGATTTGAACTTTTGAAGATTCCAGCTTACTTGTAAGTTTCTAAGGGTCAGGTCCTCTCCATTGTTGCTGGCCTAAGGTTTAGTTCACCATATAGCAATGTATATATTGACCTATTTTCCCCTCGACTTTCTGTGATTCCCTACATCTCACCTTTCTTTGCAGACAAGCCATTTGAAATACCCTTAACTTATTTCACAGCCAATAAGTCATTGAAATAATGTGTATTTTTTAGAGAAAACTTCTTATATAATTAGGCAGAAAATCTCACCTGCCATAGTTTTCAAAACAGCATAATTTCACTCTTCTCAATGCTTAATCTGCTGTATTACACAACCTTTGAGTATTTAGCTTTATCAATGACATGTACTTTAAAAATGTTTTAGAGATCCTACCAGTCTTTGAAAACATCCTTGTTCCTGGTTTCAGTTCCCGTTTTATGTATATTTTCTGCCTTGCACCTGACTCTTCCAACAATTGATGGATGGCCTTGGGAATCTAATTCTGGTATTGATAGTTTTTGCTGATTGTCTCCCCTTGTAGCTGATTTCTTCATTATTGTGTAAATTTAGATCATGAGCTCATGTTTAGCTAAACAGCTGACCTTGTAAGACGCTTAGGTGTGAACGCTCGTAAGCTTCAGCAGAAAGTCGGCAAAGATTTATTTGTGTCCCTCCAATGAGTTGCCCGGGAGAACCCCGTTTTCTACAAGTGTTGGTCCAATACTCCCTCAATAGGCAGGGGACTCCGACAGGTCTGATTGGCGGCCCCGATCTGAGGCAGGGGCAGTGGGCGGCCTGTGGCCCAGGCAGAAGCCTCTCTGCATGTGTCCCAGGGACCCATCTGCCTGCGAACTTCGGTCACCTGGCAGGAAGCTACGATGCCCAGAACTATGGTTAGCTGAGCAGCGAGGTGTACTGTGCGGACAGGTTCCAGACACACTTCAAGTAAAAGGTCGGCCTGAGTGGAAAGGTGAGAGTTTGGGCAGCTGTGCAGACAAAGAAGGCGCCCTTTGCCCTGGGCCTAAATGCTTGTGACAGCCTTCTGGACCTGCCGGGCTCTGAGGGCCCTGCCCTGGGCACCCTGCTCCCCTGCCCTTTGTTCAGTCACAGCAGAGATGGCCACACTCACTCCCTCAGTGAGGGCAGAGTTCCAACCTCCCTCAGCCCCGCCCCCTCTCCGCAGGTTACCATGGACTACAGAGGCTGCATTCAGAGGCCAGGGCGTTCCGAGAATGCCAAGGGCAGACATGATGACCTTAAATGATTTCCTCTTGTGTCAGGTTTGGTAAACTTTAGGAGCTAGGAAATGGTCCACTTTACAGAAATGTTCAAATTTACTGGCATTTCATATATTCTCCACTATAACATTGTCCTGATTCTTTCTGTATATTCTTTACTTATGTTTTTGTTTTCCTTAATCAAAGTGTGTCTTTTCAATCTTTTCAAAGAAGATTCTTTGGACTTACTAAATCACCTGAATTTTATACGTTTTCTGTTGTATTAAGTTCTGCTCATATCTTTATTTATCTTTTTTCTATGTTCTCAGGGTTTATTGTTTTGATCTTCTGATGTCAATTAAAACACTTGGTTATTCATTTTAATAAATATTTTACTTATAAAGATTTGAACTTTTGAAGATTCCAGCTTACTTGTAAGTTTCTAAGGGTCAGGTCCTCTCCATTGTTGCTGGCCTAAGGTTTAGTTCACCATATAGCAATGTATATATTGACCTATTTTCCCCTCGACTTTCTGTGATTCCCTACATCTCACCTTTCTTTGCAGACAAACCATTTGAAATACCCTTAACTTATTTCACAGCCAATAAGTCATTGAAATAATGTGTATTTTTTAGAGAAATCTTATATATAATTAGGCAAAAAATCTCACCTGCCATAGTTTTCAAAACAGCATAATTTCACTCTTCTCAATGCTTAATCTGTTGTATTACACAACCTTTGAGTATTTAGCTTTATCAATGACATGTACTTTAAAAATGTTTTAGAGATCCTACCAGTCTTTGAAAACATCCTTGTTCCTTGTTTCAGTTCCAGTTTTATGTATATTTTCTGCCTTGCACCTGACTATTCCAACAATTGATGGATGGCCTTGGGAATCTAATTCTGGTATTGATAGTTTTTGCTGATTGTCTCCCCTTGTAGCTGATTTCTTCATTATTGTGTAAATTTAGATCATGAGCTCATGTTTAGCTAAACAGCTGACCTTGTAAGACGCTTATGTGTGAACGCTCGTAAGCTTCAGAAGAAAGTCGGCAAAGATTTACTTGTGTCCCTCCAATGAGTTGCCCGGGAGAACACCTTTTTCTACAAGTGTTGGTCCAATACTCCCTCAATAGGCATGGGACTCCGACAGGGCTGCTTGGCGGCCCCCCATCTGGGGCAGGGGCAGTGGGCGTCCTGTGGCTCTGGCAGAAGCCTCTCTGCATGTGTCCCAGGGACCCATCTGCCTGCGAACTTCGGTCACCTGGCAGGAAGCTATGATGCCCAAACCTATGGTTAGCTGAGCAGCGAGGTGTACTGTGCGGACAGGTTCCACACACACTTCAAGTAAGAGGTCGGCCTGAGTGGAAAGGTGAGAGTTTGGGCAGCTTTGCAGACAAAGAAGGCGCCCTTTGCCCTGGACCTAAATACTTGTGAAACCCCACTGGACCTGCCGGGCTCTGAGGGCCCTGCCCTGGGCCCCCTGCTCCCCTGCCCTTTGTTCAGTCACAGCAGAGATGGCCACACCCACTCCCTCAGTGAGGGCAGAGTTCCAACCTCCCTCAGCCCCGCCCCCTCTCCGCAGGTTACCATGGACTACAGAGGCTGCATTCTGAGGCCAGGGCGTTCCGAGAATGCCAAGAGCAGACATGATGACCTTAAATGATTTCCTCTTGTGTCAGGTTTGGTAAACTTTAGGAGCTAGGAAATGGTCCACTTTACAGAAATGTTCAAATTTACTGTCATTTCATATATTCTCTGCTATAACATTGTCCTGATTCTTTCTGTATATTCTTTACTTATGTTTTTGTTTTCCTTAATCAAAGTGTGTCTTTTCAATCTTTTCAAAGAAGATTCTTTGGACTTACTAAATCACCTCAATTTTATACGTTTTCTGTTTTATTAAGTTCTGCTCATATCTTTATGTATCTTTTTTCTATGTTCTCAGGGTTTATTGTTTTGATCTTCTGATGTCAATTAAAACACTTGGTTATTCATTTTAATAAATATTTTACTTATAAAGATTTGAACTTTTGAAGATTCCAGCTTACTTGTAAGTTTCTAAGGGTGAGGTCCTCTCCATTGTTGCTGGCCTAAGGTTTAGTTCACCATATAGCAATGTATATATTGAACTATTTTCCCCTCGACTTTCTGTGATTCCCTACATCTCACCTTTCTTTGCAGACAAGCCATTTGAAATACCCTTAACTTATTTCACAGCCAATAAGTCATTGAAATAATGTGTATTTTTAGAGAAATCTTCTTATATAATTAGGCAGAAAATCTCGCCTGCCATAGTTTTCAAAACAGCATAATTTCACTCTTCTCAATGCTTAATCTGTTGTATTACACAACCTTTGAGTATTTAGCTTTATCAATGACATGTACTTTAAAAATGTTTTAGAGATCCTACCAGTCTTTGAAAACATCCTTGTTCCTGGTTTCAGTTCCAGTTTTATGTATAATTTCTGCCTTGCACCTGACTATTCCAACAATTGATGGATGGCCTTGGGAATCTAATTCTGGTATTGATAGTTTTTGCTGATTATCTCCCCTTGTAGCTGATTTCTTCATTATTGTGTAAATTTAGATCATGAGCTCATGTTTAGCTAAACAGCTGACCTTGTAAGACGCTTAGGTGTGAACGCTCGTAAGCTTCAGCAGAAATTCGGCAAAGATTTATTTGTGTCCCTCCAATGAGTTGCCCGGGAGAACCCCGTTTTCTACAAGTGTTGGTCCAATACTCCCTCAATAGGCAGGGGACTCCGACAGGGCTGATTGGCGGCCCCCGATCTGGGGCAGGGGCAGTGGGTGGCCTGTGGCCCAGGCAGAAGCCTCTCTGCATTTGTCCCAGGGACCCATCTGCCTGTGAACTTCGGTCACCTGGCAGGAAGCTACGATGCCCAAACCTATGGTTAGCTGAGCAGCGAGGTGTACTGTGCGGACAGGTTTCACACACACTTCAAGTAAGAGGTCGGCCTGAGTGGAAAGGTGAGAGTTTGGGCAGCTGTGCAGACAAAGAAGGCTCCCTTTGGCCTGGGCCTAAATGCTTGTGACACCCCAGTGGACCTGCCGGGCTCTGAGGGCCCTGCCCTGGGCCCCCTGCTCCCCTGCCCTTTGTTCAGTCACAGCAGAGATGGCCACACCCACTCCCTCAGTGAGGGCAGTGTTCCAACCTCCCTCAGCCCCGCCCCCTCTCCGCAGGTTACCATGGACTACAGATGCTGCATTCTGAGGCCAGGGTGTTCCGAGAATGCCAAGGGCAGACATGATGACCTTAAATGATTTCCTCTTGTGTCAGGTTTGGTAAACTTTAGGAGCTAGGAAATGGTCCACTTTACAGAAATGTTCAAATTTACTGTCATTTCTTACATTCTCTGCTATAACATTGTCCTGATTCTTTCTGTATATTCTTTACATATGTTTTTCTTTTCCTTAATCAAAGTGTGTCTTTTCAATCTTTTCAAAGAAGATTCTTTGGACTTACTAAATCACCTCAATTTTATACGTTTTCTGTTGTATTAAGTTCTGCTCATATCTTTATGTATCTTTTTTCTATGTTCTCAGGGTTTATAGTTTGATCTTCTGATGTCAATTAAAACACTTGGTTATTCATTTTAATAAATATTTTACTTATAAAGATTTGAACTTTTGAAGATTCCAGCTTACTTGTAAGTTTCTAAGGGTCAGGTCCTCTCCATTGTTGCTGGCCTAAGGTTTAGTTCACCATATAGCAATGTATATATTGACCTATTTTCCCCTCGAGTTTCTGTGATTCCCTACATCTCACCTTTCTTTGCAGACAAGCCATTTGAAATACCCTTAACTTATTTCACAGCCAATAAGTCATTGAAATAATGTGTATTTTTAGAGAAATCTTCTTATATAATTAGGCAGAAAATCTCACCTGTCATAGTTTTCAAAACAGCGTAATTTCACTCTTCTCAATGCTTAATCTGTTGCATTACACAACCTTTGAGTATTTAGCTTTATCAATGACATGTACTTTAAAAATGTTTTAGAGATCCTACCAGTCTTTGAAAACATCCTTGTTCCTGGTTTCAGTTCCAGTTTTATGTATATTTTCTGCCTTGCACCTGACTATTCCAACAATTGATGGATGGCCTTGGGAATCTAATTCTGGTATTGATAGTTTTTGCTGATTATCTCCCCTTGTAGCTGATTTCTTCATTATTGTGTAAATTTAGATCATGAGCTCATGTTTAGCTAAACAGCTGACCTTGTAAGACGCTTAGGTGTGAACGCTCGTAAGCTTCAGCAGAAAGTCGGCAAAGATTTATTTGTGTCCCTCCAATGAGTTGCCCGGGAGAACCCCGTTTTCTACAAGTGTTGGTCCAATACTCCCTCAATAGGCAGGGGACTCCGACAGGGCTGATTGGAGGCCCCCGATCTGGGCCAGGGGCAGTGGGCAGCCTGTGGCCCAGGCAGAAGCCTCTCTGCATGTGTCCCAGGGACCCATCTGCCTGCGAACTTCGGTCACCTGGCAGGAAGCTATGATGCCCAGACCTATGGTTAGCTGAGCAGCGAGGTGTACTGTGCGGACAGGTTCCACACACACTTCAAGTAAGAGGTCGGCCTGAGTGGGAAGGTGAGAGTTTGGGCAGCTGTGCAGACAAAGAAGGCGCCCTTTGCCCTGGGCCTAAATGCTTGTGACACCCCACTGGACCTGCCGGGCTCTGAGGGCCCTGCCCTGGGCCCCCTGCTCCCCTGCCCTTTGTTCAGTCACAGCAGAGATGGCCACACCCACTCCCTCAGTGAGGGCAGTGTTCCAACCTCCCTCAGCCCCGCCCCCTGCCGCAGGTTACCATGGACTACAGATGCTGCATCCGGAGGCCAGGGTGTTCCGAGAATGCCAAGGGCAGACATGATGACCTTAAATGATTTCCTCTTGTGTCAGGTTTGGTAAACTTTAGGAGCTAAGAAATGGTCCACTTTACAGAAATGTTCAAATTTACTGGCATTTCTTATATTCTCTGCTATAACATTGTCCTGATTCTTTCTGTATATTCTTTACTTATATTTTTGTTTTCCTTAATCAAAGTGTGTCTTTTCAATCTTTTCAAAGAAGATTCTTTGGACTTACTAAATCACCTCAATTTTATACGTTTTCTGTTGTATGAAGTTCTGCTCATATCTTTATGTATCTTTTTTCTATGTTCTCAGGGTTTATAGTTTTGATCTTCTGATGTAAATTAAAACACTTGGTTATTCATTTTAATAAATATTTTACTTATAAAGATTTGAACTTTTGAAGATTCCAGCTTACTTGTAAGTTTCTAAGGGTCAGGTCCTCTCCATTGTTGCTGGCCTTATGTTTAGTTCACCATATAGCAATGTATATATTGACCTATTTTCCCCTCGACTTTCTGTGATTCCCTACATCTCACCTTTCTTTGCAGACAAGCCATTTGAAATACCCTTAACTTATTTCACAGCCAATAAGTCATTGAAATAATGTGTAATTTTTAGAGAAATCTTCTTATATAATTAGGCAGAAAATCTCACCTGCCATAGTTTTCAAAACAGCATAATTTCACTCTTCTCAATGCTTAATCTGTTGTATTACACAACCTTTGAGTATTTAGCTTTATCAATGACATGTACTTTAAAAATGTTTTAGAGATCCTACCAGTCTTTGAAAACATCCTTGTTCCTGGTTTCAGTTCCAGTTTTATGTATATTTTCTGCCTTGCACCTGACTATTCCAACAATTGATGGATGGCCTTGAGCATCTAATTCTGGTATTGATAGTTTTTGCTGATTATCTCCCCTTGTAGCTGATTTCTTCATTATTGTGTAAATTTAGATCATGAGCTCATGTTTAGCTAAACAGCTGACCTTGTAAGATGCTTAGGTGTGAACGCTCGTAAGCTTCAGCAGAAAGTCGGCAAAGATTTATTTGTGTCCCTCCAATGAGTTGCCTGGGAGAACCCCGTTTTCTACAAGTGTTGGTCCAATACACCCTCAATAGGCAGGGGACTCCGACAGGGCTGATTGGAGGCCCCCGATCTGGGGCAGGGGCCGTGGGCGGCCTGTGGCCCAGGCAGAAGCCTCTCTGCATGTGTCCCAGGGACCCATCTGCCTGCGAACTTCGGTCACCTGGCAGGAAGCTACGATGCCCAGACCTATGGTTAGCTGAGCAGCGAGGTGTACTGTGCGGACAGGTTCCACACACACTTCAAGTAAGAGGTCGGCCTGAGTGGGAAGGTGAGAGTTTGGGCAGCTCTGCAGACAAAGAAGGCGCCCTTTGGCCTGGGCCTAAATGCTTGTGACACCCCACTGGACCTGCCGGGCTCTGAGGGCCCTGCCCTGGGCCCCCTGCTCCCCTGCCCTTTGTTCAGTCACAGCAGAGATGGCCACACCCAGTCCCTCAGTGAGGGCAGTGTTCCAACCTCCCTCAGCCCCACCCCCTCTCCGCAGGTTACCATGGACTACAGATGCTGCATCCGGAGGCCTGGGTGATCCGAGAATGCCAAGGGCAGACATGATGACCTCAAATGATTTCCTCTTGTGTCAGGTTTGGTAAACTTTAGGAGCTAGGAAATGGTCCACTTTACAGAAATGTTCAAATTTACTGGCATTTCTTATATTCTCCACTATAACATTGTCCTGATTCTTTCTGTATATTCTTTACTTATGTTTTTCTTTTCCTTAATCAAATTGTGTCTTTTCAATCTTTTCAAAGAAGATTCTTTGGACTTACTAAATCACCTCAATTTTATACGTTTTCTGTTGTATTAAGTTCTGCTCATATCTTTATGTATCTTTTTTCTATGTTCTCAGGGTTTATAGTTTGATCTTCTGATGTCAATTAAAACACTTGGTTATTCATTTTAATAAATATTTTACTTATAAAGATTTGAACTTTTGAAGATTCCAGCTTACTTGTAAGTTTCTAAGGGTCAGGTCCTCTCCATTGTTGCTGGCCTAAGGTTTAGTTCACCATATAGCAATGTATATATTGACCTATTTTCCCCTCGAGTTTCTGTGATTCCCTACATCTCACCTTTCTTTGCAGACAAGCCATTTGAAATACCCTTAACTTATTTCACAGCCAATAAGTCATTGAAATAATGTGTATTTTTAGAGAAATCTTCTTATATAATTAGGCAGAAAATCTCACCTGTCATAGTTTTCAAAACAGCGTAATTTCACTCTTCTCAATGCTTAATCTGTTGCATTACACAACCTTTGAGTATTTAGCTTTATCAATGACATGTACTTTAAAAATGTTTTAGAGATCCTACCAGTCTTTGAAAACATCCTTGTTCCTGGTTTCAGTTCCAGTTTTATGTATATTTTCTGCCTTGCACCTGACTATTCCAACAATTGATGGATGGCCTTGGGAATCTAATTCTGGTATTGATAGTTTTTGCTGATTATCTCCCCTTGTAGCTGATTTCTTCATTATTGTGTAAATTTAGATCATGAGCTCATGTTTAGCTAAACAGCTGACCTTGTAAGACGCTTAGGTGTGAACGCTCGTAAGCTTCAGCAGAAAGTCGGCAAAGATTTATTTGTGTCCCTCCAATGAGTTGCCCGGGAGAACCCCGTTTTCTACAAGTGTTGGTCCAATACTCCCTCAATAGGCAGGGGACTCCGACAGGGCTGATTGGAGGCCCCCGATCTGGGCCAGGGGCAGTGGGTAGCCTGTGGCCCAGGCAGAAGCCTCTCTGCATGTGTCCCAGGGACCCATCTGCCTGCGAACTTCGGTCACCTGGCAGGAAGCTATGATGCCCAGACCTATGGTTAGCTGAGCAGCGAGGTGTACTGTGCGGACAGGTTCCACACACACTTCAAGTAAGAGGTCGGCCTGAGTGGAAAGGTGAGAGTTTGGGCAGC
The DNA here is from genome assembly GCF_964341445.2 of Mesoplodon mirus. Lineage (NCBI taxonomy): Eukaryota > Metazoa > Chordata > Mammalia > Artiodactyla > Ziphiidae > Mesoplodon > Mesoplodon mirus. The sequence goes on along the minus strand of NC_138976.1, from coordinate 165,415,574 downwards.
TGTGCAGACAAAGAAGGCGCCCTTTGCCCTGGGCCTAAATCCTTGTGACACCCCACTGGACCTGCCGGGCTCTGAGGGCCCTGCCCTGGGCCCCCTGCTCCCCTGCCCTTTGTTCAGTCACAGCAGAGATGGCCACACCCACTCCCTCAGTGAGGGCAGAGTTCCAACCTCCCTCAGCCCCGCCCCCTCTCCGCAGGTTACCATGGACTACAGAGGCTGCATTCTGAGGCCAGGGCGTTCCGAGAATGCCAAGAGCAGACATGATGACCTTAAATGATTTCCTCTTGTGTCAGGTTTGGTAAACTTTAGGAGCTAGGAAATGGTCCACTTTACAGAAATGTTCAAATTTACTGTCATTTCATATATTCTCTGCTATAACATTGTCCTGATTCTTTCTGTATATTCTTTACTTATGTTTTTGTTTTCCTTAATCAAAGTGTGTCTTTTCAATCTTTTCAAAGAAGATTCTTTGGACTTACTAAATCACCTCAATTTTATACGTTTTCTGTTGTATAAAGTTCTGCTCATATCTTTATGTATCTTTTTTCTATGTTCTCAGGGTTTATTGTTTTGATCTTCTGATGTCAATTAAAACACTTGGTTATTCATTTTAATAAATATTTTACTTATAAAGATTTGAACTTTTGAAGATTCCAGCTTACTTGTAAGTTTCTAAGGGTCAGGTCCTCTCCATTGTTGCTGGCCTAAAGTTTAGTTCACCATAGAGCAATGTATATATTGACCTATTTTCCCCTCGACTTTCTGTGATTCCCTACATCTCACCTTTCTTTGCAGACAAGCCATTTGAAATACCCTTAACTTATTTCACAGCCAATAAGTCATTGAAATAATGTGTATTTTTAGAGAAATCTTCTTATATAATTAGGCAGAAAATCTCGCCTGCCATAGTTTTCAAAACAGCATAATTTCACTCTTCTCAATGCTTAATCTGTTGTATTACACAACCTTTGAGTATTTAGCTTTATCAATGACATGTACTTTAAAAATGTTTTAGAGATCCTACCAGTCTTTGAAAACATCCTTGTTCCTGGTTTCAGTTCCAGTTTTATGTATAATTTCTGCCTTGCACCTGACTATTCCAACAATTGATGGATGGCCTTGGGAATCTAATTCTGGTATTGATAGTTTTTGCTGATTATCTCCCCTTGTAGCTGATTTCTTCATTATTGTGTAAATTTAGATCATGAGCTCATGTTTAGCTAAACAGCTGACCTTGTAAGACGCTTAGGTGTGAACGCTCGTAAGCTTCAGCAGAAATTCGGCAAAGATTTATTTGTGTCCCTCCAATAAGTTGCCCGGGAGAACCCCGTTTTCTACAAGTGTTGGTCCAATACTCCCTCAATAGGCAGGGGACTCCGACAGGGCTGATTGGCGGCCCCCGATCTGGGGCAGGGGCAGTGGGTGGCCTGTGGCCCAGGCAGAAGCCTCTCTGCATTTGTCCCAGGGACCCATCTGCCTGCGAACTTCGGTCACCTGGCAGGAAGCTACGATGCCCAAACCTATGGTTAGCTGAGCAGCGAGGTGTACTGTGCGGACAGGTTTCACACACACTTCAAGTAAGAGGTCGGCCTGAGTGGAAAGGTGAGAGTTTGGGCAGCTGTGCAGACAAAGAAGGCGCCCTTTGCCCTGGGCCTAAATGCTTGTGACACCCCAGTGGACCTGCCGGGCTCTGAGGGCCCTGCCCTGGGCCCCCTGCTCCCCTGCCCTTTGTTCAGTCACAGCAGAGATGGCCACACCCACTCCCTCAGTGAGGGCAGTGTTCCAACCTCCCTCAGCCCCGCCCCCTCTCCGCAGGTTACCATGGACTACAGATGCTGCATTCTGAGGCCAGGGTGTTCCGAGAATGCCAAGGGCAGACATGATGACCTTAAATGATTTCCTCTTGTGTCAGGTTTGGTAAACTTTAGGAGCTAGGAAATGGTCCACTTTACAGAAATGTTCACATTTACTGCCATTTCATATATTCTCCACTATAACATTGTCCTGATTCTTTCTGTATATTCTTTACTTATGTTTTTGTTTTCCTTAATCAAAGTGTGTCTTTTCAATCTTTTCAAAGAAGATTCTTTGGACTTACTAAATCACCTCAATTTTATACGTTTTCTGTTGTATTAAGTTCTGCTCATATCTTTATGTATCTTTTTTCTATGTTCTCAGGGTTTATTGTTTTAATCTTCTGATGTCAATTAAAACACTTGGTTATTCATTTTAATAAATATTTTACTTATAAAGATTTGAACTTTTGAAGATTCCAGCTTACTTGTAAGTTTCTAAGGGTCAGGTACTCTCCATTGTTGCTGGCCTAAGGTTTAGTTCACCATATAGCAATGTATATATTGACCTATTTTCCCCTCGACTTTCTGTGATTCCCTACATCTCACCTTTCTTTGCAGACAAGCCATTTGAAATACCCTTAACTTATTTCACAGCCAATAAGTCATTGAAATAATGTGTATTTTTTAGAGAAAACTTCTTATATAATTAGGCAGAAAATCTCACCTGCCATAGTTTTCAAAACAGCATAATTTCACTCTTCTCAATGCTTAATCTGCTGTATTACACAACCTTTGAGTATTTAGCTTTATCAATGACATGTACTTTAAAAATGTTTTAGAGATCCTACCAGTCTTTGAAAACATCCTTGTTCCTGGTTTCAGTTCCCGTTTTATGTATATTTTCTGCCTTGCACCTGACTATTCCAACAATTGATGGATGGCCTTGGGAATCTAATTCTGGTATTGATAGTTTTTGCTGATTGTCTCCCCTTGTAGCTGATTTCTTCATTATTGTGTAAATTTAGATCATGAGCTCATGTTTAGCTAAACAGCTGACCTTGTAAGACGCTTAGGTGTGAACGCTCGTAAGCTTCAGCAGAAAGTCGGCAAAGATTTATTTGTGTCCCTCCAATGAGTTGCCCGGGAGAACCCCGTTTTCTACAAGTGTTGGTCCAATACTCCCTCAATAGGCAGGGGACTCCGACAGGTCTGATTGGCGGCCCCGATCTGAGGCAGGGGCAGTGGGCGGCCTGTGGCCCAGGCAGAAGCCTCTCTGCATGTGTCCCAGGGACCCATCTGCCTGCGAACTTCGGTCACCTGGCAGGAAGCTACGATGCCCAGAACTATGGTTAGCTGAGCAGCGAGGTGTACTGTGCGGACAGGTTCCAGACACACTTCAAGTAAAAGGTCGGCCTGAGTGGAAAGGTGAGAGTTTGGGCAGCTGTGCAGACAAAGAAGGCGCCCTTTGCCCTGGGCCTAAATGCTTGTGACAGCCTTCTGGACCTGCCGGGCTCTGAGGGCCCTGCCCTGGGCACCCTGCTCCCCTGCCCTTTGTTCAGTCACAGCAGAGATGGCCACACTCACTCCCTCAGTGAGGGCAGAGTTCCAACCTCCCTCAGCCCCGCCCCCTCTCCGCAGGTTACCATGGACTACAGAGGCTGCATTCAGAGGCCAGGGCGTTCCGAGAATGCCAAGGGCAGACATGATGACCTTAAATGATTTCCTCTTGTGTCAGGTTTGGTAAACTTTAGGAGCTAGGAAATGGTCCACTTTACAGAAATGTTCAAATTTACTGGCATTTCATATATTCTCCACTATAACATTGTCCTGATTCTTTCTGTATATTCTTTACTTATGTTTTTGTTTTCCTTAATCAAAGTGTGTCTTTTCAATCTTTTCAAAGAAGATTCTTTGGACTTACTAAATCACCTGAATTTTATACGTTTTCTGTTGTATTAAGTTCTGCTCATATCTTTATTTATCTTTTTTCTATGTTCTCAGGGTTTATTGTTTTGATCTTCTGATGTCAATTAAAACACTTGGTTATTCATTTTAATAAATATTTTACTTATAAAGATTTGAACTTTTGAAGATTCCAGCTTACTTGTAAGTTTCTAAGGGTCAGGTCCTCTCCATTGTTGCTGGCCTAAGGTTTAGTTCACCATATAGCAATGTATATATTGACCTATTTTCCCCTCGACTTTCTGTGATTCCCTACATCTCACCTTTCTTTGCAGACAAACCATTTGAAATACCCTTAACTTATTTCACAGCCAATAAGTCATTGAAATAATGTGTATTTTTTAGAGAAATCTTATATATAATTAGGCAAAAAATCTCACCTGCCATAGTTTTCAAAACAGCATAATTTCACTCTTCTCAATGCTTAATCTGTTGTATTACACAACCTTTGAGTATTTAGCTTTATCAATGACATGTACTTTAAAAATGTTTTAGAGATCCTACCAGTCTTTGAAAACATCCTTGTTCCTTGTTTCAGTTCCAGTTTTATGTATATTTTCTGCCTTGCACCTGACTATTCCAACAATTGATGGATGGCCTTGGGAATCTAATTCTGGTATTGATAGTTTTTGCTGATTGTCTCCCCTTGTAGCTGATTTCTTCATTATTGTGTAAATTTAGATCATGAGCTCATGTTTAGCTAAACAGCTGACCTTGTAAGACGCTTATGTGTGAACGCTCGTAAGCTTCAGAAGAAAGTCGGCAAAGATTTACTTGTGTCCCTCCAATGAGTTGCCCGGGAGAACACCTTTTTCTACAAGTGTTGGTCCAATACTCCCTCAATAGGCATGGGACTCCGACAGGGCTGCTTGGCGGCCCCCCATCTGGGGCAGGGGCAGTGGGCGTCCTGTGGCTCTGGCAGAAGCCTCTCTGCATGTGTCCCAGGGACCCATCTGCCTGCGAACTTCGGTCACCTGGCAGGAAGCTATGATGCCCAAACCTATGGTTAGCTGAGCAGCGAGGTGTACTGTGCGGACAGGTTCCACACACACTTCAAGTAAGAGGTCGGCCTGAGTGGAAAGGTGAGAGTTTGGGCAGCTTTGCAGACAAAGAAGGCGCCCTTTGCCCTGGACCTAAATACTTGTGAAACCCCACTGGACCTGCCGGGCTCTGAGGGCCCTGCCCTGGGCCCCCTGCTCCCCTGCCCTTTGTTCAGTCACAGCAGAGATGGCCACACCCACTCCCTCAGTGAGGGCAGAGTTCCAACCTCCCTCAGCCCCGCCCCCTCTCCGCAGTTTACCATGGACTACAGAGGCTGCATTCTGAGGCCAGGGCGTTCCGAGAATGCCAAGAGCAGACATGATGACCTTAAATGATTTCCTCTTGTGTCAGGTTTGGTAAACTTTAGGAGCTAGGAAATGGTCCACTTTACAGAAATGTTCAAATTTACTGTCATTTCATATATTCTCTGCTATAACATTGTCCTGATTCTTTCTGTATATTCTTTACTTATGTTTTTGTTTTCCTTAATCAAAGTGTGTCTTTTCAATCTTTTCAAAGAAGATTCTTTGGACTTACTAAATCACCTCAATTTTATACGTTTTCTGTTGTATAAAGTTCTGCTCATATCTTTATGTATCTTTTTTCTATGTTCTCAGGGTTTATTGTTTTGATCTTCTGATGTCAATTAAAACACTTGGTTATTCATTTTAATAAATATTTTACTTATAAAGATTTGAACTTTTGAAGATTCCAGCTTACTTGTAAGTTTCTAAGGGTCAGGTCCTCTCCATTGTTGCTGGCCTAAAGTTTAGTTCACCATAGAGCAATGTATATATTGACCTATTTTCCCCTCGACTTTCTGTGATTCCCTACATCTCACCTTTCTTTGCAGACAAGCCATTTGAAATACCCTTAACTTATTTCACAGCCAATAAGTCATTGAAATAATGTGTATTTTTAGAGAAATCTTCTTATATAATTAGGCAGAAAATCTCGCCTGCCATAGTTTTCAAAACAGCATAATTTCACTCTTCTCAATGCTTAATCTGTTGTATTACACAACCTTTGAGTATTTAGCTTTATCAATGACATGTACTTTAAAAATGTTTTAGAGATCCTACCAGTCTTTGAAAACATCCTTGTTCCTGGTTTCAGTTCCAGTTTTATGTATAATTTCTGCCTTGCACCTGACTATTCCAACAATTGATGGATGGCCTTGGGAATCTAATTCTGGTATTGATAGTTTTTGCTGATTATCTCCCCTTGTAGCTGATTTCTTCATTATTGTGTAAATTTAGATCATGAGCTCATGTTTAGCTAAACAGCTGACCTTGTAAGACGCTTAGGTGTGAACGCTCGTAAGCTTCAGCAGAAATTCGGCAAAGATTTATTTGTGTCCCTCCAATAAGTTGCCCGGGAGAACCCCGTTTTCTACAAGTGTTGGTCCAATACTCCCTCAATAGGCAGGGGACTCCGACAGGGCTGATTGGCGGCCCCCGATCTGGGGCAGGGGCAGTGGGTGGCCTGTGGCCCAGGCAGAAGCCTCTCTGCATTTGTCCCAGGGACCCATCTGCCTGCGAACTTCGGTCACCTGGCAGGAAGCTACGATGCCCAAACCTATGGTTAGCTGAGCAGCGAGGTGTACTGTGCGGACAGGTTTCACACACACTTCAAGTAAGAGGTCGGCCTGAGTGGAAAGGTGAGAGTTTGGGCAGCTGTGCAGACAAAGAAGGCGCCCTTTGCCCTGGGCCTAAATGCTTGTGACACCCCAGTGGACCTGCCGGGCTCTGAGGGCCCTGCCCTGGGCCCCCTGCTCCCCTGCCCTTTGTTCAGTCACAGCAGAGATGGCCACACCCACTCCCTCAGTGAGGGCAGTGTTCCAACCTCCCTCAGCCCCGCCCCCTCTCCGCAGGTTACCATGGACTACAGATGCTGCATTCTGAGGCCAGGGTGTTCCGAGAATGCCAAGGGCAGACATGATGACCTTAAATGATTTCCTCTTGTGTCAGGTTTGGTAAACTTTAGGAGCTAGGAAATGGTCCACTTTACAGAAATGTTCACATTTACTGCCATTTCATATATTCTCCACTATAACATTGTCCTGATTCTTTCTGTATATTCTTTACTTATGTTTTTGTTTTCCTTAATCAAAGTGTGTCTTTTCAATCTTTTCAAAGAAGATTCTTTGGACTTACTAAATCACCTCAATTTTATACGTTTTCTGTTGTATTAAGTTCTGCTCATATCTTTATGTATCTTTTTTCTATGTTCTCAGGGTTTATTGTTTTGATCTTCTGATGTCAATTAAAACACTTGGTTATTCATTTTAATAAATATTTTACTTATAAAGATTTGAACTTTTGAAGATTCCAGCTTACTTGTAAGTTTCTAAGGGTCAGGTCCTCTCCATTGTTGCTGGCCTAAGGTTTAGTTCACCATATAGCAATGTATATATTGACCTATTTTCCCCTCGACTTTCTGTGATTCCCTACATCTCACCTTTCTTTGCAGACAAGCCATTTGAAATACCCTTAACTTATTTCACAGCCAATAAGTCATTGAAATAATGTGTATTTTTTAGAGAAAACTTCTTATATAATTAGGCAGAAAATCTCACCTGCCATAGTTTTCAAAACAGCATAATTTCACTCTTCTCAATGCTTAATCTGCTGTATTACACAACCTTTGAGTATTTAGCTTTATCAATGACATGTACTTTAAAAATGTTTTAGAGATCCTACCAGTCTTTGAAAACATCCTTGTTCCTGGTTTCAGTTCCCGTTTTATGTATATTTTCTGCCTTGCACCTGACTATTCCAACAATTGATGGATGGCCTTGGGAATCTAATTCTGGTATTGATAGTTTTTGCTGATTGTCTCCCCTTGTAGCTGATTTCTTCATTATTGTGTAAATTTAGATCATGAGCTCATGTTTAGCTAAACAGCTGACCTTGTAAGACGCTTAGGTGTGAACGCTCGTAAGCTTCAGCAGAAAGTCGGCAAAGATTTATTTGTGTCCCTCCAATGAGTTGCCCGGGAGAACCCCGTTTTCTACAAGTGTTGGTCCAATACTCCCTCAATAGGCAGGGGACTCCGACAGGTCTGATTGGCGGCCCCGATCTGAGGCAGGGGCAGTGGGCGGCCTGTGGCCCAGGCAGAAGCCTCTCTGCATGTGTCCCAGGGACCCATCTGCCTGCGAACTTCGGTCACCTGGCAGGAAGCTACGATGCCCAGAACTATGGTTAGCTGAGCAGCGAGGTGTACTGTGCGGACAGGTTCCAGACACACTTCAAGTAAAAGGTCGGCCTGAGTGGAAAGGTGAGAGTTTGGGCAGCTGTGCAGACAAAGAAGGCGCCCTTTGCCCTGGGCCTAAATGCTTGTGACAGCCTTCTGGACCTGCCGGGCTCTGAGGGCCCTGCCCTGGGCACCCTGCTCCCCTGCCCTTTGTTCAGTCACAGCAGAGATGGCCACACTCACTCCCTCAGTGAGGGCAGAGTTCCAACCTCCCTCAGCCCCGCCCCCTCTCCGCAGGTTACCATGGACTACAGAGGCTGCATTCAGAGGCCAGGGCGTTCCGAGAATGCCAAGGGCAGACATGATGACCTTAAATGATTTCCTCTTGTGTCAGGTTTGGTAAACTTTAGGAGCTAGGAAATGGTCCACTTTACAGAAATGTTCAAATTTACTGGCATTTCATATATTCTCCACTATAACATTGTCCTGATTCTTTCTGTATATTCTTTACTTATGTTTTTGTTTTCCTTAATCAAAGTGTGTCTTTTCAATCTTTTCAAAGAAGATTCTTTGGACTTACTAAATCACCTGAATTTTATACGTTTTCTGTTGTATTAAGTTCTGCTCATATCTTTATTTATCTTTTTTCTATGTTCTCAGGGTTTATTGTTTTGATCTTCTGATGTCAATTAAAACACTTGGTTATTCATTTTAATAAATATTTTACTTATAAAGATTTGAACTTTTGAAGATTCCAGCTTACTTGTAAGTTTCTAAGGGTCAGGTCCTCTCCATTGTTGCTGGCCTAAGGTTTAGTTCACCATATAGCAATGTATATATTGACCTATTTTCCCCTCGACTTTCTGTGATTCCCTACATCTCACCTTTCTTTGCAGACAAACCATTTGAAATACCCTTAACTTATTTCACAGCCAATAAGTCATTGAAATAATGTGTATTTTTTAGAGAAATCTTATATATAATTAGGCAAAAAATCTCACCTGCCATAGTTTTCAAAACAGCATAATTTCACTCTTCTCAATGCTTAATCTGTTGTATTACACAACCTTTGAGTATTTAGCTTTATCAATGACATGTACTTTAAAAATGTTTTAGAGATCCTACCAGTCTTTGAAAACATCCTTGTTCCTTGTTTCAGTTCCAGTTTTATGTATATTTTCTGCCTTGCACCTGACTATTCCAACAATTGATGGATGGCCTTGGGAATCTAATTCTGGTATTGATAGTTTTTGCTGATTGTCTCCCCTTGTAGCTGATTTCTTCATTATTGTGTAAATTTAGATCATGAGCTCATGTTTAGCTAAACAGCTGACCTTGTAAGACGCTTATGTGTGAACGCTCGTAAGCTTCAGAAGAAAGTCGGCAAAGATTTACTTGTGTCCCTCCAATGAGTTGCCCGGGAGAACACCTTTTTCTACAAGTGTTGGTCCAATACTCCCTCAATAGGCATGGGACTCCGACAGGGCTGCTTGGCGGCCCCCCATCTGGGGCAGGGGCAGTGGGCGTCCTGTGGCTCTGGCAGAAGCCTCTCTGCATGTGTCCCAGGGACCCATCTGCCTGCGAACTTCGGTCACCTGGCAGGAAGCTATGATGCCCAAACCTATGGTTAGCTGAGCAGCGAGGTGTACTGTGCGGACAGGTTCCACACACACTTCAAGTAAGAGGTCGGCCTGAGTGGAAAGGTGAGAGTTTGGGCAGCTTTGCAGACAAAGAAGGCGCCCTTTGCCCTGGACCTAAATACTTGTGAAACCCCACTGGACCTGCCGGGCTCTGAGGGCCCTGCCCTGGGCCCCCTGCTCCCCTGCCCTTTGTTCAGTCACAGCAGAGATGGCCACACCCACTCCCTCAGTGAGGGCAGAGTTCCAACCTCCCTCAGCCCCGCCCCCTCTCCGCAGGTTACCATGGACTACAGAGGCTGCATTCTGAGGCCAGGGCGTTCCGAGAATGCCAAGAGCAGACATGATGACCTTAAATGATTTCCTCTTGTGTCAGGTTTGGTAAACTTTAGGAGCTAGGAAATGGTCCACTTTACAGAAATGTTCAAATTTACTGTCATTTCATATATTCTCTGCTATAACATTGTCCTGATTCTTTCTGTATATTCTTTACTTATGTTTTTGTTTTCCTTAATCAAAGTGTGTCTTTTCAATCTTTTCAAAGAAGATTCTTTGGACTTACTAAATCACCTCAATTTTATACGTTTTCTGTTGTATTAAGTTCTGCTCATATCTTTATGTATCTTTTTTCTATGTTCTCAGGGTTTATTGTTTTGATCTTCTGATGTCAATTAAAACACTTGGTTATTCATTTTAATAAATATTTTACTTATAAAGATTTGAACTTTTGAAGATTCCAGCTTACTTGTAAGTTTCTAAGGGTGAGGTCCTCTCCATTGTTGCTGGCCTAAGGTTTAGTTCACCATATAGCAATGTATATATTGAACTATTTTCCCCTCGACTTTCTGTGATTCCCTACATCTCACCTTTCTTTGCAGACAAGCCATTTGAAATACCCTTAACTTATTTCACAGCCAATAAGTCATTGAAATAATGTGTATTTTTAGAGAAATCTTCTTATATAATTAGGCAGAAAATCTCGCCTGCCATAGTTTTCAAAACAGCATAATTTCACTCTTCTCAATGCTTAATCTGTTGTATTACACAACCTTTGAGTATTTAGCTTTATCAATGACATGTACTTTAAAAATGTTTTAGAGATCCTACCAGTCTTTGAAAACATCCTTGTTCCTGGTTTCAGTTCCAGTTTTATGTATAATTTCTGCCTTGCACCTGACTATTCCAACAATTGATGGATGGCCTTGGGAATCTAATTCTGGTATTGATAGTTTTTGCTGATTATCTCCCCTTGTAGCTGATTTCTTCATTATTGTGTAAATTTAGATCATGAGCTCATGTTTAGCTAAACAGCTGACCTTGTAAGACGCTTAGGTGTGAACGCTCGTAAGCTTCAGCAGAAATTCGGCAAAGATTTATTTGTGTCCCTCCAATGAGTTGCCCGGGAGAACCCCGTTTTCTACAAGTGTTGGTCCAATACTCCCTCAATAGGCAGGGGACTCCGACAGGGCTGATTGGCGGCCCCCGATCTGGGGCAGGGGCAGTGGGTGGCCTGTGGCCCAGGCAGAAGCCTCTCTGCATTTGTCCCAGGGACCCATCTGCCTGTGAACTTCGGTCACCTGGCAGGAAGCTACGATGCCCAAACCTATGGTTAGCTGAGCAGCGAGGTGTACTGTGCGGACAGGTTTCACACACACTTCAAGTAAGAGGTCGGCCTGAGTGGAAAGGTGAGAGTTTGGGCAGCTGTGCAGACAAAGAAGGCTCCCTTTGGCCTGGGCCTAAATGCTTGTGACACCCCAGTGGACCTGCCGGGCTCTGAGGGCCCTGCCCTGGGCCCCCTGCTCCCCTGCCCTTTGTTCAGTCACAGCAGAGATGGCCACACCCACTCCCTCAGTGAGGGCAGTGTTCCAACCTCCCTCAGCCCCGCCCCCTCTCCGCAGGTTACCATGGACTACAGATGCTGCATTCTGAGGCCAGGGTGTTCCGAGAATGCCAAGGGCAGACATGATGACCTTAAATGATTTCCTCTTGTGTCAGGTTTGGTAAACTTTAGGAGCTAGGAAATGGTCCACTTTACAGAAATGTTCAAATTTACTGTCATTTCTTACATTCTCTGCTATAACATTGTCCTGATTCTTTCTGTATATTCTTTACATATGTTTTTCTTTTCCTTAATCAAAGTGTGTCTTTTCAATCTTTTCAAAGAAGATTCTTTGGACTTACTAAATCACCTCAATTTTATACGTTTTCTGTTGTATTAAGTTCTGCTCATATCTTTATGTATCTTTTTTCTATGTTCTCAGGGTTTATAGTTTGATCTTCTGATGTCAATTAAAACACTTGGTTATTCATTTTAATAAATATTTTACTTATAAAGATTTGAACTTTTGAAGATTCCAGCTTACTTGTAAGTTTCTAAGGGTCAGGTCCTCTCCATTGTTGCTGGCCTAAGGTTTAGTTCACCATATAGCAATGTATATATTGACCTATTTTCCCCTCGAGTTTCTGTGATTCCCTACATCTCACCTTTCTTTGCAGACAAGCCATTTGAAATACCCTTAACTTATTTCACAGCCAATAAGTCATTGAAATAATGTGTATTTTTAGAGAAATCTTCTTATATAATTAGGCAGAAAATCTCACCTGTCATAGTTTTCAAAACAGCGTAATTTCACTCTTCTCAATGCTTAATCTGTTGCATTACACAACCTTTGAGTATTTAGCTTTATCAATGACATGTACTTTAAAAATGTTTTAGAGATCCTACCAGTCTTTGAAAACATCCTTGTTCCTGGTTTCAGTTCCAGTTTTATGTATATTTTCTGCCTTGCACCTGACTATTCCAACAATTGATGGATGGCCTTGGGAATCTAATTCTGGTATTGATAGTTTTTGCTGATTATCTCCCCTTGTAGCTGATTTCTTCATTATTGTGTAAATTTAGATCATGAGCTCATGTTTAGCTAAACAGCTGACCTTGTAAGACGCTTAGGTGTGAACGCTCGTAAGCTTCAGCAGAAAGTCGGCAAAGATTTATTTGTGTCCCTCCAATGAGTTGCCCGGGAGAACCCCGTTTTCTACAAGTGTTGGTCCAATACTCCCTCAATAGGCAGGGGACTCCGACAGGGCTGATTGGAGGCCCCCGATCTGGGCCAGGGGCAGTGGGCAGCCTGTGGCCCAGGCAGAAGCCTCTCTGCATGTGTCCCAGGGACCCATCTGCCTGCGAACTTCGGTCACCTGGCAGGAAGCTATGATGCCCAGACCTATGGTTAGCTGAGCAGCGAGGTGTACTGTGCGGACAGGTTCCACACACACTTCAAGTAAGAGGTCGGCCTGAGTGGGAAGGTGAGAGTTTGGGCAGCTGTGCAGACAAAGAAGGCGCCCTTTGCCCTGGGCCTAAATGCTTGTGACACCCCACTGGACCTGCCGGGCTCTGAGGGCCCTGCCCTGGGCCCCCTGCTCCCCTGCCCTTTGTTCAGTCACAGCAGAGATGGCCACACCCACTCCCTCAGTGAGGGCAGTGTTCCAACCTCCCTCAGCCCCGCCCCCTGCCGCAGGTTACCATGGACTACAGATGCTGCATCCGGAGGCCAGGGTGTTCCGAGAATGCCAAGGGCAGACATGATGACCTTAAATGATTTCCTCTTGTGTCAGGTTTGGTAAACTTTAGGAGCTAAGAAATGGTCCACTTTACAGAAATGTTCAAATTTACTGGCATTTCTTATATTCTCTGCTATAACATTGTCCTGATTCTTTCTGTATATTCTTTACTTATATTTTTGTTTTCCTTAATCAAAGTGTGTCTTTTCAATCTTTTCAAAGAAGATTCTTTGGACTTACTAAATCACCTCAATTTTATACGTTTTCTGTTGTATGAAGTTCTGCTCATATCTTTATGTATCTTTTTTCTATGTTCTCAGGGTTTATAGTTTTGATCTTCTGATGTAAATTAAAACACTTGGTTATTCATTTTAATAAATATTTTACTTATAAAGATTTGAACTTTTGAAGATTCCAGCTTACTTGTAAGTTTCTAAGGGTCAGGTCCTCTCCATTGTTGCTGGCCTTATGTTTAGTTCACCATATAGCAATGTATATATTGACCTATTTTCCCCTCGACTTTCTGTGATTCCCTACATCTCACCTTTCTTTGCAGACAAGCCATTTGAAATACCCTTAACTTATTTCACAGCCAATAAGTCATTGAAATAATGTGTAATTTTTAGAGAAATCTTCTTATATAATTAGGCAGAAAATCTCACCTGCCATAGTTTTCAAAACAGCATAATTTCACTCTTCTCAATGCTTAATCTGTTGTATTACACAACCTTTGAGTATTTAGCTTTATCAATGACATGTACTTTAAAAATGTTTTAGAGATCCTACCAGTCTTTGAAAACATCCTTGTTCCTGGTTTCAGTTCCAGTTTTATGTATATTTTCTGCCTTGCACCTGACTATTCCAACAATTGATGGATGGCCTTGAGAATCTAATTCTGGTATTGATAGTATTTGCTGATTATCTCCCCTTGTAGCTGATTTCTTCATTATTGTGTAAATTTAGATCATGAGCTCATGTTTAGCTAAACAGCTGACCTTGTAAGATGCTTAGGTGTGAACGCTCGTAAGCTTCAGCAGAAAGTCGGCAAAGATTTATTTGTGTCCCTCCAATGAGTTGCCTGGGAGAACCCCGTTTTCTACAAGTGTTGGTCCAATACACCCTCAATAGGCAGGGGACTCCGACAGGGCTGATTGGAGGCCCCCGATCTGGGGCAGGGGCCGTGGGCGGCCTGTGGCCCAGGCAGAAGCCTCTCTGCATGTGTCCCAGGGACCCATCTGCCTGCGAACTTCGGTCACCTGGCAGGAAGCTACGATGCCCAGACCTATGGTTAGCTGAGCAGCGAGGTGTACTGTGCGGACAGGTTCCACACACACTTCAAGTAAGAGGTCGGCCTGAGTGGGAAGGTGAGAGTTTGGGCAGCTCTGCAGACAAAGAAGGCGCCCTTTGGCCTGGGCCTAAATGCTTGTGACACCCCACTGGACCTGCCGGGCTCTGAGGGCCCTGCCCTGGGCCCCCTGCTCCCCTGCCCTTTGTTCAGTCACAGCAGAGATGGCCACACCCAGTCCCTCAGTGAGGGCAGTGTTCCAACCTCCCTCAGCCCCACCCCCTCTCCGCAGGTTACCATGGACTACAGATGCTGCATCCGGAGGCCTGGGTGATCCGAGAATGCCAAGGGCAGACATGATGACCTTAAATGATTTCCTCTTGTGTCAGGTTTGGTAAACTTTAGGAGCTAGGAAATGGTCCACTTTACAGAAATGTTCAAATTTACTGGCATTTCTTATATTCTCCACTATAACATTGTCCTGATTCTTTCTGTATATTCTTTACTTATGTTTTTGTTTTCCTTAATCAAAGTGTGTCTTTTCAATCTTTTCAAAGAAGATTCTTTGGACTTACTAAATCACCTCAATTTTATACGTTTTCTGTTGTATAAAGTTCTGCTCATATCTTTATGTATCTTTTTTCTATGTTCTCAGGGTTTATTGTTTTGATCTTCTGATGTCAATTAAAACACTTGGTTATTCATTTTAATAAATATTTTACTTATAAAGATTTGAACTTTTGAAGATTCCAGCTTACTTGTAAGTTTCTAAGGGTCAGGTCCTCTCCATTGTTGCTGGCCTAAAGTTTAGTTCACCATAGAGCAATGTATATATTGACCTATTTTCCCCTCGACTTTCTGTGATTCCCTACATCTCACCTTTCTTTGCAGACAAGCCATTTGAAATACCCTTAACTTATTTCACAGCCAATAAGTCATTGAAATAATGTGTATTTTTAGAGAAATCTTCTTATATAATTAGGCAGAAAATCTCGCCTGCCATAGTTTTCAAAACAGCATAATTTCACTCTTCTCAATGCTTAATCTGTTGTATTACACAACCTTTGAGTATTTAGCTTTATCAATGACATGTACTTTAAAAATGTTTTAGAGATCCTACCAGTCTTTGAAAACATCCTTGTTCCTGGTTTCAGTTCCTGTTTTATGTATAATTTCTGCCTTGCACCTGACTATTCCAACAATTGATGGATGGCCTTGGGAATCTAATTCTGGTATTGATAGTTTTTGCTGATTATCTCCCCTTGTAGCTGATTTCTTCATTATTGTGTAAATTTAGATCATGAGCTCATGTTTAGCTAAACAGCTGACCTTGTAAGACGCTTAGGTGTGAACGCTCGTAAGCTTCAGCAGAAATTCGGCAAAGATTTATTTGTGTCCCTCCAATGAGTTGCCCGGGAGAACCCCGTTTTCTACAAGTGTTGGTCCAATACTCCCTCAATAGGCAGGGGACTCCGACAGGGCTGATTGGCGGCCCCCGATCTGGGGCAGGGGCAGTGGGTGGCCTGTGGCCCAGGCAGAAGCCTCTCTGCATTTGTCCCAGGGACCCATCTGCCTGCGAACTTCGGTCACCTGGCAGGAAGCTACGATGCCCAAACCTATGGTTAGCTGAGCAGCGAGGTGTACTGTGCGGACAGGTTTCACACACACTTCAAGTAAGAGGTCGGCCTGAGTGGAAAGGTGAGAGTTTGGGCAGCTGTGCAGACAAAGAAGGCGCCCTTTGCCCTGGGCCTAAATGCTTGTGACACCCCAGTGGACCTGCCGGGCTCTGAGGGCCCTGCCCTGGGCCCCCTGCTCCCCTGCCCTTTGTTCAGTCACAGCAGAGTTGGCCACACCCACTCCCTCAGTGAGGGCAGTGTTCCAACCTCCCTCAGCCCCGCCCCCTCTCCGCAGGTTACCATGGACTACAGATGCTGCATTCTGAGGCCAGGGTGTTCCGAGAATGCCAAGGGCAGACATGATGACCTTAAATGATTTCCTCTTGTGTCAGGTTTGGTAAACTTTAGGAGCTAGGAAATGGTCCACTTTACAGAAATGTTCAAATTTACTGTCATTTCTTACATTCTCTGCTATAACATTGTCCTGATTCTTTCTGTATATTCTTTACATATGTTTTTCTTTTCCTTAATCAAAGTGTGTCTTTTCAATCTTTTCAAAGAAGATTCTTTGGACTTACTAAATCACCTCAATTTTATACGTTTTCTGTTGTATTAAGTTCTGCTCATATCTTTATGTATCTTTTTTCTATGTTCTCAGGGTTTATAGTTTGATCTTCTGATGTCAATTAAAACACTTGGTTATTCATTTTAATAAATATTTTACTTATAAAGATTTGAACTTTTGAAGATTCCAGCTTACTTGTAAGTTTCTAAGGGTCAGGTCCTCTCCATTGTTGCTGGCCTAAGGTTTAGTTCACCATATAGCAATGTATATATTGACCTATTTTCCCCTCGAGTTTCTGTGATTCCCTACATATCACCTTTCTTTGCAGACAAGCCATTTGAAATACCCTTAACTTATTTCACAGCCAATAAGTCATTGAAATAATGTGTATTTTTAGAGAAATCTTCTTATATAATTAGGCAGAAAATCTCACCTGTCATAGTTTTCAAAACAGCGTAATTTCACTCTTCTCAATGCTTAATCTGTTGCATTACACAACCTTTGAGTATTTAGCTTTATCAATGACATGTACTTTAAAAATGTTTTAGAGATCCTACCAGTCTTTGAAAACATCCTTGTTCCTGGTTTCAGTTCCAGTTTTATGTATATTTTCTGCCTTGCACCTGACTATTCCAACAATTGATGGATGGCCTTGGGAATCTAATTCTGGTATTGATAGTTTTTGCTGATTATCTCCCCTTGTAGCTGATTTCTTCATTATTGTGTAAATTTAGATCATGAGCTCATGTTTAGCTAAACAGCTGACCTTGTAAGACGCTTAGGTGTGAACGCTCGTAAGCTTCAGCAGAAAGTCGGCAAAGATTTATTTGTGTCCCTCCAATGAGTTGCCCGGGAGAACCCCGTTTTCTACAGGTGTTGGTCCAATACTCCCTCAATAGGCAGGGGACTCCGACAGGGCTGATTGGAGGCCCCCGATCTGGGCCAGGGGCAGTGGGCAGCCTGTGGCCCAGGCAGAAGCCTCTCTGCATGTGTCCCAGGGACCCATCTGCCTGCGAACTTCGGTCACCTGGCAGGAAGCTACGATGCCCAGACCTATGGTTAGCTGAGCAGCGAGGTGTACTGTGCGGACAGGTTCCACACACACTTCAAGTAAGAGGTCGGCCTGAGTGGAAAGGTGAGAGTTTGGGCAGCTGTGCAGACAAAGAAGGCGCCCTTTGCCCTGGGCCTAAATGCTTGTGACACCCCACTGGACCTGCCGGGCTCTGAGGGCCCAGCACTGGGCCCACTGCTCCCCTGCCTTTTGTTCAGTCACAGCAGAGATGGCCACACCCACTCCCTCAGTGAGGGCAGTGTTCCAACCTCCCTCA
This sequence comes from Mesoplodon mirus, assembly GCF_964341445.2. Classification (NCBI taxonomy): domain Eukaryota; kingdom Metazoa; phylum Chordata; class Mammalia; order Artiodactyla; family Ziphiidae; genus Mesoplodon; species Mesoplodon mirus. The sequence goes on along the minus strand of NC_138976.1, from coordinate 165,397,591 downwards.
GCCCCGCCCCCTGCCGCAGGTTACCATGGACTACAGATGCTGCATCCGGAGGCCAGGGTGTTCCGAGAATGCCAAGGGCAGACATGATGACCTTAAATGATTTCCTCTTGTGTCAGGTTTGGTAAACTTTAGGAGCTAAGAAATGGTCCACTTTACAGAAATGTTCAAATTTACTGGCATTTCTTATATTCTCTGCTATAACATTGTCCTGATTCTTTCTGTATATTCTTTACTTATATTTTTGTTTTCCTTAATCAAAGTGTGTCTTTTCAATCTTTTCAAAGAAGATTCTTTGGACTTACTAAATCACCTCAATTTTATACGTTTTCTGTTGTATGAAGTTCTGCTCATATCTTTATGTATCTTTTTTCTATGTTCTCAGGGTTTATAGTTTTGATCTTCTGATGTCAATTAAAACAATTGGTTATTATTTTTAATAAATATTTTACTTATAAAGATTTGAACTTTTGAAGATTCCAGCTTACTTGTAAGTTTCTAACGGTCAGGTCCTCTCCATTGTTGCTGGCCTAAGGTTTAGTTCACCATATAGCAATGTATATATTGACCTATTTCCCCTCGACTTTCTGTGATTCCCTACATCTCACCTTTCTTTGCAGACAAGCCATTTGAAATACCCTTAACTTATTTCACAGCCAATAAGTCACTGAAATAATGTGTATTTTTTAGAGAAATCTTCTTATATAATTAGGCAGAAAATCTCACCTGCCATAGTTTTCAAAACAGCATAATTTCACTCTTCTCAATGCTTAATCTGTTGTATTACACAACTTTTGAGTATTTAGCTTTATCAATGACATGTACTTTAAAAATGTTTTAGAGATCCTACCAGTCTTTGAAAACATCCTTGTTCCTGGTTTCAGTTCCAGTTTTATGTATATTTTCTGCCTTGCACCTGACTATTCCAACAATTGATGGATGGCCTTGGGAATCTAATTCTGGTATTGAGAGTTTCTGCTGATTGTCTCCCCTTGTAGCTGATTTCTTCATTATTGTGTAAATTTAGATCATGAGCTCATGTTTAGCTAAACAGCTGACCTTGTAAGATGCTTAGGTGTGAACGCTCGTAAGCTTCAGCAGAAAGTCGGCAAAGATTTATTTGTGTCCCTCCAATGAGTTGCTCGGGAGAACCCCGTTTTCTACAAGTGTTGGTCCAATACTCCCTCAATAGGCAGGGGACTCCGACAGGGCTGCTTGGCGGCCCCCGATCTGGGGCAGGGGCAGTAGGCGGCCTGTGGCCCAGGCAGAAGCCTCTCTGCATGTGTCCCAGGGACCCATCTGCCTGCGAACTTCGGTCACCTGGCAGGAAGCTATGATGCCCAGACCTATGGTTAGCTGAGCAGCGAGGTGTACTGTGGGGACAGGTTCCACTCACACTTCAAGTAAGAGGTCGGCCTGAGTGGAAAGGTGAGAGTTTGGGCAGCTGTGCAGACAAAGAAGTCGCCCTTTGCCCTGGGCCTAAATGCTTGTGACACACCACTGGACTTGCCGGGTTATGAGGGCCCTGCCCTGGGCCCCCTGCTCCCCTGCCCTTTGTTCAGTCACAGCAGAGATGGCCACACCCACTCCCTCAGTGAGGGCAGAGTTCCAACCTCCCTCAGCCCCGCCCCCTCTCCGCAGGTTACCATGGACTACAGAGGCTGCATTCTGAGGCCAGGGCATTCCGAGAATGCCAAGAGTAGACATGATGACCTTAAATGATTTCCTCTTGTGTCAGGTTTGGTAAACTTTAGGAGCTAGGAAATGGTCCACTTTACAGAAATGTTCAAATTTACTGTCATTTCTTATATTCTCTGCTATAACATTGTCCTGATTCTTTCTGTATATTCTTTACTTATGTTTTTGTTTTCCTTAATCAAAGTGTGTCTTTTCAATCTTTTCAAAGAAGATTCTTTGGACTTACTAAATCACCTGAATTTTATACGTTTTCTGTTGTATTAAGTTCTGCTCATATCTTTATGTGTCTTTTTTCTATGTTCTCAGGGTTTATTGTTTTGATCTTCTGATGTCAATTAAAACACTTGGTTATTCATTTTAATAAATATTTTACTTATAAAGATTTGAACTTTTGAAGATTCCAGCTTACTTGTAAGTTTCTAAGGGTCAGGTCCTCTCCTTTGTTGCTGGCCTAAGGTTTAGTTCACCATATAGCAATCTATATATTGACCTATTTTCCCCTCGACTTTCTGTGATTCCCTACATCTCACCTTTCTTTGCAGACAAGCCATTTGAAATACCCTTAACTTATTTCACAGCCAATAAGTCATTGAAATAATGTGTATTTTTAGAGAAATCTTCTTATATAATTAGGCAGAAAATCTCACCTGTCATAGTTTTCAAAACAGCATAATTTCACTCTTCTCAATGCTTAATCTGTTGCATTACACAACCTTTGAGTATTTAGCTTTATCAATGACATGTACTTTAAAAATGTTTTAGAGATCCTACCAGTCTTTGAAAACATCTTTGTTCCTTGTTTCAGTTCCAGTTTTATGTATATTTTCTGCCTTGCACCTGACTATTCCAACAATTGATGGATGGCCTTGGGAATCTAATTCTGGTATTGATAGTTTTTGCTGATTGTCTCCCCTTGTAGCTGATTTCTTCATTATTGTGTAAATTTAGATCATGAGCTCATGTTTAGCTAAACAGCTGACCTTGTAAGACGCTTAGGTGTGAACGCTCGTAAGCTTCAGCAGAAAGTCGGCAAAGATTTATTTGTGTCCCTCCAATGAGTTGCCGGCGAGAACCCCGTTTTCTACAAGTGTTGTTCCAATACTCCCTCAATAGGCAGGGGATTCCGACAGGGCTGATTGGCGGCCCCCGATCTGGGGCAGGGGCAGTGGGCGGCCTGTGGCCCAGGCAGAAGCCTCTCTGCATGTGTCCCAGGGACCCATCTGCCTGTGAACTTCGGTCACCTGGCAGGAAGCTACGATGCCCAGACCTATGGTTAGCTGAGCAGCGACGTGTACTGTGCGGACAGCTTCCACACACACTTCAAGTAAGAGGTCGGCCTGAGTGGAAAGGTGTGAGTTTGGGCAGCTTTGCAGACAAAGAAGGCGCCCTTTGCCCTGGGCCTAAATGCTTGTGACACCCCACTGGACCTGCCGGGCTCTGAGGGCCCTGCCCTGGGCCCCTGCTCCCCTGCCCTTTGTTCAGTCACAGCAGAGATGGCCACACCCACTCCCTCAGTGAGGGCAGTGTTCCAACCTCCCTCAGCCCCGCCCCCTCTCCGCAGGTTACCATGGACTACAGATGCTGCATCCGGAGGCCAGGGTGTTCAGAGAATGCCAAGGGGAGGCATGATTACCTTAAATGATTTCCTCTTGTGTCAGGTTTGGTAAACTTTTGGAGCTAGGAAATGGTCCACTTTACAGAAATGTTCAGATTTACTGGCATTTCTTATATTCTCTGCTATAACATTGTCCTGATTCTTTCTGTATATTCTTTACTTATGTATTTGTTTTCCTTAATCAAAGTGTGTCTTTTCAATCTTTTCAAAGAAGATTCTTTGGACTTACTAAATCACCTCAATTTTATACGTTTTCTGTTGTATTAAGTTCTGCTCATATCTTTATGTATCTTTTTTCTATGTTATCAGTGTTTATACTTTTGATCTTCTGATGTCAATTAAAACACTTGGTTATTCATTTTAATAAATATTTTACTTATAAAGATTTGAACTTTTGAAGATTCCAGCTTACTTGTAAGTTTCTAAGGGTCAGGTCCTCTCCATTGTTGCTGGCCTAAGGTTTAGTTCACCATATAGCAATGTATATATTGACCTATTTTCCCCTCGACTTTCTGTGATTCCCTACATCTCACCTTTCTTTGCAGACAAGCCATTTGAAATAACCTTAACTTATTTCACAGCCAATAAGTCATTGAAATAATGTGTATTTTTTAGAGAAATCTTCTTATATAATTAGGCAGAAAATCTCACCTGCCATAGTTTTCAAAACAGCATAATTTCACTCTTCTCAATGCTTAATCTGTTGTATTACACAACCTTTGAGTATTTAGCTTTATCAATGACATGTACTTTAAAAATGTTTTAGAGATCCTACCAGTCTTTGAAAACATCCTTGTTCCTTGTTTCAGTTCCAGTTTTATGTATATTTTCTGCCTTGCACCTGACTATTCCAAAAATTGATGGATGGCCTTGGGAATCTAATTCTGGTATTGATAGTTTTTGCTGATTGTCTCCACTTGTAGCTGATTTCTTCATTATTGTGTAAATTTAGATCATGAGCTCATGTTTAGCTAAACAGCTGACCTTGTAAGACGCTTAGGTGTGAACGCTCGTAAGCTTCAGCAGAAAGTCGGCAAAGATTTAATTGTGTCCCTCCAATGAGTTGCCCGGGAGAACCCCGTTTTCTACAAGTGTTGGTCCAATACTCCCTCTAGAGGAAGGGGACTCCGACAGGGCTGATTGGTGGCCCCCGATCTGGGGCAGTGGCAGTGGGTAGCCAGTGGCCCGGGCAGGAGCCTCTTTGCATGTGTCCCTGGGACACATCTGCCTGCGAACTTCGGTCACCTGGCAGGAAGCTACGATGCCCAGACCTATGGTTAGCTGTGCAGCGAGGTGTACTGCACGGACAGGTTCCACACACACTTCAAGTAAGAGGTCGGCCTGAGTGGAAAGGTGAGAGTTTGGGCAGCTGTACAGACAAAGAAGACGCCCTTTGCCCTGGCCCTAAATGCTTGTGACACCCCACTGGACCTACAGGGCTCTGAGGGCCCTGCCCTGGGCCCCCTGCTCCCCTGCCCTTTGTTCAGTCACAGCAGAGATGGCCACAACCACTCCTTCAGTGAGGCCAGAGTTCCAACCTCACTCAGCCCCGCCCCCTCTCCGCTGGTTACCATGGACTACAGAGATGCATCCTGAGGCCAGGGCTTTCCGAGAATGCCAAGGGCAGACATGACCTTAAATGATTTCCTCTTGTGTCAGGTTTGGTGAACTTTAGGAGCTAGGAAATGGTCCACTTTACAGAAATGTTCAAATTTACTGGCATTTCATATATTCTCTGCTATAACATTGTCCTGATTCTTTCTGTATATTCTATACTTATGTTTTTGTTTTCCTTAATCAAAGTGTGTCTTTTCAATCTTTTCAAAGAAGATTCTTTGGACTTACGAAATCACCTCAATTTTATACGTTTTCTGTTGTATTAAGTTCTGCTCATATCTTTATGTATATTTTTTCTATGTTCTCAGGGTTTATTGTTTTGATCTTCTGATGTCAATTAAAACACTTGGTTATTCATTTTAATAAATATTTTACTTATAAAGATTTGAACTTTTGAAGATTCCAGCTTACTTGTAAGTTTCTAAGGGTCAGGTCCTCTCCATTGTTGCTGGCCTAAGGTTTAGTTCACCATATAGCAATGTATATATTGACCTATTTTCCCGTCGACTTTCTGTGATTCCCTACATCTCACCTTTCTTTGCAGACAAGCCTTTTGAAATACCCTTAACTTATTTCACAGCCAATAAGTCATTGAAATAATGTGTATTTTTAGAGAAATCTTCTTATATAATTAGGCAGAAAATCTCACCTGCCATAGTTTTCAAAACAGCATAATTTCACTCTTCTCAATGCTTAATCTGTTGTATTACACAACCTTTGAGTATTTAGCTTTATCAATGACATGTACTTTAAAAATGTTTTAGAGATCCTACCAGTCTTTGAAAACATCCTTGTTCCTTGTTTCAGTTCCAGTTTTATGTATATATTCTGCCTTGCACCTGATTATTCCAACAATTGATGGATGGCCTTGGGAATCTAATTCTGGTATTGATAGTCTTTACTGATTGTCTCCCCTCGTAGCTGATTTCTTCATTATTGTGTAAATTTAGATCATGAGTTCATGTTTAGCTAAACAGCTGACCTTGTAAGACGCTTAGGTGTGAACGCTCGTAAGCTTCCGCAGAAAGACGGCAAAGATTTATTTGTGTCCCTCCAATGAGTAGCCCACGAGGACACCGTTTTCTACAAGTGTTGGTCCAATACTCCCTCTAGAGGAAGGGGACTCCGACAGGGCTGATTGGCGGCCCCCGATCTGGGGCAGGGGCAGTGGGCAGCCTGTGGCCCGGGCAGGAGCCTCTTTGCTTGTGTCCCTGGGACACATCTGCCTGCAAACTTCGGTCACCTGGCAGGAAGCTACGATGCCCAGACCTAGGGTAAGCTGTGCAGCGAGGTGTACTGTGAGGACAGGTTCCACACACACTTCAAGTAAGAGGTCGGCCTGAGTGGAAAGGTGAGAGTTTGGGCAGCTGTGCAGACAAAGAAGGCGCCCTTTGGCCTGGGCCTCAATGCTTGTGACACCCCACTGGACCTGCCGTGCTCTGAGGGCCCTGCCCTGTGCCCCCTGCTCCCCTGCCCTTTGTTCAGTCATAGCAGAGATGGCCACACCCACTCCTTCAGTGAGGCCAGAGTTCCAACCACCCTCAGCAACGCCCCCTCTCCGCAGGTTACCATGGACTACAGAGGCTGCATCCTGAGGCCATGGCGTTCCCAGAATGCCAAGGGCAGACATGATGACCTTAAATGATTTCCTCTTGTGTCAGGTTTGGTAAACTTTAGGAGCTAGGAAATGGTCCACTTTACAGAAATGTTCAAATTTACTGGCATTTCATATATTCTCTGCTATAACATTGTCCTGATTCTTTCTGTATATTCTATACTTATGTTTTTGTTTTCCTTAATCAAAGTGTGTCTTTTCAATCTTTTCAAAGAAGATTCTTTGGACTTACTAAATCACCTCAATTTTATACGTTTTCTGTTGTATTAAGTTCTGCTCATATCTTTATTTATCTTTTTTCTATGTTCTCAGGGTTTATTGTTTTGATCATCTGATGTCAATTAAAACACTTGGTTACTCATTTTAATAAATATTTTACTTATAAAGATTTGAACTTTTGAAGATTCCAGCTTTCTTGTAAGTTTCTAAGGGTCAGGTCCTCTCCATTGTTGCTGGCCTAAGGTTTAGTTCACCATATAGCAATGTATATATTGACCTATTTTCCCCTCGACTTTCTGTGATTCCCTACATCTCACCTTTCTTTGCAGACAAGCCATTTGAAATACCCTTAACTTATTTCACAGCCAATAAGTCATTGAAATAATGTGTATTTTTTAGAGAAATCTTCTTATATAATTAGGCAGAAAATCTCACCTGCCATAGTTTTCAAAACAGCATAATTTCACTCTTCTCAATGCTTAATCTGTTGTATTACACAACCTTTGAGTATTTAGCTTTATCAATGACATGTACTTTAAAAATGTTTTAGGGATACTACCAGTCTTTGAAAACATCCTTGTTCCTTGTTTCAGTTCCAGTTTTATGTATATATTCTGCCTTGCACCTGATTATTCCAACAATTGATGGATGGCCTTTGGAATCTAATTCTGGTATTGATAGTCTTTACTGATTGTCTCCCCTCGTAGCTGATTTCTTCATTATTGTGTAAATTTAGATCATGAGCTCATGTTTAGCTAAACAGCTGACCTTGTAAGACGCTTAGGTGTGAACGCTCGTAAGCTTCCGCAGAAAGACGGCAAAGATTTATTTGTGTCCCTCTAATGAGTTGCCCACGAGGACACCGTTTTCTACAAGTGTTGGTCCAATACTCCCTCTAGAGGCAGGGGACTCCGACAGGGCTGATTGGTGGCCCCCGAACTGGGGCAGGGGCAGTGGGCAGCCAGTGGACCGGGCAGGAGCCTCTTTGCATGTGTCCCTGGGACACATCTGCCTGCGAACTTCGGTCACCAGGCAGGAAGCTATGATGCCCAGACCTAGGGTTAGCTGTGCAGCGAGGTGTACTGTGGGGACAGGTTCCACACACACTTCAAGTAAGAGGTCGGCCTGAGTGGAAAGGTGAGTGTTTGGGCAGCTGTACAGACAAAGAAGGCGCCCTTTGGCCTGGGATTAAATGCTTGTGACACCCCACGGGACCTGCCGTGCTCTGAGGGCCCTGCCCTGGGCCCCCTGCTCCCCTGCCCTTTGTTCAGTCACAGCAGAGATGGCCACAACCACTCCTTCAGTGAGGCCAGAGTTCCAACCTCCCTCAGCCCCCCCCCCGTCTCCGCAGGTTACCATGGACTATAGAGGCTGCATCCTGAGGCCAGGGCTTTCCGAGAATGCCAAGGGCAGACATGACCTTAAATGATTTCCTCTTGTGTCAGGTTTGGTGAACTTTAGGAGCTAGGAAATGGTCCACTTTACAGAAATGTTCAAATTTACTGGCATTTCATATATTCTCTGCTATAACATTGTCCTGATTCTTTCTGTATATTCTATACTTATGTTTTTGTTTTCCTTAATAAAAGTGTGTCTTTTCAATCTTTTCAAAGAAGATTCTTTGGACTTACTAAATCACCTGAATTTTATACGTTTTCTGTTGTATTAAGTTCTGCTCATATCTTTATTTATCTTTTTTCTATGTTCTCAGGGTTTATTGTTTTGATCTTCTGATGTCAATTAAAACACTTGGTTATTCATTTTAATAAATATTTTACTTATAAAGATTTGAACTTTTGAACATTCCAGCTTACTTGTAAGTTTCTAAGGTCAGGTCGTCTCCATTGTTGCTGGCCTAAGGTTTAGTTCACCATATAGCAATGTATATATTGACCTCTTTTCCCCTCGACTTTCTGTGATTCCCTACATCTCACCTTTCTTTGCAGACAAGCCATTTGAAATACCCTTAACTTATTTCACAGCCAATAAGTCATTGAAATAATGTGTATTTTTTAGAGAAATCTTCTTATATAATTAGGCAGAAAATCTCACCTGCCATAGTTTTCAAAACACCATAATTTCACTCTTCTCAATGCTTAATCTGTTGTATTACACAACCTTTGAGTATTTAGCTTTATCAATGACATGTACTTTAAAAATGTTTTAGAGATCCTACCAGTCTTTGAAAACATCCTTGTTCCTTGTTTCAGTTCCAGTTTCATGTATATATTCTGCCTTGCACCTGATTATTCCAACAATTGATGGATGGCCTTGGGAATCTAATTCTGGTATTGATAGTCTTTACTGATTGTTTCCCCTCGTAGCTGACTTCTTCATTATTGTGTAAATTTAGATCATGAGCTCATGTTTAGCTAAACAGCTGACCTTGTAAGACGCTTAGGTGTGAACGCTCGTAAGTTTCCGCAGAAATACGGCAAAGAATTATTTGTGTCCCTCCAATGAGTTGCCCACGAGGACACCGTTTTCTACAAGTGTTGGTCCAATACTCCCGCTAGGGGCAGGGGACTCCGACAGGGCTGATTGGCGGCCCCCAATCTGGGGCAGGGGCAGTGGGCAGCCTTTGGCCCGGGCAGGAGCCTCTTTGCATGTGTCCCTGGGACACATCTGCCTGCGAACTTCGGTCACCTGGCAGGAAGCTACGATGCCCAGACCTATGGTTAGCTGTGCAGCGAGGTGTACTGTGAGGACAGGTTCCACACACACTTCAAGTAAGAGGTCGGCCTGAGTGGAAAGGTGAGAGTTTGGGCAGCTGTGCAGACAAAGAAGGCGCCCTTTTCCCTGGGCCTAAATGCTTGTGACAGCCCACTGGACCTGCCGTGCTCTGAGGGCCCTGCCCTGGGCCCGCTGCTCCCCTGCCCTTTGTTCAGTCACAGCAGAGATGGCCACACACACTCCTTCAGTGAGGGCAGAGTTCCAACCACCCTCAGCCCCGCCCCCTCTCCACAGGTTACCATGGACTACAGAGGCTGCATCCTGAAGCCAGGGCGTTCCGAGAATGCCAAGGGCAGACATGATGACCTTAAATGACTTCCTCTTGTGTCAGGTTTGGTAAACTTTAGGAGATAGGAAATGGTCCACTTTACAGAAATGTTCAAATTTACTGGCATTTCATATATTCTCTGCTATAACATTGTCCTGATTCTTTCTGTATATTCTTTACTTATGTTTTTGTTTTCCTTAATCAAAGTGTGTCTTTTCAATCTTTTCAAAGAAGATTCTTTGGACTTACTAAATCACCTCAATTTTATACGTTTTCTGTTGTATTAAGTTCTGCTCATATCTTTATTTATCTTTTTTCTATGTTCTCAGGGTTTATTGTTTTGATCTTCTGATGTCAATTAAAACACTTGGTTACTCATTTTAATAAATATTTTACTTATAAAGATTTGAACTTTTGAAAATTCCAGCTTACTTGTAAGTTTCTAAGGGTCAGGTCCTCTCCATTTTTGCTGGCCTAAGGTTTAGTTCACCATATAGCAATGTATATATTGACCTATTTTCCCCTCGACTTTCTGTGATTCCCTACATCTCACCTTTCTTTGCAGACAACCCATTTGAAATACCCTTAACTTATTTCACAGCCAATAAGTCATTGAAATAATGTGTATTTTTTAGAGAAATCTTCTTACATAATTAGGCAGAAAATCTCACCTGCCATAGTTTTCAAAACAGCATAATTTCACTCTTCTCAATGCTTAATCTGTTGTATTACACAACCTTTGAGTATTTAGCTTTATCAATGACATGTACTTTAAAAATATTTTAGAGATCCTACCAGTCTTTGAAAACATCCTTGTTCCTTGTTTCAGTTCCAGTTTTATGTATATATTCTGCCTTGCACCTGATTATTCCAACAATTGATGGATGGCCTTGGGAATCTAATTCTGGTATTGATAGTCTTTAATGATTCTCTCCCCTCGTAGCTGATTTTTTCATTATTGTGTAAATTTAGATCATGAGCTCATGTTTAGCTAAACAGCTGACCTTGTAAGACGCTTAGGTGTGAACGCTCGTAAGCTTCAGGAGAAAGTCGGCAAAGATTTATTTGTGTCCCTCCAATGAGTTGCCCACGAGGACACCGTTTTCTACAAGTGTTGGTCCAATACTACCTCTAGAGGCAGGGGACTCCGACAGGGCTGATTGGCGGCCCCCGATCTGGGGCAGGGGCAGTGGGCAGCCTGTGGCCCGGGCAGGAGCCTCTTTGCATGTGTCCCTGGGACACATCTGCCTACGAACTTCGGTCCCCTGGCTGGAAGCTACGATGCCCAGACCTATGGTTAGCTGTGCAGCGAGGTGTACTGTGAGGACAGGTTCCACACACACTTCAAGTAAGAGGTCGGCCTGAGTGGAAAGGTGAGAGTTTGGCAGCTGTGCAGACAAAGAAGGCGCCCTTTGGCCTGGGCCTAAATGCTTGTGACAGCCCACTGGACCTGCCGTGCTCTGAGGGCCCTGCCCTGGGCCCTCTGCTCCCCTGCTCTTTGTTCAGTCACAGCAGAGATGGCCACACCCACTCCTTCAGTGAGGGCAGAGTTCCAACCAACCTCAGCTCCGCCCCCTCTCCGCAGGTTACCATGGACTACAGAGGCTGCATCCTGAGGCCAGGGCGTTCCGAGAATGCCAAGGGCAGACATGATGACCTTAAATGATTTCCTGTTGTGTCAGGTTTGGTAAACTTTAGGAGCTAGGAAATGGTCCACTTCACAGAAATGTTCAAATTTACTGGCATTTCATATATTCTCTGCTATAACATTGTCCTGATTCTTTCTGTATATTCTTTACTTATGTTTTTGTTTTCCTTAATCAAAGTGTGTCTTTTCAATCTTTTCAAAGAAGATTCTTTGGACTTACTAAATCACCTCAATTTTATACGTTTTCTGTTGTATTCAGTTCTGCTCATATCTTTATGTATCTTTTTTCTATGTTCTCAGGGTTTATTGTTTTGATCTTCTGATGTCAATTAAAACACTTGGTTATTCATTTTAATAAATATTTTACTTATAAAGATTTGAACTTTTGAAGATTCCAGCTTACTTGTAAGTTTCTAAGGGTCAGGTCCTCTCCATTGTTGCTGGCCTAAGGTTTAGTTCACCATATAGCAATGTATATATTGACCTATTTTCCCCTCGACTTTCTGTGATTCCCTACATCTCACCTTTCTTTGCAGACAAGCCATTTGAAATACCCTTAACTTATTTCACAGCCAATAAGTCATTGAAATAATGTGTATTTTTTAGAGAAATCTTCTTATATAATTAGGCAGAAAATCTCACCTGCCATAGTTTTCAAAACAGCATAATTTCACTCTTCTCAATGCTTAATCTGCTGTATTACACAACCTTTGAGTATTTAGCTTTATCAATGACATGTACTTTAAAAATGTTTTAGAGATCCTACCAGTCTTTGAAAACATCCTTGTTCCTGGTTTCAGTTCCAGTTTTATGTATATATTCAGCCTTGCACCTGATTTTTCCAACAATTGATGGATGGCCTTGGGAATCTAATTCTGGTATTGATAGTCTTTACTGATTGTCTCCCCTCCTAGCTGATTTCTTCATTATTGTGTAAATTTAGATCATGAGCTCATGTTTAGCTAAACAGCTGACCTTGTAAGACGCTTAGGTGTGAACGCTCGTAAGCTTCCGCAGAAAGACGTCAAAGATTAATTTGTGTCCCTCCAATGAGTTGCCCACGAGGACACCGTTTTCTACAAGTGTTGGTCCAATACTCCCTCTAGAGGCAGGGGACTCCAACAGGGCTGATTGGCGGCCCCCGATCTGGGGCAGGGGCAGTGGGCAGCCTGTGGCCCAGGCAGGAGCCTATTTGCATGTGTCCCTGGGACACATCTGCCTGCGAACTTCGGTCACCTGGCAGGAAGCTACGATGCCCAGACCTAGGGTTAGCTGTGCAGCGAGGTGTACTGCACGGATAGGTTCCACACACACTTCAAGTAAGAGGTCGGCCTGAGTGGAAAGGTGAGAGTTTGGGCAGCTGTGCAGAAAAAGAAGGCGCCCTTTGGCCAGGGCCTAAAAGCTTGTGACACTCCACTGGGCCTGCCGGGCTCTGAGGGCCATGCCCTGGGTCACCTGCTCCGCTGCCCTTCGTTCAGTCACAGCAGAGATGGCCACACCCACTCCCTCAGTGAGGGCAGTGTTCCAACCTCCCTCAGCCCCGCTCCCTCTCCGCAGGTTACCATGGACTACAGAGGCTGCATCCTGAGGCCAGGGCGTTCCGAGAATGCCAAGGGCAGACATGATGACCTTAAATGATTTCCCCTTGTGTCAGGTTTGGTAAACTTTAGGAGCTAGGAAATGGTCCACTTTACAGAAACTTTCAAATTTACTGGCATTTCATATATTCTCTGCTATAACATTGTCCTGATTCTTTCTGTATATTCTTTACTTATGTTTTTGTTTTCCTTAATCAAAGTGTGTCTTTTCAATCTTTTCAAAGAAGATTCTTTGGACTTACTAAATCACCTGAATTTTATACGTTTTCTGTTGTATTAAGTTCTGCTCATATCTTTATTTATCTTTTTTCTATGTTCTCAGGGTTTATTGTTTTGATCTTCTGATGTCAATTAAAACACTTGGTTATTCATTCTAATAAATATTTTACTTATAAAGATTTGAACTTTTGAAGATTCCAGCTTACTTGTAAGTTTCTAAGGGTCAGGTCCTCTCCATTGTTGCTGGCCTAAGGTTTAGTTCACCCTATAGCAATGTATATATTGACCTATTTTCCCCTCGACTTTCTGTGATTCCCTACATCTCACCTTTCTTTGCAGGCAAGCCATTTGAAATACCCTTAACGTATTTCACAGCCAATAATCATTGAAATAATGTGTATTTTTTAGAGAAATCTTCTTATATAATTAGGCAGAAAATCTCACCTGCCATAGTTTTCAAAACAGCATAATTTCACTCTTCTCAATGCTTAATCTGTTGTATTACACAACCTTTGAGTATTTAGCTTTATCAATGACATGTACTTTAAAAATGTTTTAGAGATCCTACCAGTCTTTGAAAACATCCTTGTTCCTGGTTTCAGTTCCAGTTTTATGTATATATTCTGCCTTGCACCTGATTATTCCAACAATTGATGGATGGCCTTGGGAATCTAATTCTGGTATTGATAGTCTTTACTGATTGTCTCCCCTCGTAGCTGATTTCTTCATTATTGTGTAAATTTAGATCATGAGCTCATGTTTAGCTAAACAGCTGACCTTGTAAGACGCTTAGGTGTGAACGCTCGTAAGCTTCAGCAGAAAGACGGCAAAGATTTATTTGTGTCCCTCCAATGAGTTGCCCACGAGGACACCCGTTTTCTACAAGTGTTGGTCCAATACTCCCTCTAGAGGCAGGGGACTCTGACAGGGCTGATTGGCGGCCCCCGATCTGGGGCAGGGGCAGTGGGCAGCCTGTGGCCCGGGCAGGAGCCTCTTTGCATGTGTCCCTGGGACACATCTGCCTGCGAACTTCGGTCACCTGGCAGGAAGCTACGATGCCCAGACCTAGGGTTAGCTGTGCAGCGAGGTGTACTGTGAGGACAGGTTCCACACACACTTCAAGTAAGAGGTCGGCCTGAGTGGAAAGGTGAGAGTTTGGGCAGCTGTGCAGACAAAGAAGGCGCCCTTTGTCCTGGGCCTAAATGCTTGTGACAGCCCACTGGACCTGCCGAGCTCTGAGGGCCCTGCCATGGGCCCCCTGCTCCCCTGCCCTTTGTTCAGTCACAGCAGAGATGGCCACACCCACTCCTTCAGTGAGGGCAGAGTTCCAACCACCCTCAGCCCGGCCCCCTCTCCGCAGGTTACCATGGACTACAGAGGCTGCATTCTGAGGCCAGGGTGTTCAGAGAATGCCAAGGGCAGACATGATGACATTAAATGATTTCCTCTTGTGTCAGGTTTGGTAAACTTTAGGAGCTAGGAAATGGTCCACTTACAGAAATGTTCAAATTTACTGGCATTTCATATATTCTCTGCTATATCATTGTCCTGATTCTTTTTGTATATTCTTTACTTATGTTTTTGTTTTCCTTAATCAAAGTGTGTCTTTTCAATCTTTTCAAAGAAGATTCTTTGGACTTACTAAATCACCTCAATTTTATAAGTTTTCTGTTGTATTAAGTTCTGCTCATATCTTTATTTATCTTTTTTCTATGTTCTCAGGGTTTATTGTTTTGATATTCTGATGTCAATTAAAACACTTGGTTATTCATTTTAATAAATATTTTACTTATAAAGATTTGAACTTTTGAAGATTCCAGCTTTCTTGTAAGTTTCTAATGGTCAGGTCCTCTCCATTGTTGCTGGCCTAAGGTTTAGTTCACCATATAGCAATGTATATATTGACCTATTTTCCCCTCGACGTTCTGTGATTCCCTACATCTCACCTTTCTTTGCAGACAAGCCATTTGAAATACCCTTAACTTATTTCACAGCCAATAAGTCATTGAAATAATGTGTATTTTTAGAGAAATCGTCTTATATAATTAGGCAGAAAATCTCACCTGCCATAGTTTTCAAAACAGCATAATTTCACTCTTCTCAATGCTTAATCTGTTGTATTACACAACCTTTGAGTATTTAGCTTTATCAATGACATGTACTTTAAAAATGTTTTAGAGATCCTACCAGTCTTTGAAAACATCTTTGTTCCTTGTTTCAGTTCCAGTTTTATGTATATATTCTGCCTTGCACCTGATTATTCCAACAATTGATGGATGGCCTTGGGAATCTAATTCTGGTATTGATAGTCTTTACTGATTGTCTCCCCTCGTAGCTGATTTCTTCATTATTGTGTAAATTTAGATCATGAGCTCATGTTTAGCTAAACAGCTGACCTTGTAAGACTCTTAGGTGTGAACGCTCGTAAGCTTCCGCAGAAAGACGGCAAAGATTTATTTGTGTCTCTCCAATGAGTTGCCCACGAGGACACCGTTTTCTACAAGTGTTGATCCAATACTCCCTCTAGAGGCAGGGGACTCCGACAGGGCTGATTGGCGGCCCCCGATCTGGGGCAGGGGCAGTGGGCAGCCTGTGGCCCGGGCAGGAGCCTCTTTGCATGTGTACCTGGGACACATCTGCCTGCAAACTTCGGTCACCTGGCAGGAAGCTACGATGCCCAGACCTAGGGTTAGCTGTGCAGCGAGGTGTACTGTGAGGACAGGTTCCACACACACTTCAAGTAAGAGGTCGGCCTGAGTGGAAAGGTGAGAGTTTGGGCAGCTGTGCAGACAAAGAAGGCGCCCTTTGGCCTGGGCCTAAATGCTTGTGACAGCCCACTGGACCTGCCGTGCTCTGAGGGCCCTGCCCTGGGCCCCCTGCTCCCCTGCCCTTTGTTCAGTCACAGCAGAGATGGCCACACCCACTCCTTCAGTGAGGGCAGAATTCCAACCACCCTCAGCCCCGCCCCCTCTCCGCAGGTTACCATGGACTACAGAGGCTGCATCCTGAGGCCAGGGCGTTCCGAGAATGCCAAGGGCAGACATGATGACCTTAAATGATTTCCTCTTGTGTCAGGTTTGGTAAACTTTAGGAGCTAGGAAATGGTCCACTTTACAGAAATGTTCAAATTTA
The DNA here is from genome assembly GCF_964341445.2 of Mesoplodon mirus. Lineage (NCBI taxonomy): Eukaryota > Metazoa > Chordata > Mammalia > Artiodactyla > Ziphiidae > Mesoplodon > Mesoplodon mirus. The sequence goes on along the minus strand of NC_138976.1, from coordinate 165,381,232 downwards.
CTGGCATTTCATATATTCTCTGCTATAACATTGTCCTGATTCTTTCTGTATATTCTTTACTTATGTTTTTGTTTTCCTTAATCAAAGTGTGTCTTTTCAATCTTTTCAAAGAAGATTCTTTGGACTTACTAAATCACCTGAATTTTATACGTTTTCTGTTGTATTAAGTTCTGCTCATATCTTTATTTATCTTTTTTCTATGTTCTCAGGGTTTATTGTTTTGATCTTCTGATGTCAATTAAAACACTTGGTTATTCATTTTAATAAATATTTTACTTATAAAGATTTGAACTTTTGAAGATTCCAGCTTACTAGTAAGTTTCTAAGGGTCAGGTCCTCTCCATTGTTGCTGGCCTAAGGTTTAGTTCACCATATAGCAATGTATATATTGACCTATTTTCCCCTCGACTTTCTGTGATTCCCTACATCTCACCTTTCTTTGCAGACAAGCCATTTGAAATACCCTTAACTTATTTCACAGCCAATAAGTCATTGAAATAATGTGTATTTTTTAGAGAAATCTTCTTATATAATTAGGCAGAAAATCTCACCTGCCATAGTTTTCAAAACAGCATAATTTCACTCTTCTCAATGCTTAATCTGTTGTATTACACAACCTTTGAGTATTTAGCTTTATCAATGACATGTACTTTAAAAATGTTTTAGAGATCCTACCAGTCTTTGAAAACATCCTTGTTCCTGGTTTCAGTTCCAGTTTTATGTATATATTCTGCCTTGCACCTGATTATTCCAACAATTGATGGATGGCCTTGGGAATCTAATTCTGGTATTGATAGTCTTTACTGATTGTCTCCCCTCGTAGCTGATTTCTTCATTTTTGTGTAAATTTAGATCATGAGCTCATGTTTAGCTAAACAGCTGACCTTGTAAGACGCTTAGGTGTGAACGCTCGTAAGCTTCAGCAGAAAGACGGCAAAGATTTATTTGTGTCCCTCCAATGAGTTGCCCACGAGGACACCGTTTTCTACAAGTGTTGGTCCAATACTCCCTCTAGAGGCAGGGGACTCCGACAGGGCTGATTGGCGGCCCCCGATCTGGGGCAGGGGCAGTGGGCAGCCTGTGGCCCGGGCAGGAGCCTCTTTGCATGTGTCCCTGGGACACATCTGCCTGCGAACTTCGGTCACCTGGCAGGAAGCTACGATACCCAGACCTATGGTTAGCTGTGCAGCGAGGTGTACTGTGAGGACAGGTTCCACACACACTTCAAGTAAGAGGTCGGCCTGAGTGGAAAGGTGAGAGTTTGGGCAGCTGTGCAGACAAAGAAGGCGCCCTTTGGCCTGGGCCTAAATGCTTGTGACACCCCACTGGACCTGCCGTGCTCTGAGGGCCCTGCCCTGGGCCCCCTGCTCCCCTGCCCTTTGTTCAGTCACAGCAGAGATGGCCACACTCACTCCTTCAGTGAGAGCAGAGTTCCAACCACCCTCAGCCCCGCCACCTCTCCGCAGGTTACCATGGACTACAGAGGCTGCATCCTGAGGCCAGGGCGTTCCGAGAATGCCAAGGGCAGACATGATGACCTTAAATGATTTCCCCTTGTGTCAGGTTTGGTAAACTTTAGGAGCTAGGAAATGGTCCACTTTACAGAAATGTTCAAATTTACTGGCATTTCATATATTCTCTGCTATAACATTGTCCTGATTCTTTCTGTATATTCTTTACTTATGTTTTTGTTTTCCTTAATCAAAGTGTGTCTTTTCAATCTTTTCAAAGAAGATTCTTTGGACTTACTAAATCACCTGAATTTTATACGTTTTCTGTTGTATTAAGTTCTGCTCATATCTTTATTTATCTTTTTTCTATGTTCTCAGGGTTTATTGTTTTGATCTTCTGATGTCAATTAAAACACTTGGTTATTCATTTTAATAAATATTTTACTTATAAAGATTTGAACTTTTGAAGATTCCAGCTTTCTTGTAAGTTTCTAAGGGTCAGGTCCTCTCCATTGTTGCTGGCCTAAGGTTTAGTTCACCATATAGCAATGTATATATTGACCTATTTTCCCCTCGACTTTCTGTGATTCCCTACATCTCACCTTTCTTTGCAGACAAGCCATTTGAAATACCCTTAACTTATTTCACAGCCAATAAGTCATTGAAATAATGTGTATTTTTTAGAGAAATCTTCTTATATAATTAGGCAGAAAATCTCACCTGCCATAGTTTTCAAAACAGCATAATTTCACTCTTCTCAATGCTTAATCTGTTGTATTACACAACCTTTGAGTATTTAGCTTTATCAATGACATGTACTTTAAAAATGTTTTAGAGATCCTACCAGTCTTTGAAAACATCCTTGTTCCTTGTTTCAGTTCCAGTTTTATGTATATATTCTGCCTTGCACCTGATTATTCCAACAATTGATGGATGGCCTTGGGAATCTAATTCTGGTATTGATACTCTTTACTGATTGTCTCCCCTCGTAGCTGATTTTTTCATTATTGTGTAAATTTAGATCATGAGCTCATGTTTAGCTAAACAGCTGACCTTGTAAGACGCTTAGGTGTGTACGCTCGCAAGCTTCAGGAGAAAGTCGGCAAAATTTATTTGTGTCCCTCCAATGAGTTGCCCACGAGGACACCATTTTCTACAAGTGTTGGTCCAATACTCTCTCTAGAGGAAGGGGTCTCTGACAGGGCTGATAGGCGGCCCCCGATCTGGGGCAGGGGCAGTGGGCAGCCTGTGGCCCGGGCGGGAGCCTCTTTGCATGTGTCCCTGGGACACATCTGCCTGCGAACTTCGGTCACCTGGCAGGAAGCTACGATGCCCAGACCTATGGTTAGCTGTGCAGCGAGGTGTACTGTGAGGACAGGTTCCACACACACTTCAAGTAAGAGGTCGGCTTGAGTGGAAAGGTGAGAGTTTGGGCAGCTGTGCAGACAAAGAAGGCGCTCTTTGGCCTGGGCATAAATGCTTGTGACACCCCACTGGACCTGCCGTGCTCTGAGGGCCCTGCCCTGGGCCCCCTGCTCCCCTGCCCTTTGTTCAGTCACAGCAGAAATGGCCACACCCACTCCTTCAGTGAGAGCAGAGTTCCAACCACCCTCATCCCCGCCCCCTCTCCGCAGGTTACCATGGACTACAGAGGCTGCATCCTGAGGCCAGGGCGTTCCGAGAATGCCAAGGGCAGACATGATGACCTTAAATGATTTCCTCTTGTGTCAGGTTTGGTAAACTTTAGGAGCTAGGAAATGGTCCACTTTACAGAAATGTTCAAATTTACTGGCATTTCATATATTCTCTGCTATAACATTGTCCTGATTCTTTCTGTATATTCTTTACTTATGTTTTTGTTTTCCTTAATCAAAGTGTGTCTTTTCAATCTTTTCAAAGAAGATTCTTTGGACTTACTAAATCACCTGAATTTTATACGTTTTCTGTTGTATTAAGTTCTGCTCATATCTTTATTTATCTTTATTCTATGTTCTCAGGGTTTATTGTTTTGATCTTCTGATGTCAATTAAAACACTTGGTTATTCATTTTAATAAATATTTTACTTATAAAGATTTGAACTTTTGAAGATTCCAGCTTTCTTGTAAGTTTCTAAGGGTCAGGTCCTCTCCATTGTTGCTGGCCTAAGGTTTAGTTCACCATATAGCAATGTATATATTGACCTATTTTCCCCTCGACTTTCTGTGATTCCCTACATCTCACCTTTCTTTGCAGACAAGCCATTTGAAATACCCTTAACTTATTTCACAGCGAATAAGTCATTGAAATAATGTGTATTTTTTAGAGAAATCTTCTTATATAATTAGGCAGAAAATCTCACCTGCCATAGTTTTCAAAACAGCATAATTTCACTCTTCTCAATGCTTAATCTGTTGTATTACACAACCTTTGAGTATTTAGCTTTATCAATGACATGTACTTTAAAAATGTTTTAGAGATCCTACCAGTCTTTGAAAACATCTTTGTTCCTTGTTTCAGTTCCAGTTTTATGTATATATTGTGCCTTGCACCTGATTATTCCAACAATTGATGGATGGCCTTGGGAATCTAATTCTGGTATTGATAGTCTTTACTGATTGTCTCCCCTCGTAGCTGATTTCTTCATTATTGTGTAAATTTAGATCATGAGCTCATGTTTAGCTAAACAGCTGACCTTGTAAGACTCTTAGGTGTGAACGCTCGTAAGCTTCCGCAGAAAGACGGCAAAGATTTATTTGTGTCTCTCCAATGAGTTGCCCACGAGGACACCGTTTTCTACAAGTGTTGGTCCAATACTCCCTCTAGAGGCAGGGGACTCCGACAGGGCTGATTGGCGGCCCCCGATCTGGGGCAGGGGCAGTGGGCAGCCTGTGGCCCGTGCAGGAGCCTCTTTGCATGTGTACCTGGGACACATCTGCCTGCGAACTTCGGTCACCTGGCAGGAAGCTACGATGCCCAGACCTAGGGTTAGCTGTGCAGCGAGGTGTACTGTGAGGACAGGTTCCACACACACTTCAAGTAAGAGGTCGGCCTGAGTGGAAAGGTGAGAGTTTGGGCAGCTGTGCAGACAAAGAAGGCGCCCTTTGGCCTGGGACTAAATGCTTGTGACACCCCACTGGACCTGCCGTGCTCTGAGGGCCCTGCCCTGGGCCCCCTGCTCCCCTGCCCTTTGTTCAGTCACAGCAGAGATGGCCACACTCACTCCTTCAGTGAGAGCAGAGTTCCAACCACCCTCAGCCCCGCCCCCTCTCCGCAGGTTACCATGGACTACAGAGGCTGCATCCTGAGGCCAGGGCGTTCCGAGAATGCCAAGGGCAGACATGATGACCTTAAATGATTTCCTCTTGTGTCAGGATTGGTAAACTTTAGGAGCTAGGAAATGGTCCACTTTACAGAAATGTTCAAATTTACTGGCATTTCATATATTCTCTGCTATAACATTGTCCTGATTCTTTCTGTATATTCTTTACTTATGTTTTTGTTTTCCTTAATCAAAGTGTGTCTTTTCAATCTTTTCAAAGAAGATTCTTTGGACTTACTAAATCACCTGAATTTTATACGTTTTCTGTTGTATTAAGTTCTGCTCATATCTTTATTTATCTTTTTTCTATGTTCTCAGGGTTTATTGTTTTGATCTTCTGATGTCAATTAAAACACTTGGTTATTCATTTTAATAAATATTTTACTTATAAAGATTTGAACTTTTGAAGATTCCAGCTTTCTTGTAAGTTTCTAAGGGTCAGGTCCTCTCCATTGTTGCTGGCCTAAGGTTTAGTTCACCATATAGCAATGTATATATTGACCTATTTTCCCCTCGACTTTCTGTGATTCCCTACATCTCACCTTTCTTTGCAGACAAGCCATTTGAAATACCCTTAACTTATTTCACAGCCAATAAGTCATTGAAATAATGTGTATTTTTTAGAGAAATCTTCTTATATAATTAGGCAGAAAATCTCACCTGCCATAGTTTTCAAAACAGCATAATTTCACTCTTCTCAATGCTTAATCTGTTGTATTACACAACCTTTGAGTATTTAGCTTTATCAATGACATGTACTTTAAAAATGTTTTAGAGATCCTACCAGTCTTTGAAAACATCCTTGTTCCTGGTTTCAGTTCCAGTTTTATGTATATATTCTGCCTTGCACCTGATTATTCCAACAATTGATGGATGGCCTTGGGAATCTAATTCTGGTATTGATAGTCTTTACTGATTGTCTCCCCTCATAGCTGATTTCTTCATTATTGTGTAAATTTAGATCATGAGCTCATGTTTAGCTAAACAGCTGACCTTGTAAGACGCTTAGGTGTGAACGCTCGTAAGCTTCCGCAGAAAGACGGCAAAGATTTATTTGTGTCCCTCCAATGAGTTGCCCACGAGGACACCGTTTTCTACAAGTGTTGGTCCAATACTCCCTCTAGAGGCAGGGGACTCCGACAGGGCTGATTGGCGGCCCCCGATCTGGGGCAGGGGCAGTGGGCAGCCTGTGGCCCGGGCAGGAGCCTCTTTGCATGTGTCCCTGGGACACATCTGCCTGCGAACTTCGGTCACCTGGCAGGAAGCTACGATACCCAGACCTATGGTTAGCTGTGCAGTGAGGTGTACTGTGAGGACAGGTTCCACACACACTTCAAGTAAGAGGTCGGCCTGAGTGGAAAGGTGAGAGTTTGGGCAGCTGTGCAGACAAAGAAGGCGCCCTTTGGCCTGGGCCTAAATGCTTGTGACAGCCCACTGGACCTGCCGTGCTCTGAGGGCCCTGCCCTGGGCCCCCTGCTCCCCTGCCCTTTGTTCAGTCACAGCAGAGATGGCCACACCCAATCCTTCAGTGAGGGCAGAATTCCAACCACCCTCAGCCCCGCCCCCTCTCCGCAGGTTACCATGGACTACAGAGGCTGCATCCTGAGGCCAGGGCGTTCCGAGAATGCCAAGGGCAGACATGATGACCTTAAATGATTTCCTCTTGTGTCAGGATTGGTAAACTTTAGGAGCTAGGAAATGGTCCACTTTACAGAAATGTTCAAATTTACTGGCATTTCATATATTCTCTGCTATAACATTGTCCTGATTCTTTCTGTATATTCTTTACTTATGTTTTTGTTTTCCTTAATCAAAGTGTGTCTTTTCAATCTTTTCAAAGAAGATTCTTTGGACTTACTAAATCACCTGAATTTTATACGTTTTCTGTTGTATTAAGTTCTGCTCATATCTTTATTTATCTTTTTTCTATGTTCTCAGGGTTTATTGTTTTGATCTTCTGATGTCAATTAAAACACTTGGTTATTCATTTTAATAAATATTTTACTTATAAAGATTTGAACTTTTGAAGATTCCAGCTTTCTTGTAAGTTTCTAAGGGTCAGGTCCTCTCCATTGTTGCTGGCCTAAGGTTTAGTTCACCATATAGCAATGTATATATTGACCTATTTTCCCCTCGACTTTCTGTGATTCCCTACATCTCACCTTTCTTTGCAGACAAGCCATTTGAAATACCCTTAACTTATTTCACAGCCAATAAGTCATTGAAATAATGTGTATTTTTTAGAGAAATCTTCTTATATAATTAGGCAGAAAATCTCACCTGCCATAGTTTTCAAAACAGCATAATTTCACTCTTCTCAATGCTTAATCTGTTGTATTACACAACCTTTGAGTATTTAGCTTTATCAATGACATGTACTTTAAAAATGTTTTAGAGATCCTACCAGTCTTTGAAAACATCCTTGTTCCTGGTTTCAGTTCCAGTTTTATGTATATATTCTGCCTTGCACCTGATTATTCCAACAATTGATGGATGGCCTTGGGAATCTAATTCTGGTATTGATAGTCTTTACTGATTGTCTCCCCTCATAGCTGATTTCTTCATTATTGTGTAAATTTAGATCATGAGCTCATGTTTAGCTAAACAGCTGACCTTGTAAGACGCTTAGGTGTGAACGCTCGTAAGCTTCCGCAGAAAGACGGCAAAGATTTATTTGTGTCCCTCCAATGAGTTGCCCACGAGGACACCGTTTTCTACAAGTGTTGGTCCAATACTCCCTCTAGAGGCAGGGGACTCCGACAGGGCTGATTGGCGGCCCCCGATCTGGGGCAGGGGCAGTGGGCAGCCTGTGGCCCGGGCAGGAGCCTCTTTGCATGTGTCCCTGGGACACATCTGCCTGCGAACTTCGGTCACCTGGCAGGAAGCTACGATACCCAGACCTATGGTTAGCTGTGCAGTGAGGTGTACTGTGAGGACAGGTTCCACACACACTTCAAGTAAGAGGTCGGCCTGAGTGGAAAGGTGAGAGTTTGGGCAGCTGTGCAGACAAAGAAGGCGCCCTTTGGCCTGGGCCTAAATGCTTGTGACAGCCCACTGGACCTGCCGTGCTCTGAGGGCCCTGCCCTGGGCCCCCTGCTCCCCTGCCCTTTGTTCAGTCACAGCAGAGATGGCCACACCCAATCCTTCAGTGAGGGCAGAATTCCAACCACCCTCAGCCCCGCCCCCTCTCCGCAGGTTACCATGGACTACAGAGGCTGCATCCTGAGGCCAGGGCGTTCCGAGAATGCCAAGGGCAGACATGATGACCTTAAATGATTTCCTCTTGTGTCAGGTTTGGTAAACTTTAGGAGCTAGGAAATGGTCCACTTTACAGAAACGTTCAAATTTACTGGCATTTCATATATTCTCTGCTATAACATTGTCCTGATTCTTTCTGTATATTCTTTACTTATGTTTTTGTTTTCCTTAATCAAAGTGTGTCTTTTCAATCTTTTCAAAGAAGATTCTTTGGACTTACTAAATCACCTGAATTTTATACGTTTTCTGTTGTATTAAGTTCTGCTCATATCTTTATTTATCTTTTTTCTATGTTCTCAGGGTTTCTTGTTTTGATCTTCTGATGTCAATTAAAACACTTGGTTATTCATTTTAATAAATATTTTACTTATAAAGATTTGAACTTTTGAAGATTCCAGCTTACTTGTAAGTTTCTAAGGGTCAGGTCCTCTCCATTGTTGCTGGCCTAAGGTTTAGTTCACCATATAGCAATGTATATATTGACCTATTTTCCCCTCGACTTTCTGTGATTCCCTACATCTCACCTTTCTTTGCAGACAAGCCATTTGAAATACCCTTAACGTATTTCACAGCCAATAAGTCATTGAAATAATGTGTATTTTTTAGAGAAATCTTCTTATATAATTAGGCAGAAAATCTCACCTGCCATAGTTTTCAAAACAGCATAATTTCACTCTTCTCAATGCTTAATCTGTTGTATTACACAACCTTTGAGTATTTAGCTTTATCAATGACATGTACTTTAAAAATGTTTTAGAGATCCTACCAGTCTTTGAAAACATCCTTGTTCCTGGTTTCAGTTCCAGTTTTATGTATATATTCTGCCTTGCACCTGATTATTCCAACAATTGATGGATGGCCTTGGGAATCTAATTCTGGTATTGATAGTCTTTACTGATTGTCTCCCCTCGTAGCTGATTTCTTCATTATTGTGTAAATTTAGATCATGAGCTCATGTTTAGCTAAACAGCTGACCTTGTAAGACGCTTAGGTGTGAACGCTCGTAAGCTTCCGCAGAAAGACGGCAAAGATTTATTTGTGTCCCTCCAATGAGTTGCCCACGAGGACACCGTTTTCTACAAGTGTTGGTCCAATACTCCCTCTAGAGGCAGGGGACTCCGACAGGGCTGATTGGCGGCCCCCGATCTGGGGCAGGGGCAGTGGGCAGCCTGTGGCCCTGGCAGGAGCCTCTTTTCATGTGTCCCTGGGACACATCTGCCTGCGAACTTTGGTCACCTGGCAGGAAGCTACGATGCCCAGACCTATGGTTAGCTGTGCAGCGAGGTGTACTGTGAGGACAGGTTCCACACACACTTCAAGTAAGAGGTCGGCCTGAGTGGAAAGGTGAGAGTTTGGGCAGCTGTGCAGACAAAGAAGGCGCCCTTTGGCCTGGGCCTAAATGCTTGTGACAGACCACTGGACCTGCCGTGATCGGAGGGCCCTGCCCTGGGCCCCCTGCTCCCCTGCCCTTTGTTCAGTCACAGCGGAGATGGCCACACCCACTCCTTCAGTGAGGGCAGAGTTCCAACCAACCTCATCCCCGCCCCCTCTCCGCAGGTTACCATGGACTACAGAGGCTGCATCCTGAGGCCAGGGCGTTCCGAGAATGCCAAGGGCAGACATGATGACCTTAAATGATTTCCTCTTGTGTCAGGTTTGGTAAACATTAGGAGCTAGGAAATGGTCCACTTACAGAAATGTTCAAATTTACTGGCATTTCATATATTCTCTGCTATAACATTGTCCTGATTCTCTCTGTATATTCTTTACTTATGTTTTTGTTTTCCTTAATCAAAGTGTGTCTTTTCAATCTTTTCAAAGAAGATTCTTTGGACTTACTAAATCACCTGAATTTTATACGTTTTCTGTTGTATTAAGTTCTGCTCATATCTTTATTTATCTTTTTTCTATGTTCTCAGGGTTTATTGTTTTGATCTTCTGATGTCAATTAAAACACTTGGTTATTCATTTTAATAAATATTTTACTTATAAAGATTTGAACTTTTGAAGATTCCAGCTTTCTTGTAAGTTTCTAAGGGTCAGGTCCTCTCCATTGTTGCTGGCCTAAGGTTTAGTTCACCATATAGCAATGTATATATTGACCTATTTTCCCCTCGACTTTCTGTGATTCCCTATATCTCACCTTTCTTTGCAGACAAGCCATTTGAAATACCCTTAACTTATTTCACAGCCAATAAGTCATTGAAATAATGTGTATTTTTCGAGAAATCTTCTTATATAATTAGGCAGAAAATCTCACCTGCCATAGTTTTCAAAACAGCATAATTTCACTCTTCTCAATGCTTAATCTGTTGTATTACACAACCTTTGAGTATTTAGCTTTATCAATGACATGTACTTTAAAAATGTTTTAGAGATCCTACCAGTCTTTGAAAACATCCTTGTTCCTTGTTTCAGTTCCAGTTTTATGTATATATTCTGCCTTGCACCTGATTATTCCAACAATTGATGGATGGCCTTGGGAATCTAATTCTGGTATTGATAGTCTTTACTGATTGTCTCCCCTCATAGCTGATTTCTTCATTATTGTGTAAATTTAGATCATGAGCTCATGTTTAGCTAAACAGCTGACCTTGTAAGACGCTTAGGTGTGAACGCTCGTAAGCTTCCGCAGAAAGACGGCAAAGATTTATTTGTGTCCCTCCAATGAGTTGCCCACGAGGACACCGTTTTCTACAAGTGTTGGTCCAATACTCCCTCTAGAGGCAGGGGACTCCGACAGGGCTGATTGGCGGCCCCCGATCTGGGGCAGGGGCAGTGGGCAGCCTGTGGCCCGGGCAGGAGCCTCTTTGCATGTGTCCCTGGGACACATCTGCCTGCGAACTTCGGTCACCTGGCAGGAAGCTACGATACCCAGACCTATGGTTAGCTGTGCAGTGAGGTGTACTGTGAGGACAGGTTCCACACACACTTCAAGTAAGAGGTCGGCCTGAGTGGAAAGGTGAGAGTTTGGGCAGCTGTGCAGACAAAGAAGGCGCCCTTTGGCCTGGGCCTAAATGCTTGTGACAGCCCACTGGACCTGCCGTGCTCTGAGGGCCCTGCCCTGGGCCCCCTGCTCCCCTGCCCTTTGTTCAGTCACAGCAGAGATGGCCACACCCAATCCTTCAGTGAGGGCAGAATTCCAACCACCCTCAGCCCCGCCCCCTCTCCGCAGGTTACCATGGACTACAGAGGCTGCATCCTGAGGCCAGGGCGTTCCGAGAATGCCAAGGGCAGACATGATGACCTTAAATGATTTCCTCTTGTGTCAGGTTTGGTAAACTTTAGGAGCTAGGAAATGGTCCACTTTACAGAAACGTTCAAATTTACTGGCATTTCATATATTCTCTGCTATAACATTGTCCTGATTCTTTCTGTATATTCTTTACTTATGTTTTTGTTTTCCTTAATCAAAGTGTGTCTTTTCAATCTTTTCAAAGAAGATTCTTTGGACTTACTAAATCACCTGAATTTTATACGTTTTCTGTTGTATTAAGTTCTGCTCATATCTTTATTTATCTTTTTTCTATGTTCTCAGGGTTTATTGTTTTGATCTTCTGATGTCAATTAAAACACTTGGTTATTCATTTTAATAAATATTTTACTTATAAAGATTTGAACTTTTGAAGATTCCAGCTTACTTGTAAGTTTCTAAGGGTCAGGTCCTCTCCATTGTTGCTGGCCTAAGGTTTAGTTCACCATATAGCAATGTATATATTGACCTATTTTCCCCTCGACTTTCTGTGATTCCCTACATCTCACCTTTCTTTGCAGACAAGCCATTTGAAATACCCTTAACGTATTTCACAGCCAATAAGTCATTGAAATAATGTGTATTTTTTAGAGAAATCTTCTTATATAATTAGGCAGAAAATCTCACCTGCCATAGTTTTCAAAACAGCATAATTTCACTCTTCTCAATGCTTAATCTGTTGTATTACACAACCTTTGAGTATTTAGCTTTATCAATGACATGTACTTTAAAAATGTTTTAGAGATCCTACCAGTCTTTGAAAACATCCTTGTTCCTTGTTTCAGTTCCAGTTTTATGTATATATTCTGCCTTGCACCTGATTATTCCAACAATTGATGGATGGCCTTGGGAATCTAATTCTGGTATTGATAGTCTTTACTGATTGTCTCCCCTCGTAGCTGATTTCTTCATTATTGTGTAAATTTAGATCATGAGCTCATGTTTAGCTAAACAGCTGACCTTGTAAGACGCTTAGGTGTGAACGCTCGTAAGCTTCCGCAGAAAGACGGCAAAGATTTATTTGTGTCCCTCCAATGAGTTGCCCACGAGGACACCGTTTTCTACAAGTGTTGGTCCAATACTCCCTCTAGAGGCAGGGGACTCCGACAGGGCTGATTGGCGGCCCCCGATCTGGGGCAGGGGCAGTGGGCAGCCTGTGGCCCTGGCAGGAGCCTCTTTTCATGTGTCCCTGGGACACATCTGCCTGCGAACTTTGGTCACCTGGCAGGAAGCTACGATGCCCAGACCTATGGTTAGCTGTGCAGCGAGGTGTACTGTGAGGACAGGTTCCACACACACTTCAAGTAAGAGGTCGGCCTGAGTGGAAAGGTGAGAGTTTGGGCAGCTGTGCAGACAAAGAAGGCGCCCTTTGGCCTGGGCCTAAATGCTTGTGACAGACCACTGGACCTGCCGTGATCGGAGGGCCCTGCCCTGGGCCCCCTGCTCCCCTGCCCTTTGTTCAGTCACAGCGGAGATGGCCACACCCACTCCTTCAGTGAGGGCAGAGTTCCAACCAACCTCATCCCCGCCCCCTCTCCGCAGGTTACCATGGACTACAGAGGCTGCATCCTGAGGCCAGGGCGTTCCGAGAATGCCAAGGGCAGACATGATGACCTTAAATGATTTCCTCTTGTGTCAGGTTTGGTAAACATTACGAGCTAGGAAATGGTCCACTTACAGAAATGTTCAAATTTACTGGCATTTCATATATTCTCTGCTATAACATTGTCCTGATTCTCTCTGTATATTCTTTACTTATGTTTTTGTTTTCCTTAATCAAAGTGTGTCTTTTCAATCTTTTCAAAGAAGATTCTTTGGACTTACTAAATCACCTGAATTTTATACGTTTTCTGTTGTATTAAGTTCTGCTCATATCTTTATTTATCTTTTTTCTATGTTCTCAGGGTTTATTGTTTTGATCTTCTGATGTCAATTAAAACACTTGGTTATTCATTTTAATAAATATTTTACTTATAAAGATTTGAACTTTTGAAGATTCCAGCTTTCTTGTAAGTTTCTAAGGGTCAGGTCCTCTCCATTGTTGCTGGCCTAAGGTTTAGTTCACCATATAGCAATGTATATATTGACCTATTTTCCCCTCGACTTTCTGTGATTCCCTACATCTCACCTTTCTTTGCAGACAAGCCATTTGAAATACCCTTAACTTATTTCACAGCCAATAAGTCATTGAAATAATGTGTATTTTTAGAGAAATCTTCTTATATAATTAGGCAGAAAATCTCACCTGCCATAGTTTTCAAAACAGCATAATTTCACTCTTCTCAATGCTTAATCTGTTGTATTACACAACCTTTGAGTATTTAGCTTTATCAATGACATGTACTTTAAAAATGTTTTAGAGATCCTACCAGTCTTTGAAAACATCCTTGTTCCTTGTTTCAGTTCCAGTTTTATGTATATATTCTGCCTTGCACCTGATTATTCCAACAATTGATGGATGGCCTTGGGAATCTAATTCTGGTATTGATAGTCTTTACTGATTGTCTCCCCTCGTAGCTGATTTCTTCATTATTGTGTAAATTTAGATCATGTGCTCATGTTTAGCTAAACAGCTGACCTTGTAAGACGCTTAGGTGTGAACGCTCGTAAGCTTCCGCAGAAAGACGGCAAAGATTTATTTTTGTCCCTCCAATGAGTTGCCCACGAGGACACCGTTTTCTACAAGTGTTGGTCCAATACTCCCTCTAGAGGCAGGGGACTCCGACAGGGCTGGTTGGCGGCCCCCGATCTGGGGCAGGGGCAGTGGGCAGCCTGTGGCCCGGGCAGGAGCCTCTTTTCATGTGTCCCTGGGACACATCTGCCTGCGAACTTCGGTCACCTGGCAGGAAGCTACGATGCCCAGACCTATGGTTAGCTGTGCAGGGAGGTGTACTGTGAGGACAGGTTCCACACACACTTCGAGTAAGAGGTCGGCCTGAGTGGAAAGGTGAGAGTTTGGGCAGCTGTGCAGACAAAGAAGGCGCCCTTTGGCCTGGGCCTAAATGCTTGTGACACCCCACTGGACCTGCCGTGCTCTGAGGGCCCTGCCCTGGGCCCCCTGCTCCCCTGCCCTTTGTTCAGTCACAGCAGAGATGGCCACACCCACTCCTTCAGTGAGGGCAGAGTTCCAACCACCCTCAGCCCCGCCCCCTCTCCACAGGTTACCATGGACTACAGAGGCTGCATCCTGAGGCTAGGGCGTTCCGAGAATGCCAAGGGCAGACATGATGACCTTAAATGATTTCCTCTTGTGTCAGGTTTGGTAAACTTTAGGAGCTAGGAAATGGTCCACTTTACAGAAATGTTCAAATTTACTGGCATTTCATATATTCTCTGCTATAACATTGTCCTGATTCTTTCTGTATATTCTATACTTATGTTTTTGTTTTCCTTAATCAAAGTGTGTCTTTTCAATCTTTTCAAAGAAGTTTCTTTGGACTTACTAAATCACCTGAATTTTATACGTTTTCTGTTGTATTAAGTTCTGCTCAAATCTTTATTTATCTTTTTTCTATGTTCTCAGGGTTTATTGTTTTGATCTTCTGATGTCAATTAAAACACTTGGTTATTCATTTTAATAAATATTTTACTTATAAAGATTTGAACTTTTGAAGATTCCAGCTTACTTGTAAGTTTCTAAGGGTCAGGTCCTCTCCATTGTTGCTGGCCTAAGGTTTTGTTCACCATATAGCAATGTATATATTGACCTATTTTCCCCTCGACTTTCTGTGATTCCCTACATCTCACCTTTCTTTGCAGACAAGCCATTTGAAATACCCTTAACTTATTTCACAGCCAATAAGTCATTGAAATAATGTGTATTTTTAGAGAAAACCTCTTATATAATTAGGCAGAAAATCTCACATGCCATAGTTTTCAAAACAGCATAATTTCACTCTTCTCAATGCTTAATCTGTTGTATTACACAACCTTTGAGTATTTAGCTTTATCAATGACATGTACTTTAAAAATGTTTTAGAGATCCTACCAGTCTTTGAAAACATCCTTGTTCCTTGTTTCAGTTCCAGTTTTATGTATATATTCTGCCTTGCACCTGATTATTCCAACAATTGATGGATGGCCTTGGGAATCTAATTCTGGTATTGATAGTCTTTACTGATTGTCTCCCCTCGTAGCTGATTTTTTCATTATTGTGTAAATTTAGATCATGAGCTCATGTTTAGCTAAACAGCTGAACTTGTAAGACGCTTAGGTGTGAACGCTCGTAAGCTTCAGGAGAAAGTCGGCAAAATTTATTTGTGTCCCTCCAATGAGTTGCCCACGAGGACACCGTTTTCTACAAGTGTTGGTCCAATACTCCCTCTAGAGGAAGGGGACTCCGACAGGGCTGATTAGCGGCCCCCGATCTTGGGCAGGGGCAGTGGGCAGCCTGTGGCCCGGGCAGGAGCCTCTTTGCATGTGTCCCTGGGACACATCTGCCTGCGAACTTCGGTCACCTGGCAGGAAGCTACGATGCCCAGACCTATGGTTAGCTGTGCAGCGAGGTGTACTGTGAGGACAGGTTCCACACACACTTCAAGTAAGAGGTCGGCCTGAGTGGAAAGGTGAGAGTTTGGGCAGCTGTGCAGACAAAGAAGGCGCCCTTTGGCCTGGGCCTAAATGCTTGTGACAGCCCACTGGTCCTGCCGTGCTCTGAGGGCCCTGCCCTGGCCCCCCTGCTCCCCTGCCCTTTGTTCAGTCACAGCGGAGATGGAAACACCCACTCCTTCATTGAGGGCAGAGTTCCCACCAACCTCAGCCCCGCCCCCTCTCCGCAGGTTACCATGGACTACAGAGGCTGCATCCTGAGGCCAGGGCGTTCCGAGAATGCCAAGGGCAGACATGATGACCTTAAATGATTTCCTCTTGTGTCAGGTTTGGTAAACTTTAGGAGCTAGGAAATGGTCCACTTACAGAAATGTTCAAATTTACTGGCATTTCATATATTCTCTGCTATAACATTGTCCTGATTCTTTCTGTATATTCTTTACTTATGTTTTTGTTTTCCTTAATCAAAGTGTGTCTTTTCAATCTTTTCAAAGAAGATTCTTTGGACTTACTAAATCACCTCAATTTTATACGTTTTCTGTTGTATTAAGTTCTGCTCATATCTTTATTTATCTTTTTTCTATGTTCTCAGGGTTTATTGTTTTGATCTTCTGATGTCAATTAAAACACTTGGTTATTCATTTTCATAAATATTTTACTTATAAAGATTTGAACTTTTGAAGATTCCAGCTTACTTGTAAGTTTCTAAGGGTCAGGTCCTCTCCATTGTTGCTGGCCTAAGGTTTAGTTCACCATATAGCAATGTATATATTGACCTATTTTCCCCTCGACTTTCTGTGATTCCCTACATCTCACCTTTCTTTGCAGACAAGCCATTTGAAATACCCTTAACTTATTTCACAGCCAATAAGTCATTGAAATAATGTGTATTTTTTAGAGAAATCTTCTTATATAATTAGGCAGAAAATCTCACCTGCCATAGTTTTCAAAACAGCATAATTTCACTCTTCTCAATGCTTAATCTGTTGTATTACACAACCTTTGAGTATTTAGCTTTATCAATGACATGTACTTTAAAAATGTTTTAGAGATCCTACCAGTCTTTGAAAACATCCTTGTTCCTGGTTTCAGTTCCAGTTTTATGGATATTTTCTGCCTTGCACCTGACTATTCCAACAATTGATGGATGGCCTTGGGAATCTAATACTGGTATTGATAGTTTTTGCTGATTATCTCCCCTTGTAGCTGATTTCTTCATTATTGTGTAAATTTAGATCATGAGCTCATGTTTAGCTATACAGCTGACCTTGTAAAACGCTTAGGTGTGAACGCTCGTAAGCTTCAGCAGAAAGTCGGCAAAGATTTATTTGTGTCCCTCCAATGAGTTGCCCGGGAGAACTCCGTTTTCTACAAGTGTTGGTCCAATACTCCCTCAATAGGCAGGGGACTCCGACAGGGCTGCTTGGCGGCCCCCGATCTGGGGTTGGGGCAGTAGGCGGCCTGTGGCCCAGGCAGAAGCCTCTCTTCATGTGTCCCAGGGACCCATCTGCCTGCGAACTTCGGTCACCTGGCAGGAAGCTATGATGCCCAGACCTATGGTTAGCTGAGCAGCGAGGTGTACTGTGCGGACAGGTTCCACACACACTTCAAGTAAGAAGTCGGCCTGAGTGGAAAGGTGAGAGTTTGGGCAGCTGTGCAGACAAAGAAGGCGCCCTTTGCCCTGGGCCTAAATGCTTGTGACACCCCACTGGACATGCCGGGCTCTGAGGGCCCTGCCCTGGGCCACCTGCTCCCCTGCCCTTTGTTCAGTCACAGCAGAGATGGCCACACCCACTCCCTCAGTGAGGGCAGTGTTCCAACCTCCCTCAGCCCCGCCCCCTCTCCGCAGGTTACCATGGACTACAGATGCTGCATCCGGAGGCCAGGGTGTTCCGAGAATGACAAGGGCAGACATGATGACCTTAAATTATTTCCTCTTGTGTCAGGTTTGGTAAACTTTAGGAGCTAGGAAATGGTCCACTTTACAGAAATGTTCAAATTTACTGGCATTTCTTATATTCTCTGCTATAACATTGTCCTGATTCTTTCTGTATATTCTTTACTTATGTTTTTCTTTTCCTTAATCAAAGTGTGTCTTTTCAATCTTTTCAAAGAAGATTCTTTGGACTTACTAAATCACCTCAATTTTATACGTTTTCTGTTGTATTAAGTTCTGCTCATATCTTTATTTATCTTTTTTCTATGTTCTCAGGGTTTATTGTTTTGATCTTCTGATGTCAATTAAAACACTTGGTTATTCATTTTAATAAATATTTTACTTATAAAGATTTGAACTTTTGAAGATTCCAGCTTACTTGTAAGTTTCTAAGGGTCAGGTCCTCTCCATTGTTGCTGGCCTAAGGTTTAGTTCACCATATAGCAATGTATATATTGACCTATTTTCCCCTCGACTTTCTGTGATTCCCTACATCTCACCTTTCTTTGCAGACAAGCCATTTGAAATACCCTTAACTTATTTCACAGCCAATAAGTCATTGAAATAATGTGTATTTTTTAGAGAAATCTTCTTATATAATTAGGCAGAAAATCTCACCTGCCATAGTTTTCAAAACAGCATAATTTCACTCTTCTCAATGCTTAATCTGTTGTATTACACAACCTTTGAGTATTTAGCTTTATCAATGACATGTACTTTAAAAATGTTTTAGAGATCCTTCCAGTCTTTGAAAACATCCTTGTTCCTGGTTTCAGTTCCCGTTTTATGTATATTTTCTGCCTTGCACCTGACTATTCCAACAATTGATGGATGGCCTTGGGAATCTAATTCTGGTATTGATAGATTTTGCTGATTGTCTCCCCTTGTAGCTGATTTCTTCATTATTGTGTAAATTTAGATCATGAGCTCATGTTTAGCTAAACAGCTGACCTTGTAAGACGCTTAGGTGTGAACGCTCGTAAGCTTCAGCAGAAAGTCGGCAAAGATTTATTTGTGTCCCTCCAATGAGTTGCCCGGGAGAACCCCGTTTTCTACAAGTGTTGGTCCAATACTCCCTCAATAGGCAGGGGACTCTGACAGGTCTGATTGGCGGCCCCCGATCTGAGGCAGGGGCAGTGGGCGGCCAGTGGCCCAGGCAGAAGCCTCTCTGCATGTGTCCCAGGGACCCATCTGCCTGCGAACTTCGGTCACCTGGCAGGAAGCTACGATGCCCAGAACTATGGTTAGCTGAGCAGCGAGGTGTACTGTGCAGACAGGTTCCACACACACTTCAAGTAAAAGGTCGGCCTGAGTGGAAAGGTGAGAGTTTGGGCAGCTGTGCAGACAAAGAAGGCGCCCTTTGCCCTGGGCCTAAATGCTTGTGACACCCTTCTGGACCTGCCGGGCTCTGAGGGCCCTGCCCTGGGCACCCTGCTCCCCTGCCCTTTGTTCAGTCACAGCAGAGATGGCCACACACACTCCCTCAGTGAGGCCAGAGTTCCAACCTCCCTCAGCCCCGCCCCCTCTCCGCAGGTTACCATGGACTACAGAGGCTGCATTCTGAGGCCAGGGCGTTCCGAGAAGGCCAAGGGCAGACATGATGACCTTAAATGATTTCCTCTTGTGTCAGGTTTGGTAAACTTTAGGAGCTAGGAAATGGTCCACTTTACAGAAATATTCAAATTTACTGGCATTTCATATATTCTCCACTATAACATTGTCCTGATTCTTTCTGTATATTCTTTACTTATGTTTTTGTTTTCCTTAATCAAAGTGTGTCTTTTCAATCTTTTCAAAGAAGATTCTTTGGACTTACTAAATCACCTCAATTTTATATGTTTTCTGTTGTATTAAGTTCTGCTCATATCTTTATGTATCTTTTTTCTATGTTCTCTGGGTTTATTGTTTTGATCTTCTGATGTCAATTAAAACACTTGGTTATTCATTTTAATAAATATTTTACTTATAATGATTTGAACTTTTGAAGATTCCAGCTTACTTGTAAGTTTCTAAGGGTCAGGTCCTCTCCATTGTTGCTGGCCTAAGGTTTAGTTCACCATATAGCAATGTATATATTGACCTATTTTCCCCTCGACTTTCTGTGATTCCCTACATCTCACCTTTCTTTGCAGACAAGCCATTTGAAATACCCTTAACTTATTTCACAGCCAATAAGTCATTGAAATAATGTGTATTTTTTAGAGAAATCTTATATATAATTAGGCAGAAAATCTCACCTGCCATAGTTTTCAAAACAGCATAATTTCACTCTTCTCAATGCTTAATCTGTTGTATTACACAACCTTTGAGTATTTAGCTTTATCAATGACATGTACTTTAAAAATGTTTTAGAGATCCTACCAGTCTTTGAAAACATCCTTGTTCCTTGTTTCAGTTCCAGTTTTATGTATATTTTCTGCCTTGCACCTGACTATTCCAACAATTGATGGATGGCCTTGGGAATCTAATTCTGGTATTGATAGTTTTTGCTGATTGTCTCCCCTTGTAGCTGATTTCTTCATTATTGTGTAAATTTAGATCATGAGCTCATGTTTAGGTAAACAGCTGACCTTGTAAGACGCTTAGGTGTGAACGCTCGTAAGCTTCAGCAGAAAGTCGGCAAAGATTTATTTGTGTCCCTCCAATGAGTTGCCCGGGAGAACCCCTTTTTCTACAAGTGTTGGTCCAATACTCCCTCAATAGGCATGGGACTCCGACAGGGCTGCTTGGCGGCCCCCAATCTGGGGCCGGGGCAGTGGGCGGCCTGTGGCTCAGGCAGAAGCCTCTCTGCATGTGTCCCAGGGACCCATCTGCCTGCAAACTTCGGTCACCTGGCAGGAAGCTATGATGCCCAGACCTATGGTTAGCTGAGCAGCGAGGTGTACTGTGCGGACAGGTTCCACACACACTTCAAGTAAGAGGTCGGCCTGAGTGGAAAGGTGAGAGTTTGGGCAGCTTTGCAGACAAAGAAGGCGCCCTTTGCCCTGGACCTAAATGCTTGTGAAACCCCACTGGACCTGCCGGGCTCTGAGGGCCCTGCCCTGGGCCCCCTGCTCCCCTGCCCTTTGTTCAGTCACAGCAGAGATGGCCACACCCACTCCCTCAGTGAGGGCAGAGTTCCAACCTGCCTCAGCCCCGCCCCCTCTCCGCAGGTTACCATGGACTACAGAGGCTGCATTCTGAGGCCAGGGCGTTCCGAGAATGCCAAGGGCAGACATGATGACCTTAAATGATTTCCTCTTGTGTCAGGTTTGGTCAACTTTAGGAGCTAGGAAATGGTCCACTTCACAGAAATGTTCAAATTTACTGGCATTTCTTATATTCTCTGCGATAACATTGTCCTGATTCTTTCTGTATATTCTTTACTTATGTTTTTGTTTTCCTTAATCAAAGTGTGTCTTTTCAATCTTTTCAAAGAAGATTCTTTGGACTTACTAAATCACCTCAATTTTATACGTTTTCTGTTGTATTAAGTTCTGCACATATCTTTATGTATCTTTTTTCTATGTTCTCAGGGTTTATTGTTTTGATCTTCTGATGTCAATTAAAACACTTGGTTATTCATTTTAATAAATATTTTACTTATAAAGATTTGAACTTTTGAAGATTCCAGCTTACTTGTAAGTTTCTAAGGGTCAGGTCCTCTCCATTGTTGCTGGCCTAAGGTTTAGTTCACCATATAGCAATGTATATATTGACCTATTTTCCCCTCGACTTTCTGTGATTCCCTACATCTCACCTTTCTTTGCAGACAAGCCATTTGAAATACCCTTAACGTATTTCACAGCCAATAAGTCATTGAAATAATGTGTATTTTTTAGAGAAATCTTCTTATATAATTAGGCAGAAAATCTCACTTGCCATAGTTTTCAAAACAGCATAATTTCACTCTTCTCAATGCTTAATCTGTTGTATTACACAACCTTTGAGTATTTAGCTTTATCAATGACATGTACTTTAAAAATGTTTTAGAGATCCTACCAGTCTTTGAAAACATCCTTGTTCCTGGTTTCAGTTCCAGTTTTATGTATGTTTTCTGCCTTGCACCTGACTATTCCAACAATTGATGGATGGCCTTGGGAATCTAATTCTGGTATTGATAGTTTTTGCTGATTATCTCCCCTTGTAGCTGATTTCTTCATTATTGTGTAAATTTAGATCATGAGCTCATGTTTAGCTAAACAGCTGACCTTGTAAGACGCTTAGGTGTGAACGCTCGTAAGCTTCAGCAGAAAGTCGGCAAAGATTTATTTGTGTCCCTCCAATGAGTTGCCCGGGAGAACCCCGTTTTCTACAAGTGTTGGTCCAATACTCCCTCAATAGGCAGGGGACTCCGACAGGGTTGCTTGGCGGCCCCCGATCTGGGACAGGGGCAATGGGCGGCCTGTGGCCCAGGCAGAAGCCTCTCTGCATGTGTCCCAGGGACCCATCTGCCTGCGAACTTCGGTCACCTGGCAGGAAGCTATGATTCCCAGACCTATGGTTAGCTGAGCAGCGAGGTGTACTGTGCGGACAGGTTCCACACACACTTCAAGTAAGAGGTCGGCCTGAGTGGAAAGGTGAGTGTTTGGGCAGCTGTGCAGACAAAGAAGGCGCCCTTTGCCCTGGGCCTAAATGCTTGTGACACCCCACTGGACCTGCCGGGCTCTGAGGGCCCTGCCCTGGGCCCCATGCTCCCCTGCCATTTGTTCAGTCACAGCAGAGATGGCCACACCCACTCCCTCAGTGAGGGCAGAGTTCCAACCTCCCTCAGCCCCGCCCCCTCTCCGCAGGTTACCATGGACTACAGAGGCTGCATTCTGAGGCCAGGGCGTTCCGAGAATGCCAAGGGCAGACATGATGACCTTAAATGATTTCCTCTTGTGTCAGGTTTGGTAAACTTTAGGAGCTAGGAAATGGTCCACTTTACAGAAATGTTCAAATTTACTGGCATTTCATATATTGTCCACTATAACATTGTCCTGATTCTTTCTGTATATTCTTTACTTATGTTTTTGTTTTCCTTAATCAAAGTGTGTCTTTTCAATCTTTTCAAAGAAGATTCTTTGGACTTACTAAATCACCTCAATTTTATACGTTTTCTGTTGTATTAAGTTCTGCTCATATCTTTATTTATCTTTTTTCTATGTTCTCAGGGTTTATTGTTTTGATCTTCTGATGTCAATTAAAACACTTGGTTATTCATTTTAATAAATATTTTACTTATAAAGATTTGAACTTTTGAAGATTCCAGCTTACTTGTAAGTTTCTAAGGGTCAGGTCCTCTCCATTGTTGCTGGCTATGGTTTAGTTCACCATATAGCAATGTATATATTGATGTATTTTCCCCTCGACTTTCTGTGATTCCCTACATCTCACCTTTCTTTGCAGACAAGCCATTTGAAATACCCTTAACTTATTTCACAGCCAATAAGTCATTGAAATAATGTGTATTTTTTAGAGAAATCTTCTTATATAATTAGGCAGAAAATCTCACCTGCCATAGTTTTCAAAACAGCATAATTTCACTCTTCTCAATGCTTAATCTGTTGTATTACACAACTTTGAGTATTTAGCTTTATCAATGACATGTACTTTAAAAATGTTTTAGAGATCCTACCAGTCTTTGAAAACATCCTTGTTCCTGGTTTCAGTTCCAGTTTTATGTATGTTTTCTGCCTTGCACCTGACTATTCCAACAATTGATGGATGGCCTTGGGAATCTAATTCTGGTATTGATAGTTTTTGCTGATTATCTCCCCTTGTAGCTGATTTCTTCATTATTGTGTAAATTTAGATCATGAGCTCATGTTTAGCTAAACAGCTGACCTTGTAAGACGCTTAGGTGTGAACGCTCGTAAGCTTCAGCAGAAAGTCGGCAAAGATTTATTTGTGTCCCTCCAATGAGTTGCCCGGGAGAACCCCGTTTTCTACAAGTGTTGGTCCAATACTCCCTCAATAGGCAGGGGACTCCGACAGGGTTGCTTGGCGGCCCCCGATCTGGGACAGGGGCAATGGGCGGCCTGTGGCCCAGGCAGAAGCCTCTCTGCATGTGTCCCAGGGACCCATCTGCCTGCGAACTTCGGTCACCTGGCAGGAAGCTATGATTCCCAGACCTATGGTTAGCTGAGCAGCGAGGTGTACTGTGCGGACAGGTTCCACACACACTTCAAGTAAGAGGTCGGCCTGAGTGGAAAGGTGAGTGTTTGGGCAGCTGTGCAGACAAAGAAGGCGCCCTTTGCCCTGGGCCTAAATGCTTGTGACACCCCACTGGACCTGCCGGGCTCTGAGGGCCCTGCCCTGGGCCCCATGCTCCCCTGCCCTTTGTTCAGTCACAGCAGAGATGGCCACACCCACTCCCTCAGTGAGGGCAGAGTTCCAACCTCCCTCAGCCCCGCCCCCTCTCCGCAGGTTACCATGGACTACAGAGGCTGCATTCTGAGGCCAGGGTGTTCCGAGAATGCCAAGGGCAGACATGATGACCTTAAATGATTTCCTCTTGTGTCAGGTTTGGTAAACTTTAGGAGCTAGGAAATGGTCCACTTTACAGAAATGTTCAAATTTACTGGCATTTCATATATTGTCCACTATAACATTGTCCTGATTCTTTCTGTATATTCTTTACTTATGTTTTTGTTTTCCTTAATCAAAGTGTGTCTTTTCAATCTTTTCAAAGAAGATTCTTTGGACTTACTAAATCACCTCAATTTTATACGTTTTCTGTTGTATTAAGTTCTGCTCATATCTTTATTTATCTTTTTTCTATGTTCTCAGGGTTTATTGTTTTGATCTTCTGATGTCAATTAAAACACTTGGTTATTCATTTTAATAAATATTTTACTTATAAAGATTTGAACTTTTGAAGATTCCAGCTTACTTGTAAGTTTCTAAGGGTCAGGTCCTCTCCATTGTTGCTGGCCTAAGGTTTAGTTCACCATATAGCAATGTATATATTGACCTATTTTCCCCTCGACTTTCGGTGATTCCCTACATCTCACCTTTCTTTGCAGACAAGCCATTTGAAATACCCTTAACTTATTTCACAGCCAATAAGTCATTGAAATAATGTGTATTTTTTAGAGAAATCTTCTTATATAATTAGGCAGAAAATCTCACCTGCCATAGTTTTCAAAACAGCATAATTTCACTCTTCTCAATGTTTATCTGTTGTATTACACAACCTTTGAGTATTTAGCTTTATCAATGACATGTACTTTAAAAATGTTTTAGAGATCCTACCAGTCTTTGAAAACATCCTTGTTCCTGGTTTCAGTTCCAGTTTTATGGATATTTTCTGCCTTGCACCTGACTATTCCAACAATTGATGGATGGCCTTGGGAATCTAATTCTGGTATTGATAGTTTTTGCTGATTGTCTCCCCTTGTAGCTGATTTCTTCATTATTGTGTAAATTTAGATCATGAGCTCATGTTTAGGTAAACAGCTGACCTTGTAAGACGCTTAGGTGTGAACGCTCGTAAGCTTCAGCAGAAAGTCGGCAAAGATTTATTTGTGTCCCTCCAATGAGTTGCCCGGGAGAACCCAGTTTTCTACAAGTGTTGGTCCAATAATCCCTCAATAGGCAGGGGACACCGACAGGGCTGATTGGCGGCCCCCGATCTGGGGCAGGGGCAGTGGGCAGCCTGAGGCCCAGGCAGAAGCCTCTCTGCATGTGTCCCAGGGACCCATCTGCCTGCGAACTTCGGTCACCTGGCAGGAAGCTATGATGCCCAGACCTATGGTTAGCTGAGCAGCGAGGTGTACTGTGCGGACAGGTTCCACACACACTTCAAGTAAGAGGTCGGCCTGAGTGGAAAGGTGAGAGTTTGGGCAGCTGTGCAGACAAAGAAGGCGCCCATTGCCCTGGGCCTAAATGCTTGTGACACCACACTGGACCTGCCGGGCTCTGAGGGCCCTGCCCTGGGCCCCCTGCTCCCCTGCCCTTTGTTAAGTCACAGCAGAGATGGCCACACCCACTCCCTCAGTGAGGGCAGAGTTCCAACCTCCCTCAGCCCCGCCCCCTCTCCGCAGGTTACCATGGACTACAGAGGCTGCATTCTGAGGCCAGGGCGTTCCGAGAATGCCAAGGGCAGACATGATGACCTTAAATGATTTCCTCTTGTGTCAGGTTTTGTAAACTTTAGGAGCTAGGAAATGGTCCACTTCACAGAAATGTTCAAATTTACTGGCATTTCTTATATTCTCTGCTATAACATTGTCCTGATTCTTTCTGTATATTCTTTACTTATGTTTTTGTTTTCCTTAATCAAAGTGTGTCTTTTCAATCTTTTCAAAGAAGATTCTTTGGACTTACTAAATCACCTCAATTTTATACGTTTTCTGTTGTATTAAGTTCTGCTCATATCTTTATGTATCTTTTTTCTATGTTCTCAGGGTTTATTGTTTTGATCTTCTGATGTCAATTAAAACACTTGGTTATTCATTTTAATAAATATTTTACTTATAAAGATTTGAACTTTTGAAGATTCCAGCTTACTTGTAAGTTTCTAAGGGTCAGGTCCTCTCCATTGTTGCTGGCCTAAGGTTTAGTTCACCATATAGCAATGTATATATTGACCTATTTTCCCCTCGACTTTCTGTGATTCCCTACATCTCACCTTTCTTTGCAGACAAGCCATTTGAAATACCCTTAACTTATTTCACAGCCAATAAGTCATTGAAATAATGTGTATTTTTAAGAGAAATCTTCTTATATAATTAGGCAGAAAATCTCACCTGCCATAGTTTTCAAAACAGCATAATTTCACTCTTCTCAATGCTTAATCTGTTGTATTACACAACCTTTGAGTACTTAGCTTTATCAATGACATGTACTTTAAAAATGTTTTAGAGATCCTACCAGTCTTTGAAAACATCCTTGTTCCTGGTTTCAGTTCCAGTTTTATGTATGTTTTCTGCCTTGCACCTGACTATTCCAACAATTGATGGATGGCCTTGGGAATCTAATTCTGGTATTGATAGTTTTTGCTGATTATCTCCCCTTGTAGCTGATTTCTTCATTATTGTGTAAATTTAGATCATGAGCTCATGTTTAGCTAAACAGCTGACCTTGTAAGACGCTTAGGTGTGAACGCTCGTAAGCTTCAGCAGAAAGTCGGCAAAGATTTATTTGTGTCCCTCCAATGAGTTGCCCGGGAGAACCCCGTTTTCTACAAGTGTTGGTCCAATACTCCCTCAATAGGCAGGGGACACCGACAGGGTTGCTTGGCGGCCCCCGATCTGGGACAGGGGCAATGGGCGGCCTGTGGCCCAGGCAGAAGCCTCTCTGCATGTGTCCCAGGGACCCATCTGCCTGCGAACTTCGGTCACCTGGCAGGAAGCTATGATGCCCAGACCTATGGTTAGCTGAGCAGCGAGGTGTACTGTGCGGACAGGTTCCACACACACTTCAAGTAAGAGGTCGGCCTGAGTGGAAAGGTGAGTGTTTGGGCAGCTGTGCAGACAAAGAAGGCGCCCTTTGCCCTGGGCCTAAATGCTTGTGACACCCCACTGGACCTGCCGGGCTCTGAGGGCCCTGCCCTGGGCCCCATGCTCCCCTGCCCTTTGTTCAGTCACAGCAGAGATGGCCACACCCACTCCCTCAGTGAGGGCAGAGTTCCAACCTCCCTCAGCCCCGCCCCCTCTCCGCAGGTTACCATGGACTACAGAGGCTGCATTCTGAGGCCAGGGTGTTCCGAGAATGCCAAGGGCAGACATGATGACCTTAAATGATTTCCTCTTGTGTCAGGTTTGGTAAACTTTAGGAGCTAGGAAATGGTCCACTTTACAGAAATGTTCAAATTTACTGGCATTTCATATATTGTCCACTATAACATTGTCCTGATTCTTTCTGTATATTCTTTACTTATGTTTTTGTTTTCCTTAATCAAAGTGTGTCTTTTCAATCTTTTCAAAGAAGATTCTTTGGACTTACTAAATCACCTCAATTTTATACGTTTTCTGTTGTATTAAGTTCTGCTCATATCTTTATGTATCTTTTTTCTATGTTCTCAGGGTTTATTGTTTTGATCTTCTGATGTCAATTAAAACACTTGGTTATTCATTTTAATAAATATTTTACTTATAAAGATTTGAACTTTTGAAGATTCCAGCTTACTTGTAAGTTTCTAAGGGTCAGGTCCTCTCCATTGTTGCTGGCCTAAGGTTTAGTTCACCATATAGCAATGTATATATTGACCTATTTTCCCCTCGACTTTCGGTGATTCCCTACATCTCACCTTTCTTTGCAGACAAGCCATTTGAAATACCCTTAACTTATTTCACAGCCAATAAGTCATTGAAATAATGTGTATTTTTTAGAGAAATCTTCTTATATAATTAGGCAGAAAATCTCACCTGCCATAGTTTTCAAAACAGCATAATTTCACTCTTCTCAATGCTTAATCTGTTGTATTACACAACCTTTGAGTATTTAGCTTTATCAATGACATGTACTTTAAAAATGTTTTAGAGATCCTACCAGTCTTTGAAAACATCCTTGTTCCTTGTTTCAGTTCCAGTTTTATGGATATTTTCTGCCTTGCACCTGACTATTCCAACAATTGATGGATGGCCTTGGGAATCTAATTCTGGTATTGATAGTTTTTGCTGATTGTCTCCCCTTGTAGCTGATTTCTTCATTATTGTGTAAATTTAGATCATGAGCTCATGTTTAGCTAAACAGCTGACCTTGTAAGACGCTTAGGTGTGAACGCTCGTAAGCTTCAGCAGAAAGTCGGCAAAGATTTATTTGTGTCCCTCCAATGAGTTGCCCGGGAGAACCGTTTTCTACAAGTGTTGGTCCAATAATCCCTCAATAGGCAGGGGACACCGACAGGGCTGATTGGCGGCCCCCGATCTGGGGCAGGGGCAGTGGGCAGCCTGAGGCCCAGGCAGAAGCCTCTCTGCATGTGTCCCAGGGACCCATCTGCCTGCGAACTTCGGTCACCTGGCAGGAAGCTATGATGCCCAGACCTATGGTTAGCTGAGCAGCGAGGTGTACTGTGCGGACAGGTTCCACACACACTTCAAGTAAGAGGTCGGCCTGAGTGGAAAGGTGAGAGTTTGGGCAGCTGTGCAGACAAAGAAGGCGCCCATTGCCCTGGGCCTAAATGCTTGTGACACCCCACTGGACCTGCCGGGCTCTGAGGGCCCTGCCCTGGGCCCCCTGCTCCCCTGCCCTTTGTTCAGTCACAGCAGAGATGGCCACACCCACTCCCTCAGTGAGGGCAGTGTTCCAACCTCCCTCAGCCCCGCCCCCTCTACGCAGGTTACCATGGACTACAGATGCTGAATCCGGAGGCCAGGGTGTTCCGAGAATGCCAAGGGCAGACATGATGACCTTAAATGATTTCCTCTTGTGTCAGGTTTGGTAAACTTTAGGAGCTAGGAAATGGTCCACTTTTCAGAAATGTTCAAATTTACTGGCATTTCTTATATTCTCTGCTATAACATTGTCCTGATTCTTTCTGTATATTCTTTACTTATGTTTTTGTTTTCCTTAATCAAAGTGTGTCTTTTCAATCTTTTCAAAGAAGATTCTTTGGACTTACTAAATCACCTCAATTTTATACGTTTTCTGTTGTATTAAGTTCTGCTCATATCTTTATGTATCTTTTTTCTATGTTCTCAGGGTTTATTGTTTTGATCTTCTGATGTCAATTAAAACACTTGGTTATTCATTTTAATAAATATTTTACTTATAAAGATTTGAACTTTTGAAGATTCCAGCTTACTTGTAAGTTTCTAAGGGTCAGGTCCTCTCCATTGTTGCTGGCCTAAGGTTTAGTTCACCATATAGCAATGTATATATTGACCTATTTTCCCCTCGACTTTCTGTGATTCCCTACATCTCACCTTTCTTTGCAGACAAGCCATTTGAAATACCCTTAACTTATTTCACAGCCAATAAGTCATTGAAATAAAGTGTATTTTTTAGAGAAATCTTCTTATATAATTAGGCAGAAAATCTCACCTGCCATAGTTTTCAAAACAGCATAATTTCACTCTTCTCAATGCTTAATCTGTTGTATTACACAACCTTTGAGTATTTAGCTTTATCAATGACATGTATTTTAAAAATGTTTTAGAGATACTACCAGTCTTTGAAAACAACCTTGTTCCTGGTTTCAGTTCCAGTTTTATGTATATTTTCTGCCTTGCACCTGACTATTCCAACAATTGATGGATGGCCTTGGGAATCTAATTCTGCTATTGATAGTTTTTGCTGATTGTCTCCCCTTGTAGCTGATTTCTTCATTATTGTGTAAATTTAGATCATGAGCTCATGTTTAGCTAAACAGCTGACCTTGTAACACGCTTAGGTGTGAACGCTCGTAAGCTTCAGCAGAAAGTCGGCAAAGATTTATTTGTGTCCCTCCAATGAGTTGCCCGGGAGAACCCCGTTTTCTACAAGTGTTGGTCCAATACTTCCTCAATAGGCAGGGGACTCCGACAGGGCTGCTTGGCGGCCCCCGATCTGGGGCAGGGGCAGTGGGCGGCCTGTGGCCCAGGCAGAAGCCTCTCTTCATGTGTCCCAGGGACCCATCTGCCTGCGAACTTCGGTCACCTGGCAGGAAGCTATGATTCCCAGACCTATGGTTAGCTGAGCAGCGAGGTGTACTGTGCGGACAGGTTCCACACACACTTCAAGTAAGAGGTCGGCCTGAGTGGAAAGGTGAGAGTTTGGGCAGCTGTGCAGACAAAGAAGGCGCCCTTTGCCCTGGGCCTAAATGCTTGTGACACCCCACTGGACCTGCCAGGCTCTGAGGGCCCTGCCCTGGGACCCCTGCTCCTCTGCCCTTTGTTCAGTCACAGCAGAGATGGCCACACCCACTCCCTCAGTGAGGGCAGAGTTCCAACCTCCCTCAGCCCTGCCCCCTCTCCGCAGTATACCATGGACTACAGAGGCTGCATTCTGAGGCCAGGGCGTTCCGAGAATGCCAAGGGCAGACATGATGACCTTAAATGATTTCCTCTTGTGTCAGGTTTGGTAAACTTTAGGAGCTAGGAAATGGTCCACTTTACAGAAATGTTCAAATTTACTGCCATTTCATATATTCTCCACTATAACATTGTCCTGATTCTTTCTGTATATTCTTTACTTATGTTTTTGTTTTCCTTAATCAAAGTGTGTCTTTTCAATCTTTTCAAAGAAGATTCTTTGGACTTACTAAATCACCTCAATTTTATAGGTTTTCTGTTGTATTAAGTTCTGCTCATATCTTTATGTATCTTTTTTCTATGTTCTCAGGGTTTATTGTTTTGATCTTCTGATGTCAATTAAAACACTTGGTTATTCATTTTAATAAATATTTTACTTATAAAGATTTGAACTTTTGAAGATTCCAGCTTACTTGTAAGTTTCTAAGGGTCAGGTCCTCTCCATTGTTGCTGGCCTAAGGTTTAGTTCACCATATAGCAATGTATATATTGACCTATTTTCCCCTCGACTTTCTGTGATTCCCTACATCTCACCTTTCTTTGCAGACAAGCCATTTGAAATACCCTTAACTTATTTCACAGCCAATAAGTCATTGAAATAATGTGTATTTTTAAGAGAAATCTTCTTATATAATTAGGCAGAAAATCTCACTTGCCATAGTTTTCAAAACAGCATAATTTCACTCTTCTCAATGCTTAATCTGTTGTATTACACAACCTTTGAGTACTTAGCTTTATCAATGACATGTACTTTAAAAATGTTTTAGAGATCCTACCAGTCTTTGAAAACATCCTTGTTCCTGGTTTCAGTTCCAGTTTTATGTATGTTTTCTGCCTTGCACCTGACTATTCCAACAATTGATGGATGGCCTTGGGAATCTAATTCTGGTATTGATAGTTTTTGCTGATTATCTCCCCTTGTAGCTGATTTCTTCATTATTCTGTAAATTTAGATCATGAGCTCATGTTTAGCTAAACAGCTGACCTTGTAAGACGCTTAGGTGTGAACGCTCGTAAGCTTCAGCAGAAAGTCGGCAAAGATTTATTTGTGTCCCTCCAATGAGTTGCCCGGGAGAACCCCGTTTTCTACAAGTGTTGGTCCAATACTCCCTCAATAGGCTGGGGACTCCGACAGGGTTGCTTGGCGGCCCCCGATCTGGGACAGGGGCAATGGGCGGCCTGTGGCCCAGGCAGAAGCCTCTCTGCATGTGTCCCAGGGACCCATCTGCCTGCGAACTTCGGTCACCTGGCAGGAAGCTATGATTCCCAGACCTATGGTTAGCTGAGCAGCGAGGTGTACTGTGCGGACAGGTTCCACACACACTTCAAGTAAGAGGTCGGCCTGAGTGGAAAGGTGAGTGTTTGGGCAGCTGTGCAGACAAAGAAGGCGCCCTTTGCCCTGGGCCTAAATGCTTGTGACACCCCACTGGACCTGCCGGGCTCTGAGGGCCCTGCCCTGGGCCCCATGCTCCCCTGCCCTTTGTTCAGTCACAGCAGAGATGGCCACACCCACTCCCTCAGTGAGGGCAGAGTTCCAACCTCCCTCAGCCCCGCCCCCTCTCCGCAGGTTACCATGGACTACAGAGGCTGCATTCTGAGGCCAGGGTGTTCCGAGAATGCCAAGGGCAGACATGATGACCTTAAATGATTTCCTCTTGTGTCAGGTTTGGTAAACTTTAGGAGCTAGGAAATGGTCCACTTTACAGAAATGTTCAAATTTACTGGCATTTCATATATTGTCCACTATAACATTGTCCTGATTCTTTCTGTATATTCTTTACTTATGTTTTTGTTTTCCTTAATCAAAGTGTGTCTTTTCAATCTTTTCAAAGAAGATTCTTTGGACTTACTAAATCACCTCAATTTTATACGTTTTCTGTTGTATTAAGTTCTGCTCATATCTTTATTTATCTTTTTTCTATGTTCTCAGGGTTTATTGTTTTGATCTTCTGATGTCAATTAAAACACTTGGTTATTCATTTTAATAAATATTTTACTTATAAAGATTTGAACTTTTGAAGATTCCAGCTTACTTGTAAGTTTCTAAGGGTCAGGTCCTCTCCATTGTTGCTGGCCTAAGGTTTAGTTCACCATATAGCAATGTATATATTGACCTATTTTCCCCTCGACTTTCGGTGATTCCCTACATCTCACCTTTCTTTGCAGACAAGCCATTTGAAATACCCTTAACTTATTTCACAGCCAATAAGTCATTGAAATAATGTGTATTTTTTAGAGAAATCTTCTTATATAATTAGGCAGAAAATCTCACCTGCCATAGTTTTCAAAACAGCATAATTTCACTCTTCTCAATGTTTATCTGTTGTATTACACAACCTTTGAGTATTTAGCTTTATCAATGACATGTACTTTAAAAATGTTTTAGAGATCCTACCAGTCTTTGAAAACATCCTTGTTCCTGGTTTCAGTTCCAGTTTTATGGATATTTTCTGCCTTGCACCTGACTATTCCAACAATTGATGGATGGCCTTGGGAATCTAATTCTGGTATTGATAGTTTTTGCTGATTGTCTCCCCTTGTAGATGATTTCTTCATTATTGTGTAAATTTAGATCATGAGCTCATGTTTAGGTAAACAGCTGACCTTGTAAGACGCTTAGGTGTGAACGCTCGTAAGCTTCAGCAGAAAGTCGGCAAAGATTTATTTGTGTCCCTCCAATGAGTAGCCCGGGAGAACCCAGTTTTCTACAAGTGTTGGTCCAATAATCCCTCAATAGGCAGGGGACACCGACAGGGCTGATTGGCGGCCCCCGATCTGGGGCAGGGGCAGTGGGCAGCCTGAGGCCCAGGCAGAAGCCTCTCTGCATGTGTCCCAGGGACCCATCTGCCTGCGAACTTCGGTCACCTGGCAGGAAGCTATGATGCCCAGACCTATGGTTAGCTGAGCAGCGAGGTGTACTGTGCGGACAGGTTCCACACACACTTCAAGTAAGAGGTCGGCCTGAGTGGAAAGGTGAGAGTTTGGGCAGCTGTGCAGACAAAGAAGGCGCCCATTGCCCTGGGCCTAAATGCTTGTGACACCACACTGGACCTGCCGGGCTCTGAGGGCCCTGCCCTGGGCCCCCTGCTCCCCTGCCCTTTGTTAAGTCACAGCAGAGATGGCCACACCCACTCCCTCAGTGAGGGCAGAGTTCCAACCTCCCTCAGCCCCGCCCCCTCTCCGCAGGTTACCATGGACTACAGAGGCTGCATTCTGAGGCCAGGGCGTTCCGAGAATGCCAAGGGCAGACATGATGACCTTAAATGATTTCCTCTTGTGTCAGGTTTGGTAAACTTTAGGAGCTAGGAAATGGTCCACTTCACAGAAATGTTCAAATTTACTGGCATTTCTTATATTCTCTGCTATAACATTGTCCTGATTCTTTCTGTATATTCTTTACTTATGTTTTTGTTTTCCTTAATCAAAGTGTGTCTTTTCAATCTTTTCAAAGAAGATTCTTTGGATTTACTAAATCACCTCAATTTTATACGTTTTCTGTTGTATTAAGTTCTGCTCATATCTTTATGTATCTTTTTTCTATGTTCTCAGGGTTTATTGTTTTGATCTTCTGATGTCAATTAAAACACTTGGTTATTCATTTTAATAAATATTTTACTTATAAAGATTTGAACTTTTGAAGATTCCAGCTTACTTGTAAGTTTCTAAGGGTCAGGTCCTCTCCATTGTTGCTGGCCTAAGGTTTAGTTCACCATATAGCAATGTATATATTGACCTATTTTCCCCTCGACTTTCTGTGATTCCCTACATCTCACCTTTCTTTGCAGACAAGCCATTTGAAATACCCTTAACTTATTTCACAGCCAATAAGTCATTGAAATAATGTGTATTTTTTAGAGAAATCTTCTTATATAATTAGGCAGAAAATCTCACCTGCCATAGTTTTCAAAACAGCATAATTTCACTCTTCTCAATGCTTAATCTGTTGTATTACACAACCTTTGAGTATTTAGCTTTATCAATGACATGTACTTTAAAAATGTTTTAGAGATCCTACCAGTCTTTGAAAACATCCTTGTTCCTGGTTTCAGTTCCAGTTTTATGGATATTTTCTGCCTTGCACCTGACTATTCCAACAATTGATGGATGGCCTTGGGAATCTAATTCTGGTATTGATAGTTTTTGCTGATTGTCTCCCCTTGTAGCTGATTTCTTCATTATTGTGTAAATTTAGATCATGAGCTCATGTTTAGGTAAACAGCTGACCTTGTAAGACGCTTAGGTGTGAACGCTCGTAAGCTTCAGCAGAAAGTCGGCAAAGATTTATTTGTGTCCCTCCAATGAGTTGCCCGGGAGAACCCAGTTTTCTACAAGTGTTGGTCCAATAATCCCTCAATAGGCAGGGGACACCGACAGGGCTGATTGGCGGCCCCCGATCTGGGGCAGGGGCAGTGGGCAGCCTGAGGCCCAGGCAGAAGCCTCTCTGCATGTGTCCCAGGGACCCATCTGCCTGCGAACTTCGGTCACCTGGCAGGAAGCTATGATGCCCAGACCTATGGTTAGCTGAGCAGCGAGGTGTACTGTGCGGACAGGTTCCACACACACTTCAAGTAAGAGGTCGGCCTGAGTGGAAAGGTGAGAGTTTGGGCAGCTGTGCAGACAAAGAAGGCGCCCATTGCCCTGGGCCTAAATGCTTGTGACACCCCACTGGACCTGCCGGGCTCTGAGGGCCCTGCCCTGGGCCCCCTGCTCCCCTGCCCTTTGTTCAGTCACAGCAGAGATGGCCACACCCACTCCCTCAGTGAGGGCAGTGTTCCAACCTCCCTCAGCCCCGCCCCCTCTCCGCAGGTTACCATGGACTACAGATGCTGAATCCGGAGGCCAGGGTGTTCCGAGAATGCCAAGGGCAGACATGATGACCTTAAATGATTTCCTCTTGTGTCAGGTTTGGTAAACTTTAGGAGCTAGGAAATGGTCCACTTTTCAGAAATGTTCAAATTTACTGGCATTTCTTATATTCTCTGCTATAACATTGTCCTGATTCTTTCTGTATATTCTTTACTTATGTTTTTGTTTTCCTTAATCAAAGTGTGTCTTTTCAATCTTTTCAAAGAAGATTCTTTGGACTTACTAAATCACCTCAATTTTATACGTTTTCTGTTGTATTAAGTTCTGCTCATATCTTTATGTATCTTTTTTCTATGTTCTCAGGGTTTATTGTTTTGATCTTCTGATGTCAATTAAAACACTTGGTTATTCATTTTAATAAATATTTTACTTATAAAGATTTGAACTTTTGAAGATTCCAGCTTACTTGTAAGTTTCTAAGGGTCAGGTCCTCTCCATTGTTGCTGGCCTAAGGTTTAGTTCACCATATAGCAATGTATATATTGACCTATTTTCCCCTCGACTTTCTGTGATTCCCTACATCTCACCTTTCTTTGCAGACAAGCCATTTGAAATACCCTTAACTTATTTCACAGCCAATAAGTCATTGAAATAAAGTGTATTTTTTAGAGAAATCTTCTTATATAATTAGGCAGAAAATCTCACCTGCCATAGTTTTCAAAACAGCATAATTTCACTCTTCTCAATGCTTAATCTGTTGTATTACACAACCTTTGAGTATTTAGCTTTATCAATGACATGTATTTTAAAAATGTTTTAGAGATACTACCAGTCTTTGAAAACAACCTTGTTCCTGGTTTCAGTTCCAGTTTTATGTATATTTTCTGCCTTGCACCTGACTATTCCAACAATTGATGGATGGCCTTGGGAATCTAATTCTGGTATTGATAGTTTTTGCTGATTGTCTCCCCTTGTAGCTGATTTCTTCATTATTGTGTAAATTTAGATCATGAGCTCATGTTTAGCTAAACAGCTGACCTTGTAACACGCTTAGGTGTGAACGCTCGTAAGCTTCAGCAGAAAGTCGGCAAAGATTTATTTGTGTCCCTCCAATGAGTTGCCCGGGAGAACCCCGTTTTCTACAAGTGTTGGTCCAATACTTCCTCAATAGGCAGGGGACTCCGACAGGGCTGCTTGGCGGCCCCCGATCTGGGGCAGTGGCAGTGGGCGGCCTGTGGCCCAGGCAGAAGCCTCTCTTCATGTGTCCCAGGGACCCATCTGCCTGCGAACTTCGGTCACCTGGCAGGAAGCTATGATTCCCAGACCTATGGTTAGCTGAGCAGCGAGGTGTACTGTGCGGACAGGTTCCACACACACTTCAAGTAAGAGGTCGGCCTGAGTGGAAAGGTGAGAGTTTGGGCAGCTGTGCAGACAAAGAAGGCGCCCTTTGCCCTGGGCCTAAATGCTTGTGACACACCACTGGACCTGCCAGGCTCTGAGGGCCCTGCCCTGGGACCCCTGCTCCTCTGCCCTTTGTTCAGTCACAGCAGAGATGGCCACACCCACTCCCTCAGTGAGGGCAGAGTTCCAACCTCCCTCAGCCCTGCCCCCTCTCCGCAGTATACCATGGACTACAGAGGCTGCATTCTGAGGCCAGGGCGTTCCGAGAATGCCAAGGGCAGACATGATGACCTTAAATGATTTCCTCTTGTGTCAGGTTTGGTAAACTTTAGGAGCTAGGAAATGGTCCACTTTACAGAAATGTTCAAATTTACTGCCATTTCATATATTCTCCACTATAACATTGTCCTGATTCTTTCTGTATATTCTTTACTTATGTTTTTGTTTTCCTTAATCAAAGTGTGTCTTTTCAATCTTTTCAAAGAAGATTCTTTGGACTTACTAAATCACCTCAATTTTATAGGTTTTCTGTTGTATTAAGTTCTGCTCATATCTTTATGTATCTTTTTTCTATGTTCTCAGGGTTTATTGTTTTGATCTTCTGATGTCAATTAAAACACTTGGTTATTCATTTTAATAAATATTTTACTTATAAAGATTTGAACTTTTGAAGATTCCAGCTTACTTGTAAGTTTCTAAGGGTCAGGTCCTCTCCATTGTTGCTGGCCTAAGGTTTAGTTCACCATATAGCAATGTATATATTGACCTATTTTCCCCTCGACTTTCTGTGATTCCCTACATCTCACCTTTCTTTGCAGACAAGCCATTTGAAATACCCTTAACTTATTTCACAGCCAATAAGTCATTGAAATAATGTGTATTTTTTAGACAAATCTTCTTATATAATTGGGCAGAAAATCTCACCTGCCATAGTTTTCAAAACAGCATAATTTCACTCTTCTCAATGCTTAATCTGTTGCATTACACAACATTTGAGTATTTAGCTTTATCAATGACATGTACTTTAAAAATGTTTTAGAGATCCTACCAGTCTTTGAAAACATCCTTGTTCCTTGTTTCAGTTCCAGTTTTATGTAAATTTTCTGCCTTGCACCTGACTATTCCAACAATTGATGGATGGCCTTGGGAATCTAATTCTGGTATTGATAGTTTTTGCTGATTGTCTCCCCTTGAGGCTGATTTCTTCATTATTGTGTAAATTTAGATCATGAGCTCATGTTTAGCTAAACAGCTGACCTTGTAAGACGCTTAGGTGTGAACGCTCGTAAGCTTCAGCAGAAAGTCGGCAAAGATTTATTTGTGTCCCTCCAATGAGTTGCCCGGGAGAACCCCGTTTTCTACAAGTGTTGGTCCAATACTTCCTCAATAAGCAGGGGACTCCGACAGGGCTGATTAGAGGCCCCCGATCTGGGGCAGGGGCAGTGGGCGGCCTGTGGCCCAGGCAGAAGCCTCTCTGCATGTGTCCCAGGGACCCATCTGCCTGCGAACTTCGGTCACCTGGCAGGAAGCTATGATGCCCAGACCTATGGTTAGCTGAGCAGCGAGGTGTACTGTGAGGACAGGTTCCACACACACTTCAAGTAAGAGGTCGGCCTGAGTGGAAAGGTGAGAGTTTGGGCAGCTGTGCAGACAAAGAAGGCGCCCTTTGCCCTGGGCCTAAATGCTTGTGACACCCCACTGGACCTGCCGGGCTCTGAGGGCCCTGCTCTGGGCCCCCTGCTCCCCTGCCCTTTGTTCACTCACAGCAGAGATGGCCACACTCACTCCCTCAGTGAGGGCAGAGTTCCAACATCCCTCAGCCCCGCCCCCTCTCCGCAGGTTACCATGGACTACAGAGGCTGCATTCTGAGGCCAGGGCGTTCCGAGAATGCCAAGGGCAGACATGATGACCTTAAATGATTTCCTCTTGTGTCAGGTTTGGTAAACTTTAGG
Organism: Mesoplodon mirus; assembly: GCF_964341445.2. Classification (NCBI taxonomy): domain Eukaryota; kingdom Metazoa; phylum Chordata; class Mammalia; order Artiodactyla; family Ziphiidae; genus Mesoplodon; species Mesoplodon mirus. The sequence goes on along the minus strand of NC_138976.1, from coordinate 165,342,407 downwards.
AGCTAGGAAATGGTCCACTTTACAGAAATGTTCAAATTTACTGGCATTTCATATATTCTCCACTATAACATTGTCCTGATTCTTTCTGTATATTCTTTACTTATGTTTTTGTTTTCCTTAATCAAAGTGTGTCTTTTCAATCTATTCAAACAAGATTCTTTGGACTTACTAAATCACCTCAATTTTATACGTTTTCTGTTGTATTAAGTTCTGCTCATATCTTTATTTATCTTTTTTCTATATTCTCAGGGTTTATTGTTTTGATCTTCTGATGTCAATTAAAACACTTGGTTATTCATTTTAATAAATATTTTACTTATAAAGATTTGAACTTTTGAAGATTCCAGCTTACTTGTAAGTTTCTAAGGGTCAGGTCCTCTCCATTGTTGCTGGCCTAAGGTTTAGTTCACCATATAGCAATGTATATATTGACCTATTTTCCCCTCGACTTTCTGTGATTCCCTACATCTCACCTTTCTTTGCAGACAAGCCATTTGAAATACCCTTAACTTATTTCACAGCCAATAAGTCACTGAAATAATGTGTATTTTTTAGAGAAATCTTCTTATATAATTAGGCAAAAAATCTCACCTGCCATAGTTTTCAAAACAGCATAATTTCACTCTTCTCAATGCTTAATCTGTTGTATTACACAACCTTTGAGTATTTAGCTTTATCAATGACATGTACTTTAAAAATGTTTTAGAGATCCTACCAGTCTTTGAAAACATCCTTGTTCCTTGTTTCAGTTCCAGTTTTATGTATATGTTCTGCCTTGCACCTGACTATTCCAACAATTGATGGATGGCCTTGGGAATCTAATTCTGGTATTGATAGTTTTTGCTGATTGTCTCCCCTTGTAGCTGATTTCTTCATTATTGTGTAAATTTAGATCATGAGCTCATGTTTAGCTAAACAGCTGACCTTGTAAGACGCTTAGGTGTGAACGCTCGTAAGCTTCAGCAGAAAGTCGGCAAAGATTTATTTGTGTCCCTCCAATGAGTTGCCCGGGAGAACCCCATTTTCTACAAGTGTTTGTCCAATACTCCCTCAATAGGCAGGGGACTCCGACAGGGCTGATTGGCGGCCCCCGATCTGGGGCAGGGGCAGTGGGTGGCCTGTGGCCCTGGCAGAAGCCTCTCTGCATGTGTCCCAGGGACCCATCTGCCTGCGAACTTTGGTCACCTGGCAGGAAGCTACGATGCCCAGACCTATGGTTAGCTGAGCAGCGAGGTGTACTGTGCGGACAGCTTCCACACACACTTCAAGTAAGAGGTCGGCCTGAGTGGAAAGGTGAGAGTTTGGGCAGCTGTGCAGACAAAGAAGGCGCCCTTTGCCCTGGGCCTAAATGCTTGTGACACCCCACTGGACCTGCCGGGCTCTGAGGGCCCTGCCCTGGGCCCCCTGCTCCCCTGCCCTTTGTTCAGTCACAGCAGAGATGGCCACACCCACTCCCTCAGTGAGGGCAGTGTTCCAACCTCCCTCAGCCCCGCCCCCTCTCCGCAGGTTACCATGGACTACAGATGCTGCATCCGGAGGCCAGCGTGTTCTGAGAATGCCAAGGGCAGACATGATGACCTTAAATGATTTCCTCTTGTGTCAGGTTTGGTAAACTTTAGGAGCTAGGAAATGGTCCGCTTTACAGAAATGTTCAAATTTACTGGCATTTCTTATATTCTCTGCTATAACATTGTCCTGATTCTTTCTGTATATTCTTTACTTATGTTTTTCTTTTCCTTAATCAAAGTGTGTCTTTTCAATCTTTTCAAACAAGATTCTTTGGACTTACTAAATCACCTCAATTTTATACGTTTTCTGTTGTATTAAGTTCTGCTCATATCTTTATTTATCTTTTTTCTATGTTCTCAGGGTTTATTGTTTTGATCTTCTGATGTCAATTAAAACACTTGGTTATTCATTTTAATAAATATTTTACTTATAAAGATTTGAACTTTTGAAGATTCCTGCTTACTTGTAAGTTTCTAAGGGTCAGGTCCTCTCCATTGTTGCTGGCCTAAGGTTTAGTTCACCATATAGCAATGTATATATTGACCTATTTTCCCCTCGACTTTCTGTGATTCCCTACATCTCACCTTTCTTTGCAGACAAGCCATTTGAAATACCCTTAACTTATTTCACAGCCAATAAGTCATTGAAAAAATGTGTAATTTTTAGAGAAATCTTCTTATATAATTAGGCAGAAAATCTCACCTGCCATAGTTTTCAAAACAGCATAATTTCACTCTTCTCAATGCTTAATCTGTTGTATTACACAACCTTTGAGTATTTAGCTTTATCAATGACATGTACTTTAAAAATGTTTTAGAGATCCTACCAGTCTTTGAAAACATCCTTGTTCCTGGTTTCAGTTCCAGTTTTATGTATATTTTCTGCCTTGCACCTGACTATTCCAACAATTGATGGATGGCCTTGGGAATCTAATTCTGGTATTGATAGTTTTTGCTGATTGTATCCCCTTGTAGCTGATTTCTTCATTATTGTGTAAATTTAGATCATGAGCTCATGTTTAGATAAACAGCTGACCTTGTAAGACGCTTAGGTGTGAACGCTCGTAAGCTTCAGCAGAAAGTCGGCAAAGATTTATTTGTGTCCCTCCAATGAGTTGCCCGGGAGAACCCCGTTTTCTACAAGTGTTGGTCCAATACTCCCTCAATAGGCAGGGGACTCCGACAGGGCTGATTGGAGGCCCCCGATCTGGGGCAGGGGCAGTGGGTGGCCTGTGGCCCAGGCAGACGCCTCTCTGCATATGTCCCAGGGACCCATCTGCCTGCGAACTTCGGTCACCTGGCAGGAAGCTACGATGCCCAGACCTATGGTTAGCTGAGCAGTGAGGTGTACTGTGCGGACAGGTTCCACACACACTTCAAGTAAGAGGTCGGCCTGAGTGGAAAGGTGAGAGTTTGGGCAGCTGTGCAGACAAAGAAGGCGCCCTTTGCCATGGGTCTAAATGCTTCTGACACCCCACTGGACCTGCTGGGCTCTGAGGGCCCTGCCCTGGGCCCCCTGCTCCCCTGCCCTTTGTTCAGTCACAGCAGAAATGGCCACACTCACTCCCTCAGTGAGGGCATAGTTCCAACCTCCCTCAGCCCCGCCCCCTCTCCGCAGGTTACCATGGACTACAGAGGCTGCATTCTGAGGCCAGGGCGTTCGGAGAATGCCAAGGGCAGACATGATGACCTTAAATGATTTCCTCTTCTGACAGGTTTGGTAAACTTTAGGAGCTAGGAAATAGTCCACTTTACAGAAATGTTCAAATTTACTGGCATTTCATATATTCTCCACTATAACATTGTCCTGATTCTTTCTGTATATTCTTTACTTATGTTTTTGTTTTCCTTAATCAAAGTGTGTCTTTTCAATCTTTTCAAACAAGATTCTTTGGACTTACTAAATCACCTCAATTTTATAGGTTTTCTGTTGTATTAAGTTCTGCTCATATCTTTATTTATCTTTTTTCTATGTTCTCAGGGTTTATTGTTTTGATCTTCTGATGTCAATTAAAACACTTGGTTATTCATTTTAATAAATATTTTACTTATAAAGATTTGAACTTTTGAAGATTCCAGCTTACTTGTAAGTTTCTAAGGGTCAGGTCCTCTCCATTGTTGCTGGCCTAAGGTTTAGTTCACCATATAGCAATGTATATATTGACCTATTTTCCCCTCGACTTTCTGTGATTCCCTACATCTCACCTTTCTTTGCAGACAAGCCATTTGAAATACCCTTAACTTATTTCACAGCCAATAAGTCATTGAAATAATGTGTATTTTTTAGACAAATCTTCTTATATAATTGGGCAGAAAATCTCACCTGCCATAGTTTTCAAAACAGCATAATTTCACTCTTCTCAATGCTTAATCTGTTGCATTACACAACCTTTGAGTATTTAGCTTTATCAATGACATGTACTTTAAAAATGTTTTAGAGATCCTACCAGTCTTTGAAAACATCCTTGTTTCTTGTTTCAGTTCCAGTTTTATGTAAATTTTCTGCCTTGCACCTGACTATTCCAACAATTGATGGATGGCCTTGGGAATCTAATTCTGGTATTGATAGTTTTTGCTGATTGTCTCCCCTTGAGGCTGATTTCTTCATTATTGTGTAAATTGAGATCATGAGCTCATGTTTAGCTAAACAGCTGACCTTGTAAGACGCTTAGGTGTGAACGCTTGTAAGCTTCAGCAGAAAGTCGGCAAAGATTTATTTGTGTACCTCCAATGAGTTGCCCGGGAGAACCCCGTTTTCTACAAGTGTTGGTCCAATACCCCCTCAATAGGCAGGGGACTCCGACAGGGCTGCTTGGCGGCCCCCGATCTGGGGCAGGGGCAGTAGGCGGCCTGTGGCCCAGGCAGAAGCCTCTCTGCATGTGTCATAGGGACCCATCTGCCTGCGAACTTCGGTCACCTGGCAGGAAGCTATGATGCCCAGACCTATGGTTAGCTGAGCAGCGAGGTGTACTGTGCGGACAGGTTCCACACACACTTCAAGTAAGAGGTCGGCCTGAGTGGAAAGGTGAGAGTTTGGCAGCTGTGCAGACAAAGAAGGCGCCCTTTGCCCTGGGCCTAAATGCTTGTGACACCCCACTGGACCTGCCGGGCTCTGAGGGCCCTGCCCTGGGCCCCCTGCTCCCCTGCCCTTTGTTCAGTCACAGCAGAGATGGCCACACCCACTCCCTCAGTGAGGGCAGAGTTCCAACCTCCCTCAGCCCCGCCCCCTCTCCGCCGTTTACCATGGACTACAGAGGCTGCATTCTGAGGCCAGGGCGTTCCGAGAATGCCAAGGGCAGACATGATGACCTTAAATGATTTCCTCTTGTGTCAGGTTTGGTAAACTTTAGGAGCTAGGAAATGGTCCACTTTACAGAAATGTTCAAATTTACTGGCATTTCATATATTCTCTGCTATAACATTGTCCTGATTCTTTCTGTATATTCTTTACTTATGTTTTTGTTTTCCTTAATCAAAGTGTGTCTTTTCAATCTTTTCAAAGAAGATTCTTTGGACTTACTAAATCACCTCAGTTTTATTCGTTTTCTGTTGTATTAAGTTCTGCTCATATCTTTATGTATCTTTTTTCTATGTTCTCAGGGTTTATTGTTTTGATCTTCTGATGTCAATTAAAACACTTGGTTATTCATTTTAATAAATATTTTACTTATAAAGTTTTGGACTTTTGAAGATTCCAGCTTACTTGTAAGTTTCTAAGGGTCAGGTCCTCTCCATTGTTGCTGGCCTAAGGTTTAGTTCACCATATAGCAATGTATATATTGACCTATTTTCCCCTCGACTTTCTGTGATTCCCTACATCTCACCTTTCTTTGCAGACAAGCCATTTGAAATACCCTTAACTTATTTCACAGCCAATAAGTCATTGAAATAATGTGTATTTTGTAGAGAAATCTTCTTCTATAATTAGGCAGAAAATCTCACCTGCCATAGTTTTCAAAACAGCATAATTTCACTCTTCTCAATGCTTAATCTGTTGTATTACACAACCTTTGAGTATTTAGCTTTATCAATGACATGTACTTTAAAAATGTTTTAGAGATCCTACCAGTCTTTGAAAACATCCTTGTTCCTGGTTTCAGTTCCAGTTTTATGTATATTTTCTGCCTTGCACCTGACTATTCCAACAATTGATGGATGGCCTTGGGAATCTAATTCTGGTATTGATAGTTTTTGCTGATTATCTCCCCTTGTAGCTGATTTCTTCATTATTGTGTAAACTTAGGTCATGAGCTCATGTTTAGATAAACAGCTGACATTGTAAGACACTTAGGTGTGAACGCTCGTAAGCTTCAGCAGAAAGTCGGCAAAGATTTATTTGTGTCCCTCCAATGAGTTGCCCGGGAGAACCCCGTTTTCTACAAGTGTTGGTCCAATACTTCCTCAATAAGCAGGGGACTCCGACAGGGCTGATTAGAGGCCCCCGATCTGGGGCAGGGGCAGTGGGCGGCCTGTGGCCCAGGCAGAAGCCTCTCTGCATGTGTCCCAGGGACCCATCTGCCTGCGAACTTCGGTCACCTGGCAGGAAGCTATGATGCCCAGACCTATGGTTAGCTGAGCAGCGAGGTGTACTGTGCGGACAGGTTCCACACACACTTCAAGTAAGAGGTCGGCCTGAGTGGAAAGGTGAGAGTTTGGGCAGCTGTGCAGACAAAGAAGGCGCCCTTTGCCCTGGGCCTAAATGCTTGTGACACCCCACTGGACCTGCCGGGCTCTGAGGGCCCTGCTCTGGGCCCCCTGCTCCCCTGCCCTTTGTTCACTCACAGCAGAGATGGCCACACTCACTCCCTCAGTGAGGGCAGAGTTCCAACATCCCTCAGCCCCGCCCCCTCTCCGCAGGTTACCATGGACTACAGAGGCTGCATTCTGAGGCCAGGGCGTTCCGAGAATGCCAAGGGCAGACATGATGACCTTAAATGATTTCCTCTTGTGTCAGGTTTGGTAAACTTTAGGAGCTAGGAAATGGTCCACTTTACAGAAATGTTCAAATTTACTGGCATTTCATATATTCTCCACTATAACATTGTCCTGATTCTTTCTGTATATTCTTTACTTATGTTTTTGTTTTCCTTAATCAAAGTGTGTCTTTTCAATCTTTTCAAACAAGATTCTTTGGACTTACTAAATCACCTCAATTTTATACGTTTTCTGTTGTATTAAGTTCTGCTCATATCTTTATTTATCTTTTTTCTATATTCTCAGGGTTTATTGTTTTGATCTTCTGATGTCAATTAAAACACTTGGTTATTCATTTTAATAAATATTTTACTTATAAAGATTTGAACTTTTGAAGATTCCAGCTTACTTGTAAGTTTCTAAGGGTCAGGTCCTCTCCATTGTTGCTGGCCTAAGGTTTAGTTCACCATATAGCAATGTATATATTGACCTATTTTCCCCTCGACTTTCTGTGATTCCCTACATCTCACCTTTCTTTGCAGACAAGCCATTTGAAATACCCTTAACTTATTTCACAGCCAATAAGTCACTGAAATAATGTGTATTTTTTAGAGAAATCTTCTTATATAATTAGGCAAAAAATCTCACCTGCCATAGTTTTCAAAACAGCATAATTTCACTCTTCTCAATGCTTAATCTGTTGTATTACACAACCTTTGAGTATTTAGCTTTATCAATGACATGTACTTTAAAAATGTTTTAGAGATCCTACCAGTCTTTGAAAACATCCTTGTTCCTTGTTTCAGTTCCAGTTTTATGTATATGTTCTGCCTTGCACCTGACTATTCCAACAATTGATGGATGGCCTTGGGAATCTAATTCTGGTATTGATAGTTTTTGCTGATTGTCTCCCCTTGTAGCTGATTTCTTCATTATTGTGTAAATTTAGATCATGAGCTCATGTTTAGCTAAACAGCTGACCTTGTAAGACGCTTAGGTGTGAACGCTCGTAAGCTTCAGCAGAAAGTCGGCAAAGATTTATTTGTGTCCCTCCAATGAGTTGCCCGGGAGAACCCCATTTTCTACAAGTGTTTGTCCAATACTCCCTCAATAGGCAGGGGACTCCGACAGGGCTGATTGGCGGCCCCCGATCTGGGGCAGGGGCAGTGGGTGGCCTGTGGCCCAGGCAGAAGCCTCTCTGCATGTGTCCCAGGGACCCATCTGCCTGCGAACTTTGGTCACCTGGCAGGAAGCTACGATGCCCAGACCTATGGTTAGCTGAGCAGCGAGGTGTACTGTGCGGACAGCTTCCACACACACTTCAAGTAAGAGGTCGGCCTGAGTGGAAAGGTGAGAGTTTGGGCAGCTGTGCAGACAAAGAAGGCGCCCTTTGCCCTGGGCCTAAATGCTTGTGACACCCCACTGGACCTGCCGGGCTCTGAGGGCCCTGCCCTGGGCCCCCTGCTCCCCTGCCCTTTGTTCAGTCACAGCAGAGATGGCCACACCCACTCCCTCAGTGAGGGCAGTGTTCCAACCTCCCTCAGCCCCGCCCCCACTCCGCAGGTTACCATGGACTACAGATGCTGCATCCGGAGGCCAGGGTGTTCTGAGAATGCCAAGGGCAGACATGATGACCTTAAATGATTTCCTCTTGTGTCAGGTTTGGTAAACTTTAGGAGCTAGGAAATGGTCCACTTTACAAAAATGTTCAAATTTACTGGCATTTCTTATATTCTCTGCTATAACATTGTCCTGATTCTTTCTGTATATTCTTTACTTATGTTTTTCTTTTCCTTAATCAAAGTGTGTCTTTTCAATCTTTTCAAACAAGATTCTTTGGACTTACTAAATCACCTCAATTTTATACGTTTTCTGTTGTATTAAGTTCTGCTCATATCTTTATTTATCTTTTTTCTATGTTCTCAGGGTTTATTGTTTTGATCTTCTGATGTCAATTAAAACACTTGGTTATTCATTTTAATAAATATTTTACTTATAAAGATTTGAACTTTTGAAGATTCCTGCTTACTTGTAAGTTTCTAAGGGTCAGGTCCTCTCCATTGTTGCTGGCCTAAGGTTTAGTTCACCATATAGCAATGTATATATTGACCTATTTTCCCCTCGACTTTCGGTGATTCCCTACATCTCACCTTTGTTTGCAGACAAGCCATTTGAAATACCCTTAACTTATTTCACAGCCAATAAGTCATTGAAATAATGTGTAATTTTTAGGGAAATCTTCTTATATAATTAGGCAGAAAATCTCACCTGCCATAGTTTTCAAAACAGCATAATTTCACTCTTCTCAATGCTTAATCTGTTGTATTACACAACCTTTGAGTATTTAGCTTTATCAATGACATGTACTTTAAAAATGTTTTAGAGATCCTACCAGTCTTTGAAAACATCCTTGTTCCTGGTTTCAGTTCCAGTTTTATGTATATTTTCTGCCTTGCACCTGACTATTCCAACAATTGATGGATGGCCTTGGGAATCTAATTCTGGTATTGATAGTTTTTGCTGATTGTATCCCCTTGTAGCTGATTTCTTCATTATTGTGTAAATTTAGATCATGAGCTCATGTTTAGATAAACAGCTGACCTTGTAAGATGCTTAGGTGTGAACGCTCGTAAGCTTCAGCAGAAAGTCGGCAAAGATTTATTTGTGTCCATCCAATGAGTTGCCCGGGAGAACCCCGTTTTCTACAAGTGTTGGTCCAATACTCCCTCAATAGGCAGGGGACTCCGACAGGGCTGATTGGAGGCCCCCGATCTGGGGCAGGGGCAGTGGGTGGCCTGTGGCCCAGGCAGACGCCTCTCTGCATATGTCCCAGGGACCCATCTGCCTGCGAACTTCGGTCACCTGGCAGGAAGCTACGATGCCCAGACCTATGGTTAGCTGAGCAGCGAGGTGTACTGTGCGGACAGGTTCCACACACACTTCAAGTAAGAGGTCGGCCTGAGTGGAAAGGTGAGAGTTTGGGCAGCTGTGCAGACAAAGAAGGCGCCCTTTGCCATGGGTCTAAATGCTTCTGACACCCCACTGGACCTGCTGGGCTCTGAGGGCCCTGCCCTGGGCCCCCTGCTCCCCTGCCCTTTGTTCAGTCACAGCAGAAATGGCCACACTCACTCCCTCAGTGAGGGCATAGTTCCAACCTCCCTCAGCCCCGCCCCCTCTCCGCAGGTTACCATGGACTACAGAGGCTGCATTCTGAGGCCAGGGCGTTCCGAGAATGCCAAGGGCAGACATGATGACCTTAAATGATTTCCTCTTGTGTCAGGTTTGGTAAACTTTAGGAGCTAGGAAATGGTCCACTTTACAGAAATGTTCAAATTTACTGGCATTTCATATATTCTCCACTATAACATTGTCCTGATTCTTTCTGTATATTCTTTACTTATGTTTTTGTTTTCCTTAATCAAAGTGTGTCTTTTCAATCTTTTCAAAGAAGATTCTTTGGACTTACTAAATCACCTCAATTTTATACGTTTTCTGTTGTATTAAGTTCTGCTCATATCTTTATTTATCTTTTTTCTATATTCTCAGGGTTTATTGTTTTGATCTTCTGATGTCAATTAAAACACTTGGTTATTCATTTTAATAAATATTTTACTTATAAAGATTTGAACTTTTGAAGATTCCAGCTTACTTGTAAGTTTCTAAGGGTCAGGTCCTCTCCATTGTTGCTGGCCTAAGGTTTAGTTCACCATATAGCAATGTATATATTGACCTATTTTCCCCTCGACTTTCTGTGATTCCCTACATCTCACCTTTCTTTGCAGACAAGCCATTTGAAATACCCTTAACTTATTTCACAGCCAATAAGTCACTGAAATAATGTGTATTTTTTAGAGAAATCTTCTTATATAATTAGGCAAAAAATCTCACCTGCCATAGTTTTCAAAACAGCATAATTTCACTCTTCTCAATGCTTAATCTGTTGTATTACACAACCTTTGAGTATTTAGCTTTATCAATGACATGTACTTTAAAAATGTTTTAGAGGGCCTCCCTGGTGGCGCAGTGGTTGAGAGTCCGCCTGCCGATGCAGGGGACACGGGTTCGTGCCCCGGTCTGGGAGGATCCCATATGCCACGGAGCGGTTGGGCCCGTGAGCCATGGCCGCTGGGCCTGTGCATCCGGAGCCTGTGCATCCGGAGCCTGTGCTCCGCAACGGGAGAGGCCACAACAGTGAGAGGCCCGCATACCGCAAAAAGAAAAAAAAAAAATGTTTTAGAGATCCTACCAGTCTTTGAAAACATCCTTGTTCCTTGTTTCAGTTCCAGTTTTATGTATATTTTCTGCCTTGCACCTGACTATTCCAACAATTGATGGATGGCCTTGGGAATCTAATTCTGGTATTGATAGTTTTTGCTGATTGTCTCCCCTTGTAGCTGATTTCTTCATTATTGTGTAAATTTAGATCATGAGCTCATGTTTAGCTAAACAGCTGACCTTGTAAGACGCTTAGGTGTGAACGCTCTTAAGCTTCAGCAGAAAGTCGGCAAAGATTTATTTGTGTCCCTCCAATGAGTTGCCCGGGAGAACCCCGTTTTCTACAAGTGTTGGTCCAATACTCCCTCAAGAGGCAGTGGACTCCGACAGGGCTGCTTGGCGGCCCCCGATCTGGGGCAGGGGCAGTGGGCGGCCTGTGGCCCAGGCAGAAGCCTCTCTGCATGTGTTCCTGGTATCCATCTGCCTGCGAACTTCGGTCACCTGGCAGGAAGCTATAATGCCCAGACCTATGGATAGCTGAGCAGCGAGGTGTACTGTGCGGACAGGTTCCACACACACTTCAAGTAAGAGGTCGGCCTGAGTGGAAAGGTGAGAGTTTGGGCAGCTGTGCAGACAAAGAATGTGCCCTTTGCACTCGGCCTAAATGCTTGTGAAACCCTACTGGACCTGCCGGGCTCTGAGGGCCCTGCCCTGGGCCCCCTGCTCCCCTGCCCTTTGTTCAGTCACAGCAGAGATGGCCACACCCACTCCCTCAGTGAGGGCAGAGTTCCAACCTCCCTCAACCCCGCCCCCTCTCCGCAGGTTACCATGGACTACAGAGGCTGCATTCTGAGGCCAGGGCATTCCGAGAATGCCAAGGGCAGACATGATGACCTTAAATGATTTCCTCTTGTGTCAGGTTTGGTAAACTTTAGGAGCTAGGAAATGGTCCACTTTACAGAAATGTTCAAATTTACTGGCATTTCATATATTCTCCACTATAACATTGTCCTGATTCTTTCTGTATATTCTTTACTTATGTTTTTGTTTTCCTTAATCAAAGTGTGTCTTTTCAATCTTTTCAAAGAAGATTCTTTGGACTTACTAAATCACCTCAATTTTATACGTTTTCTGTTGTATTAAGTTCTGCTCATATCTTTATTTATCTTTTTTCTATGTTCTCAGGGTTTATTGTTTTGATCTTCTGATGTCAATTAAAACACTTGGTTATTCATTTTAATAAATATTTTACTTATAAAGTTTTGAACTTTTGAAGATTCCAGCTTACTTGTAAGTTTCTAAGGGTCAGGTCCTCTCCATTGTTGCTGGCCTAAGGTTTAGTTCACCATAGAGCAATGTATATATTGACCTATTTTCCCCTCGACTTTCTGTGATTCCCTACATCTCACCTTTCTTTGCAGACAAGCCATTTGAAATACCCTTAACTTATTTCACAGCCAATAAGTCATTGAAATAATGTGTATTTTTTAGAGAAATCTTCTTATATAATTAGGCAGAAAATCTCGCCTGCCATAATTTTCAAAACAGCATAATTTCACTCTTCTCAATGCTTAATCTGTTGTATTACACAACTTTGAGGATTTAGCTTTATCAATGACATGTACTTTAAAAATGTTTTAGAGATCCTACCAGTCTTTGAAAACATCCTTGTTCCTGGTTTCAGTTCCAGTTTTATGTATATTTTCTGCCTTGCACCTGACTATTCCAACAATTGATGGATGGCCTTGGGAATCTAATTCTGGTATTGATAGTTTTTGCTGATTGTCTCCCCTTGTAGCTGATTTCTTCATTATTGTGTAAATTTAGATCATGAGCTCATGTTTAGCTAAACAGCTGACCTTGTAACACGCTTAGGTGTGAACGCTCGTAAGCTTCAGCAGAAAGTCGGCAAAGATTTATTTGTGTCCCTCCAATGAGTTGCCCGGGAGAACCCCGTTTTCTGCAAGTGTTGGTCCAATACTCCCTCAATAGGCAGGGGACTCCGACAGGGCTGATTGGCGGCCCCCGATCTGTGGCAGGGGCAGTGGGTGGCCTGTGGCCCAGGCAGAAGCCTCTCTGCATTTGTCCCAGGGACCCATCTGCCTGCGAACTTCGGTCACCTGGCAGGAAGCTACGATGCACAGACCTATGGTTAGCTGAGCAGCGAGGTGTACTGTGCGGACAGGTTTCACACACACTTCAAGTAAGAGGTCGGCCTGAGTGGAAAGGTGAGAGTTTGGGCAGCTGTGCAGACAAAGAAGGCGCCCTTTGGCCTGGGCCTAAATGCTTGTGACACCCCACTGGACCTGCCGGGCTCTGAGGGCCCTGCCCTGGGCCCCCTGCTCCCCTGCCCTTTGTTCAGTCACAGCAGAAATGGCCACACCCACTCCCTCAGTGAGGGCAGTGTTCCAACCTCCCTCAGCCCCGCCCCCTCTCCGCAGGTTACCATGGACTACAGATGCTGCATTCTGAGGCCAGGGTGTTCCGAGAATGCCAAGGGCAGACATGATGACCTTAAATGATTTCCTCTTGTGTCAGTTTTGGTAAACTTTAGGAGCTAGGAAATGGTCCACTTTACAGAAATGTTCAAATTTACTGTCATTTCTTACATTCTCTGCTATAACATTGTCCTGATTCTTTCTGTATATTCTTTACATATGTTTTTCTTTTCCTTAATCAAAGTGTGTCTTTTCAATCTTTTCAAAGAAGATTCTTTGGACTTACTAAATCACATCAATTTTATACGTTTTCTGTTGTATTAAGTTCTGCTCATATCTTTATGTATCTTTTTTCTATGTTCTCAGGGTTTATAGTTTTGATCTTCTGATGTCAATTAAAACACTTGGTTATTCATTTTAATAAATATTTTACTTATAAAGATTTGAACTTTTGAAGATTCCAGCTTACTTGTAAGTTTCTAAGGGTCAGGTCCTCTCCATTGTTGCTGGCCTAAGGTTTAGTTCACCATATAGCAATGTATATATTGACCTATTTTCCCCTGGACTTTCTGTGATTCCCTACATCTCACCTTTCTTTGCAGACAAGCCATTTGAAATACCCTTAACTTATTTCACAGCCAATAAGTCATTGAAATAATGTGTATTTTTTAGAGAAATCTTCTTATATAATTAGGCAGAAAATCTCACCTGTCATAGTTTTCAAAACAGCATAATTTCACTCTTCTCAATGCTTAATCTGTTGCATTACACAACCTTTGAGTATTTAGCTTTATCAATGACATGTACTTTAAAAATGTTTTAGAGATCCTACCAGTCTTTGAAAACATCCTTGTTCCTGGTTTCAGTTCCAGTTTTATGTATATTTTCTGCCTTGCACCTGACTATTCCAACAATTGATGGATGGCCTTGGGAATCTAATTCTGGTATTGATAGTTTTTGCTGATTGTCTCCCCTTGTAGCTGATTTCTTCATTATTGTGTAAATTTAGATCATGAGCTCATGTTTAGCTAAACAGCTGACCTTGTAAGACGCTTAGGTGTGAACGTTCGTAAGCTTCAGCAGAAAGTCGGCAAAGATTTATTTGTGTCCCTCCAATGAGTTGCCCGGGAGAACCCCGTTTTCTACAAGTGTTGGTCCAATACTCCTTCAATAGGCAGGGGACTCCGACAGGGCTCATTGGCAGCCCCCGATCTGGGGCAGGGGCAGTGGGCGGCCTGTGGCCCAGGCAGAAGCCTCTCTGCATGTGTCCCAGGGACCCATCTGCCTGCGAACTTCGGTCACCTGGCAGGAAGCTACGATGCCCAGACCTATGGTTAGCTGAGCAGCGAGGTGTACTGTGCGGACAGCTTCCACACACACTTCAAGTAAGAGGTCGGCCTGAGTGGAAAGGTGAGAGTTTGGGCAGCTGTGCAGACAAAGAAGGCGCCCTTTGCCCTGGGCCTAAATGCTTGTGACACCCCACTGGACCTGCCGGGCTCTGAGGGCCCTGCCCTGGGCCCCCTGCTCCCCTGCCCTTTGTTCAGTCACAGCAGAGATGGCCACACCCACTCCCTCAGTGAGGGCAGTGTTCCAACCTCCCTCAGCCCCGCCCCCTCTCCGCAGTTTACCATGGACTACAGAGGCTGCATTCTGAGGCCAGGGCGTTCGGAGAATGCCAAGGGCAGGCATGATGACCTTAAATGATTTCCTCTTGTGTCAGGTTTGGTAAACTTTAGGAGCTAGGAAATGGTCCAATTTACAAAAATGTTCAAATTTACTGGCATTTCTTATATTCTCTGCTATAACATTGTCCTGATTCTTTCTGTATATTCTTTACTTATGTTTTTGTTTTCCTTAATCAAAGTGTGTCTTTTCAATCTTTTCAAAGAAGATTCTTTGGACTTACTAAATCACCTCAATTTTATACGTTTTCTGTTGTAAGAAGTTCTGCTCATATCTTTATGTATCTTTTTTCTATGTTCTCAGGGTTTATAGTTTTGATCTTCTGATGTCAATTAAAACACTTGGTTATTCATTTTAATAAATATTTTACTTATAAAGATTTGAACTTTTGAAGATTCCAGCTTACTTGTAAGTTTCTAAGGGTCAGGTCCTCTCCATTGTTGCTGGCCTAAGGTTTAGTTCACCATATAGCAATGTATATATTGACCTATTTTCCCCTCGACTTTCTGTGATTCCCTACATCTCACCTTTCTTTGCAGACAAGCCATTTGAAATACCCTTAACTTATTTCACAGCCAATAAGTCATTGAAATAAAGTGTATTTTTTAGAGAAATCTTCTTATATAATTAGGCAGAAAATCTCACCTGCCATAGTTTTCAAAACAGCATAATTTCACTCTTCTCAATGCTTAATCTGTTGTATTACACAACCTTTGAGTATTTAGCTTTATCAATGACATGTACTTTAAAAATGTTTTAGAGATCCGACCAGTCTTTGAAAACATCCTTGTTCCTGGTTTCAGTTCCAGTTTTATGTATATTTTCTGCCTTGCACCTGACTATTCCAACAATTGATGGATGGCCTTGGGAATCTAATTCTGGTATTGATAGTTTTTGCTGATTGTCTCCCCTTGTAGCTGATTTCTTCATTATTGTGTAAATTTAGATCATGAGCTCATGTTTAGATAAACAGCTGACCTTGTAAGACGCTTAGGTGTGAACGCTCGTAAGCTTCAGCAGAAAGTCGGCAAAGATTTATTTGTGTCCCTCCAATGAGTTGCCAGCGAGAACCCCGTTTTCTACAAGTGTTGGTCCAATACTGCCTCAATAGGCAGGGGAATCCGACAGGGCTGATTGGAGGCCCATGATCTGGGGCAGGGGCAGTGGGCGGCCTGTGGCCCAGGCAGAAGCCTCTCTGCATGTGTCCCAGGGACCCATCTGCCTGCGAACTTCGGTCACCTGGCAGGAAGCTATGATGCCCAGACCTATGGTTAGCTGAGCAGCGAGGTGTACTGTGCGGACAGGTTCCACACACACTTCAAGTAAGAGGTCGGCCTGAGTGGAAAGGTGAGAGTTTGGGCAGCTGTGCAGACAAAGAAGGCGCCCTTTGCCCTGGGCCTAAATGCTTGTGACACCCCACTGGACCTGCCGGGCTCTGAGGGCCCTGCCCTGGGCCCCCTGCTCCCCTGCCCTTTGTTCAGTCACAGCAGAGATGGCCACACACACTCCTTCAGTGAGGGCAGTGTTCCAACCTCCCTCAGCCCCGCCCCCTCTCCGCAGGTTACCATGGACTACAGAGGCTGCATTCTGAGGCCAGGGTGTTCCGAGAATGCCAAGGGCAGACATGATGACCTTAAATGATCTCCTCTTGTGTCAGGTTTGGTAAACTTTAGGAGCTAGGAAATGGTCCACTTTACAGAAATGTTCAAATTTACTGGCATTTCTTATATTCTCTGCTATAACATTCTCCTGATTCTTTCTGTATATTCTTTACTTATGTTTTTGTTTTCCTTAATCAAAGTGTGTCTTTTCAATCTTTTCAAAGAAGATTCTTTGGACTTACTAAATCACCTCAATTTTATACGTTTTCTGTTGTATTAAGTTCTGCTCATATCTTTATGTATCTTTTTTCTATGTTCTCAGGGTTTATAGTTTTGATCTTCTGATGTCAATTAAAACACTTGGTTATTCATTTTAATAAATATTTTACTTATAAAGATTTGAACTTTTGAAGATTCCAGCTTACTTGTAAGTTTCTAAGGGTCAGGTCCTCTCCATTGTTGCTGGCCTAAGGTTTAGTTCACCATATAGCAATGTATATATTGACCTATTTTCCCCTCGACTTTCTGTGATTCCCTACATCTCACCTTTCTTTGCAGACAAGCCATTTGAAATACCCTTAACTTATTTCACAGCCAATAAGTCATTGAAATAAAGTGTATTTTTTAGAGAAATCTTCTTATATAATTAGGCAGAAAGTCTCACCTGCCATAGTTTTCAAAACAGCATAATTTCACTCTTCTCAATGCTTAATCTGTTGTATTACACAACCTTTGAGTATTTAGCTTTATCAATGACATGTACTTTAAAAATGTTTTAGAGATCCTACCAGTCTTTGAAATCATCCTTGTTCCTGGTTTCAGTTCCAGTTTTATGTATACTTTCTGCCTTGCACCTGACTATTCCAACAATTGATGGATGGCCTTGGGAATCTAATTCTGGTATTGATAGTTTTTGCTGATTATCTCCCCTTGTAGCTGATTTCTTCATTATTGTGTAAATTTAGATCATGAGCTCATGTTTAGCTAAACAGCTGACCTTGTAAGACGCTTAGGTGTGAACGCTCGTAAGCTTCAGCAGAAAGTCAGCAAAGATTTATTTGTGTCCCTCCAATGAGTTGCCTGGGAGAACCCCGTTTTCTACAAGTGTTGGTCCAATACTCCTTCAATAGGCAGGGGAATACGACAGGGCTGATTGGAGGCCCCCGATCTGGGGCAGGGGCAGTGGGCGGCCTGTGGCCCAGGCAGAAGCCTCTCTGCATGTGTCCCAGAGACCCATCTGCCTGCGAACTTCGGTCACCTGGCAGGAAGCTATGATGCCCAGACCTATGGTTAGCTGAGCAGCGAGGTGTACTGTGCGGACAGGTTCCACACACACTTCAAGTAAGAGGTCGGCCTGAGTGGAAAGGTGAGAGTTTGGGCAGCTGTGCAGACAAAGAAGGCGCCCTTTGCCCTGGGCCTAAATGCTTGTGACACCCCACTGGACCTGCCGGGCTCTGAGGGCCCTGCCCTGGGCCCCCTGCTCCCCTGCCCTTTGTTCAGTCACAGCAGAGATGGCCACACACACTCCCTCAGTGAGGGCAGTGTTCCAACCTCCCTCAGCCCCGCCCCCTCTCCGCAGGTTACCATGGACTACAGAGGCTGCATTCTGAGGCCAGGGCGTTCCGAGAATGCCAAGGGCAGACATGATGACCTTAAATGATCTCCTCTTGTGTCAGGTTTGGTAAACTTTAGGAGCTAGGAAATGGTCCACTTTACAGAAATGTTCAAATTTACTGGCATTTCATATATTCTCCACTATAACATTGTCCTGATTCTTTCTGTATATTCTTTACTTATGTTTTTGTTTTCCTTAATCAAAGTGTGTCTTTTCAATCTTTTCAAAGAAGATTCTTTGGACTTACTAAATCACCTCAATTTTATACGTTTTCTGTTGTATTAAGTTCTGCTCATATCTTTATTTATCTTTTTTCTATGTTCTCAGGGTTTATTGTTTTGATCTTCTGATGTCAATTAAAACACTTGGTTATTAATTTTAATAAATATTTTACTTATAAAGATTTGAACTTTTGAAGATTCCAGCTTACTTGTAAGTTTCTAAGGGTCAGGTCCTCTCCATTGTTGCTGGCCTAAGGTTTAGTTCACCATATAGCAATGTATATATTGACCTATTTTCCCCTCGACTTTCTGTGATTCCCTACATCTCACCTTTCTTTGCAGACAAGCCATTTGAAATACCCTTAACTTATTACACAGCCAATAAGTCATTGAAATAATGTGTATTTTTTAGAGAAATCTTCTTATATAATTAGGCAGAAAATCTCACCTGCCATAGTTTTCAAAACAGCATAATTTCACTCTTCTCAATGCTTAATCTGTTGTATTACACAACCTTTGAGTATTTAGCTTTATCAATGACATGTACTTTAAAAATGTTTTAGAGATCCTACCAGTCTTTGAAAACATACTTGTTCCTGGTTTCAGTTCCAGTTTTATGTATATTTTCTGCCTTGCAACTGACTATTCCAACAATTGATGGATGGCCTTGGGAATCTAATTCTGGTATTGATAGTTTTTGCTGATTGTCTCCCCTTGTAGCTGATTTCTTCATTATTGTGTAAATTTAGATCATGAGCTCATGTTTAGCTAAACAGCTGACCTTGTAAGACGCTTAGGTGTGAACGCTTGTAAGCTTCAGCAGAAAGTCGGCAAAGATTTATTTGTGTCCCTCCAATGAGTTGCCCGCGAGAACCCCGTTTTCTACAAGTGTTGGTCCAATACCCCCTCAATAGGCAGGGGACTCCGACAGGGCTGCTTGGCGGCCCCCGATCTGGGGCAGGGGCAGTAGGCGGCCTTTGGCCCAGGCAGAAGCCTCTCTGCATGTGTCCTAGGGACCCATCTGCCTGCGAACTTCGGTCACCTGGCAGGAAGCTATGATTCCCAGACCTATGGTTAGCTGAGCAGCGAGGTGTACTGTGCGGACAGGTTCCACACACACTTCAAGTAAGAGGTCGGCCTGAGTGGAAAGGTGAGAGTTTGGGCAGCTGTGCAGACAAAGAAGGCGCCCTTTGCCCTGGGCCTAAATGCTTGTGACACCCCACTGGACCTGCCGGGCTCTGAGGGCCCTGCCCTGGGCCCCCTGCTCCCCTGCCCTTTGTTCAGTCACAGCAGAGATGGCCACACCCACTCCCTCAGTGAGGGCAGAGTTCCAACCTCCCTCAGCCCCGCCCCCTCTCCGCAGTTTACCATGGACTACAGAGGCTGCATTCTGAGGCCAGGGCGTTCTGAGAATGCCAAAGGCAGACATGATGACCTTAAATGATTTCCTCTTGTGTCAGGTTTGGTAAACTTTAGGAGCTAGGAAATGGTCCACTTTACAGAAATGTTCAAATTTACTGGCATTTCATATATTCTCTACTATAACATTGTCCTGATTCTTTCTGTATATTCTTTACTTATGTTTTTGTTTTCCTTAATCAAAGTGTGTCTTTTCAATCTTTTCAAAGAAGATTCTTTGGACTTACTAAATCACCTCAATTTTATAAGTTTTCTGTTGTATTAAGTTCTGCTCATATCTTTATTTATCTTTTTTCTATGTTCTCAGGGTTTATTGTTTTGATCTTCTCATGTCAATTAAAACACTTGGTTATTCATTTTAATAAATATTTTACTCATAAAGTTTTGAACTTTTGAAGATACCAGCTTACTTGTAAGTTTCTAAGGGTCAGGTCCTCTCCATTGTTGCTGGCCTAAGGTTTAGTTCACCATATAGCAATGTATATATTGACCTATTTTCCCCTCGACTTTCTGTGATTCCCTACATCTCACCTTTCTTTGCAGACAAGCCATTTGAAATACCCTTAACTTATTTCACAGCCAATAAGTCATTGAAATAATGTGTATTTTTTAGAGAAATCTTCTTATATAATTAGGCAGAAAATCTCACCTGCCATAGTTTTCAAAACAGCATAATTTCACTCTTCTCAATGCTTAATCTGTTGTATTACACAACCTTTGAGTATTTAGCTTTATCAATGACATGTACTTTAAAAATGTTTTAGAGATCCTACCAGTCTTTGAAAACATCCTTGTTCCTGGTTTCAGTTCCAGTTTTATGTATATTTTCTGCCTTGCACCTGACTATTCCAACAATTGATGGATGGCCTTGGGAATCTTATTCTGGTATTGATAGTTTTTGCTGATTATCTCCCCTTGTAGCTGATTTCTTCATTATTGTGTAAACTTAGATCATGAGCTCATGTTTAGCTAAACAGCTGACCTTGTAAGACGCTTAGGTGTGAACGCTCGTAAGCTTCAGCAGAAAGTCGGCAAAGATTTATTTGTGTCCCTCCAATGAGTTGCCCGGGAGAACCCCGTTTTCTACAAGTGTTGGTCCAATACTCCCTCAATAAGCAGGGGATTCCGACAGGGCTGATTGGAGGCCCCCGATCTGGGGCAGGGGCAGTGGTCGGCCTGTGGCCCAGGCAGAAGCCTCTCTGCATGTGTCCCAGGGACCCATCTGCCTGCGAACTTCGGTCACCTGGCAGGAAGCTATGATGCCCAGACCTATGGTTAGCTGAGCAGCGAGGTGTACTGTGCGGACAGGTTCCACACACACTTCAAGTAAGAGGTCGGCCTGAGTGGAAAGGTGAGAGTTTGGGCAGCTGTGCAGACAAAGAAGGCGCCCTTTGCCCTGGGCCTAAATGCTTGTGACACGCCACTGGAACTGCCGGGCTCTGAGGGCCCTGCCCTGGGCACCCTGCTCCCCTGCCCTTTGTTCAGTCACAGCAGAGATGGCCACACTCACTCCCTCAGTGAGGGCAGAGTTCCAACATCCCTCAGCCCCGCCCCCTCTCCGCAGGTTACCATGGACTACAGAGGCTGCATTCTGAGGCCAGGGCGTTCCGAGAATGCCAAGGGCAGACATGATGACCTTAAATGATTTCCTCTTGTGTCAGGTTTGGTAAACTTTAGGAGCTAGGAAATGGTCCACTTTACAGAAATGTTCAAATTTACTGGCATTTCATATATTCTCCACTATAACATTGTCCTGATTCTTTCTGTATATTCTTTACTTATGTTTTTGTTTTCCTTAATCAAAGTGTGTCTTTTCAATCTTTTCAAACAAGATTCTTTGGACTTACTAAATCACCTCAATTTTATACGATTTCTGTTGTATTAAGTTCTGCTCATATCTTTATGTATCTTTTTTCTATGTTCTCAGGGTTTATTGTTTTGATCTTCTGATGTCAATTAAAACACTTGGTTATTCATTTTAATAAATATTTTACTTATAAAGATTTGAACTTTTGAAGATTCCAGCTTACTTGTAAGTTTCTAAGGGTCAGGTCCTCTCCATTGTTGCTGGCCTAAGGTTTAGTTCACCATATAGCAATGTATATATTGACCTATTTTCCCCTCGACTTTCTGTGATTCCCTACATCTCACCTTTCTTTGCAGACAAGCCATTTGAAATACCCTTAACTTATTTCACAGCCGATAAGTCATTGAAATAATGTGTATTTTTTAGAGAAATCTTCTTATATAATTAGGCAGAAAATCTCACCTGCCATAGTTTTCAAAACAGCATAATTTCACTCTTCTCAATGCTTAATCTGTTGTATTACACAACCTTTGAGTATTTAGCTTTATCAATGACATGTACTTTAAAAATGTTTTAGAGATCCTACCAGTCTTTGAAAACATCCTTGTTCCTGGTTTCAGTTCCAGTTTTATGTATATGTTCTGCCTTGCACCTGACTATTCCAACAATTGATGGATGGCCTTGGGAATCTAATTCTGGTATTGATAGTTTTTGCTGATTGTCTCCCCTTGTAGCTGATTTCTTCATTATTGTGTAAATTTAGATCATGAGCTCATGTTTAGCTAAACAGCTGACCTTGTAAGACGCTTAGGTGTGAACGCTCGTAAGCTTAAGCAGAAAGTCAGCAAAGATTTATTTGTGTCCCTCCAATGAGTTGCCCGGGAGAACCCCGTTTTCTACAAGTGTTGGTCCAATACTCCCTCAATAGGCAGGGGATTCCGACAGGGCTGATTGGAGGCCCCCGATCTGGGGCAGGGGCAGTGGGTGGCCTGTGGCCCAGGCAGAAGCCTCTCTGCATGTGTCCCAGGGACCCATCTCCCTGCGAACTTCGGTCACCTGGCAGGAAGCTATGATGCCCAGACCTATGGTTAGCTGAGCAGCGAGGTGTACTGTGCGGACAGGTTCCACTCACACTTCAAGTAAGAGGTCGGCCTGAGTGGAAAGGTGAGAGTTTGGGCAGCTGTGCAGACAAAGAAGGCGCCCTTTGCCATGGGCCTAAATGCTTGTGACACCCCACTGGACCTGCCGGGCTCTGAGGGCCCTGCCCTGTGCCCCCTGCTCCCCTGCCCTTTGTTCAGTCACAGCAGAGATGGCCACACTCACTCCCTCAGTGAGGGCATAGTTCCAACCTCCCTCAGCCCCGCCCCCTCTCCGCAGGTTACCATGGACTACAGAGGCTGCATTCTGAGGCCAGGGCGTTCCGAGAATGCCAAGGGCAGACATGATGACCTTAAATGATTTCCTCTTGTGTCAGGTTAGGTAAACTTTAGGAGCTAGGAAATGGTCCACTTTACAGAAATGTTCAAATTTACTGGCATTTCATATATTCTCCACTATAACATTGTCCTGATTCTTTCTGTATATTCTTTACTTATGTTTTTGTTTTCCTTAATCAAAGTGTGTCTTTTCAATCTTTTCAAAGAAGATAATTTGGACTTACTTAATCACCTCAATTTTATACGTTTTCTGTTGTATTAAGTTCTGCTCATATCTTTATTTATCTTTTTTCTATGTTCTCAGGGTTTATTGTTTTGATCTTCTGATGTCAATTAAAACACTTGGTTATTAATTTTAATAAATATTTTACTTATAAAGATTTGAACTTTTGAAGATTCCAGCTTACTTGTAAGTTTCTAAGGGTCAGGTCCTCTCCATTGTTGCTGGCCTAAGGTTTAGTTCACCATATAGCAATGTATATATTGACCTATTTTCCCCTCGACTTTCTGTGATTCCCTACATCTCACCTTTCTTTGCAGACAAGCCATTTGAAATACCCTTAACTTATTTCACAGCCGATAAGTCATTGAAATAATGTGTATTTTTTAGAGAAATCTTCTTATATAATTAGGCAGAAAATCTCACCTGCCATAGTTTTCAAAACAGCATAATTTCACTCTTCTCAATGCTTAATCTGTTGTATTACACAACCTTTGAGTATTTAGCTTTATCAATGACATGTACTTTAAAAATGTTTTAGAGATCCTACCAGTCTTTGAAAACATCCTTGTTCCTGGTTTCAGTTCCAGTTTTATGTATATGTTCTGCCTTGCACCTGACTATTCCAACAATTGATGGATGGCCTTGGGAATCTAATTCTGGTATTGATAGTTTTTGCTGATTGTCTCCCCTTGTAGCTGATTTCTTCATTATTGTGTAAATTTAGATCATGAGCTCATGTTTAGCTAAACAGCTGACCTTGTAAGACGCTTAGGTGTGAACGCTCGTAAGCTTAAGCAGAAAGTCAGCAAAGATTTATTTGTGTCCCTCCAATGAGTTGCCCGGGAGAACCCCGTTTTCTACAAGTGTTGGTCCAATACTCCCTCAATAGGCAGGGGATTCCGACAGGGCTGATTGGAGGCCCCCGATCTGGGGCAGGGGCAGTGGGTGGCCTGTGGCCCAGGCAGAAGCCTCTCTGCATGTGTCCCAGGGACCCATCTCCCTGCGAACTTCGGTCACCTGGCAGGAAGCTATGATGCCCAGACCTATGGTTAGCTGAGCAGCGAGGTGTACTGTGCGGACAGGTTCCACTCACACTTCAAGTAAGAGGTCGGCCTGAGTGGAAAGGTGAGAGTTTGGGCAGCTGTGCAGACAAAGAAGGCGCCCTTTGCCATGGGCCTAAATGCTTGTGACACCCCACTGGACCTGCCGGGCTCTGAGGGCCCTGCCCTGTGCCCCCTGCTCCCCTGCCCTTTGTTCAGTCACAGCAGAGATGGCCACACTCACTCCCTCAGTGAGGGCATAGTTCCAACCTCCCTCAGCCCCGCCCCCTCTCCGCAGGTTACCATGGACTACAGAGGCTGCATTCTGAGGCCAGGGCGTTCCGAGAATGCCAAGGGCAGACATGATGACCTTAAATGATTTCCTCTTGTGTCAGGTTAGGTAAACTTTAGGAGCTAGGAAATGGTCCACTTTACAGAAATGTTCAAATTTACTGGCATTTCATATATTCTCCACTATAACATTGTCCTGATTCTTTCTGTATATTCTTTACTTATGTTTTTGTTTTCCTTAATCAAAGTGTGTCTTTTCAATCTTTTCAAAGAAGATAATTTGGACTTACTTAATCACCTCAATTTTATACGTTTTCTGTTGTATTAAGTTCTGCTCATATCTTTATTTATCTTTTTTCTATGTTCTCAGGGTTTATTGTTTTGATCTTCTGATGTCAATTAAAACACTTGGTTATTAATTTTAATAAATATTTTACTTATAAAGATTTGAACTTTTGAAGATTCCAGCTTACTTGTAAGTTTCTAAGGGTCAGGTCCTCTCCATTGTTGCTGGCCTAAGGTTTAGTTCACCATATAGCAATGTATATATTGACCTATTTTCCCCTCGACTTTCTGTGATTCCCTACATCTCACCTTTCTTTGCAGACAAGCCATTTGAAATACCCTTAACTTATTTCACAGACAATAAGTCATTGAAATAATGTGTATTTTTTAGAGAAATCTTCTTATATAATTAGGCAGAAAATCTCACCTGTCATAGTTTTCAAAACAGCATAATTTCACTCTTCTCAATGGTTAATCTGTTGTATTACACAACCTTTGAGTATTTAGCTTTATCAATGACATGTACTTTAAAAATGTTTTAGAGATCCTACCAGTCTTTGAAAACATCCTTGTTCCTTGTTTCAGTTCCAGTTTTATGTATATTTTCTGCCTTGCACCTGACTATTCCAACAATTGATGGATGGCCTTGGGAATCTAATTCTGGTATTGAAAGTTTTTGCTGATTGTCTCCCCTTGTAGCTGATTTCTTCATTATTGTGTAAATTTAGATCATGAGCTCATGTTTAGCTAAACAGCTGACCTTGTAAGACGCTTAGGTGTGAACGCTCGTAAGCTTCAGCAGAAAGTCGGCAAAGATTTATTTGTGTCCCTCCAATGAGTTGCCCGGGAGAACACCGTTTTCTACAAGTGTTGGTCCAATACTCCCTCAATAGGCAGGGGACTCCGACAGGGCTGATTGGAGGCCCCCGATCTGGGGCAGGGGCAGTGGGTGGCCTGTGGCCCAGGCAGAAGCCTCTCTGCATGTGTCCCAGGGACCCATCTCCCTGCGAACTTCGGTCACCTGGCAGGAAGCTACGATGCCCTGACCTATGGTTAGCTGAGCAGCGAGGTGTACTGTGCGGACAGGTTCCACACACACTTCAAGTAAGAGGTCGGCCTGAGTGGAAAGGTGAGAGTTTGGGCAGCTGTGCAGACAAAGAAGGCGCCCTTTGCCCTGGGACTAAATGCTTGTGACACCCCACTGGACCTGCCGGGCTCTGAGGGCCCTGCCCTGGGCCCCCAGCTCCCCTGCCCTTTGTTCAGTCACAGCAGAGATGGCCACACCCACTCCCTCAGTGAGGGCAGTGTTCCAACCTCCCTCAGCCCCGCCCCCTCTCCGCAGGTTACCATGGACTACAGATGCTGCATCCGGAGGCCAGGGCGTTCTGAGAATGCCAAGGGCAGACATGATGACCTTAAATGATTTCCTCTTGTGTCAGGTTTGGTAAACTTTAGGAGCTAGGAAATGGTCCACTTTACAGAAATGTTCAAATTTACTGGCATTTCATATATTCTCTGCTATAACATTGTCCTGATTCTTTCTGTATATTCTTTACTTATGTTTTTGTTTTCCTTAATCAAAGTGTGTCTTTTCAATCTTTTCAAAGAAGATTCTTTGGACTTACTAAATCACCTCAATTTTATACGTTTTCTGTTGTATTAAGTTCTGCTCATAACTTTATGTATCTTTTTTCTATGTTCTCAGGGTTTATAGTTTTGATCTTCTGATGTCAATTAAAACACTTGGTTATTCATTTTAATAAATATTTTACTTATAAAGATTTGAACTTTTGAAGATTCCTGCTTACTTGTAAGTTTCTAAGGGTCAGGTCCTCTCCATTGTTGCTGGCCTAAGGTTTAGTTCACCATATAGCAATGTATATATTGACCTATTTTCCCCTCGACTTTCTGTGATTCCCTACATCTCACCTTTCTTTGCAGACAAGCCATTTGAAATACCCTTAACTTATTTCACAGCCAATAAGTCATTGAAATAATGTGTATTTTTTAGAGAAATCTTCTTATATAATTAGGCAGAAAATCTCACCTGCCATAGTTTTCAAAACAGCATAATTTCACTCTTCTCAATGCTTAATCTGTTGTATTACACAACCTTTGAGTATTTAGGTTTATCAATGACATGTACTTTAAAAATGTTTTAGAGATCCTACCAGTCTTTGAAAACATCCTTGTTCCTGGTTTCAGTTCCAGTTTTATGTATATTTTCTGCCTTGCACCTGACTATTCCAACAATTGATGGATGGCCTTGGGAATCTAATTCTGGGATTGATAGTTTTTGCTGATTGTCTCCACTTGTAGCTGATTTCTTCATTATTGTGTAAATTTAGATCATGAGCTCATGTTTAGCTAAACAGCTGACCTTGTAAGACGCTTAGGTGTGAACGCTCGTAAGCTTCAGCAGAAAGTCAGCAAAGATTTATTTGTGTCCCTCCAATGAGTTGCCCGGGAGAACCCCGTTTTCTACAAGTGTTGGTCCAATACTCCCTCAATAGGCAGGGGACACCGACAGGGCTGATTGGAGGCCCCCGATCTGGGGCAGGGGCAGTGGGTGGCCTGTGGCCCAGGCAGAAGCCTCTCTGCATGTGTCCCAGGGACCCATCTGCCTGCGAACTTCGGTCACCTGGCAGGAAGCTATGATGCCCAGACCTATGGTTAGCTGAGCAGCGAGGTGTACTGTGCGGACAGGTTCCACTCACACTTCAAATAAGAGGTCGGCCTGAGTGGAAAGGTGAGAGTTTGGGCAGCTGTGCAGACAAAGAAGGCGCCCTTTGCCATGGGCCTAAATGCTTGTGACACCCCACTGGACCTGCCGGGCTCTGAGGGCCCTGCCCTGTGCCCCCTGCTCCCCTGCCCTTTGTTCAGTCACAGCAGAGATGGCCACACTCACTCCCTCAGTGAGGGCATAGTTCCAACCTCCCTCAGCCCCGCCCCCTCTCCGCAGGTTACCATGGACTACAGAGGCTGCATTCTGAGGCCAGGGCGTTCCGAGAATGCCAAGGGCAGACATGATGACCTTAAATGATTTCCTCTTGTGTCAGGTTTGGTAAACTTTAGGAGCTAGGAAATGGTCCACTTTACAGAAATGTTCAAATTTACTGGCATTTCATATATTCTCCACTATAACATTGTCCTGATTCTTTCTGTATATTCTTTACTTATGTTTTTGTTTTCCTTAATCAAAGTGTGTCTTTTCAATCTTTTCAAAGAAGATTCTTTGGACTTACTTAATCACCTCAATTTTATACGTTTTCTGTTGTATTAAGTTCTGCTCATATCTTTATTTATCTTTTTTCTATGTTCTCAGGGTTTATTGTTTTGATCTTCTGATGTCAATTAAAACACTTGGTTATTCATTTTAATAAATATTTTACTTATAAAGATTTGAACTTTTGAAGATTCCAGCTTACTTGTAAGTTTCTAAGGGTCAGGTCCTCTCCATTGTTGCTGGCCTAAGGTTTAGTTCTCCATATAGCAATGTATATATTGACCTATTTTCCCCTCGACTTTCTGTGATTCCCTACATCTTACCTTTCTTTGCAGACAAGCCATTTGAAATACCCTTAACTTATTTCACAGCCAATAAGTCATTGAAATAATGTGTATTTTTTAGAGAAATCTTCTTATATAATTAGGCATAAAATCTCACCTGTCATAGTTTTCAAAACAGCATAATTTCACTCTTCTCAATGGTTAATCTGTTGTATTACACAACCTTTGAGTATTTAGCTTTATCAATGACATGTACTTTAAAAATGTTTTAGAGATCCTACCAGTCTTTGAAAACATCCTTGTTCCTTGTTTCAGTTCCAGTTTTATGTATATTTTCTGCCTTGCACCTGACTATTCCAACAATTGATGGATGGCCTTGGGAATCTAATTCTGGTATTGAAAGTTTTTGCTGATTGTCTCCCCTTGTAGCTGATTTCTTCATTATTGTGTAAATTTAGATCATGAGCTCATGTTTAGCTATACAGCTGACCTTGTAAGACGCTTAGGTGTGAATGCTCGTAAGCTTCAGCAGAAAGTCGGCAAAGATTTATTGGTGTCCCTCCAATGAGTTGCCCGGGAGAACCCCGTTTTCTACAAGTGTTGGTCCAATACTCCCTCAATAGGCAGGGGACTCCGACAGGGCTGATTGGAGGCCCCCGATCTGGGGCAGGGGCAGTGGGTGGCCTGTGGCCCAGGCAGAAGCCTCTCTGCATGTGTCCCAGGGACCCATCTCCCTGCGAACTTCGGTCACCTGGCAGGAAGCTACGATGCCCAGACCTATGGTTAGCTGAGCAGCGAGGTGTACTGTGCGGACAGGTTCCACACACACTTCAAGTAAGAGGTCGGCCTGAGTGGAAAGGTGAGAGTTTGGGCAGCTGTGCAGACAAAGAAGGCGCCCTTTGCCCTGGGACTAAATGCTTGTGACACCCCACTGGACCTGCCGGGCTCTGAGGGCCCTGCCCTGGGCCCCCTGCTCCCCTGCCCTTTGTTCAGTCACAGCAGAGATGGCCACACCCACTCCCTCAGTGAGGGCAGTGTTCCAACCTCCCTCAGCCCCGCCCCCTCTCCACAGGTTACCATGGACTACAGATGCTGCATCCGGAGGCCAGGGCGTTCTGAGGATGCCAAGGGCAGACATGATGACCTTAAATGATTTCCTCTTGTGTCAGGTTTGGTAAACTTTAGGAGCTAGGAAATGGTCCACTTTACAGAAATGTTCAAATTTACTGGCATTTCATATATTCTCTGCTATAACATTGTCCTGATTCTTTCTGTATATTCTTTACTTATGTTTTTGTTTTCCTTAATCAAAGTGTGTCTTTTCAATCTTTTCAAAGAAGATTCTTTGGACTTACTAAATCACCTCAATTTTATACGTTTTCTGTTGTATTAAGTTCTGCTCATAACTTTATGTATCTTTTTTCTATGTTCTCAGGGTTTATAGTTTTGATCTTCTGATGTCAATTAAAACACTTGGTTATTCATTTTAATAAATATTTTACTTATAAAGATTTGAACTTTTGAAGATTCCTGCTTACTTGTAAGTTTCTAAGGGTCAGGTCCTCTCCATTGTTGCTGGCCTAAGGTTTAGTTCACCATATAGCAATGTATATATTGACCTATTTTCCCCTCGACTTTCTGTGATTCCCTACATCTCACCTTTCTTTGCAGACAAGCCATTTGAAATACCCTTAACTTATTTCACAGCCAATAAGTCATTGAAATAATGTGTATTTTTTAGAGAAATCTTCTTATATAATTAGGCAGAAAATCTCACCTGCCATAGTTTTCAAAACAGCATAATTTCACTCTTCTCAATGCTTAATCTGTTGTATTACACAACCTTTGAGTATTTAGCTTTATCAATGACATGTACTTTAAAAATGTTTTAGAGATCCTACCAGTCTTTGAAAACATCCTTGTTCCTGGTTTCAGTTCCAGTTTTATGTATATTTTCTGCCTTGCACCTGACTATTCCAACAATTGATGGATGGCCTTGGGAATCTAATTCTGGGATTGATAGTTTTTGCTGATTGTCTCCACTTGTAGCTGATTTCTTCATTACTGTGTAAATTTAGATCATGAGCTCATGTTTGGCTAAACAGCTGACCTTGTAAGACGCTTAGGTGTGAACGCTCGTAAGCTTCAGCAGAAAGTCAGCAAAGATTTATTTGTGTCCCTCCAATGAGTTGCCCGGGAGAACCCCGTTTTCTACAAGTGTTGGTCCAATACTCCCTCAATAGGCAGGGGACTCCGACAGGGCTGATTGGAGGCCCCCGATCTGGGGCAGGGGCAGTGGGTGGCCTGTGGCCCAGGCAGAAGCCTCTCTGCATGTGTCCCAGGGACCCATCTGCCTGCGAACTTCGGTCACCTGGCAGGAAGCTATGATGCCCAGACCTATGGTTAGCTGAGCAGCGAGGTGTACTGTGCGGACAGGATCCACTCACACTTCAAATAAGAGGTCGGCCTGAGTGGAAAGGTGAGAGTTTGGGCAGCTGTGCAGACAAAGAAGGCGCCCTTTGCCATGGGCCTAAATGCTTGTGACACCCCACTGGACCTGCCGGGCTCTGAGGGCCCTGCCCTGTGCCCCCTGCTCCCCTGCCCTTTGTTCAGTCACAGCAGAGATGGCCACACTCACTCCCTCAGTGAGGGCATAGTTCCAACCTCCCTCAGGCCCGCCCCCTCTCCGCAGGTTACCATGGACTACAGAGGCTGCATTCTGAGGCCAGGGCGTTCCGAGAATGCCAAGGGCAGACATGATGACCTTAAATGATTTCCTCTTGTGTCAGGTTTGGTAAAGTTTAGGAGCTAGGAAATGGTCCACTTTACAGAAATGTTCAAATTTACTGGCATTTCATATATTCTCCACTATAACATTGTCCTGATTCTTTCTGTATATTCTTTACTTATGTTTTTGTTTTCCTTAATCAAAGTGTGTCTTTTCAATCTTTTCAAAGAAGATTCTTTGGACTTACTAAATCACCTCAATTTTATACGTTTTCTGTTGTATTAAGTTCTGCTCATATCTTTATGTATCTTTTTTCTATGTTCTCAGGGTTTATAGATTTGATCTTCTGATGTCAATTAAAACACTTGGTTATTCATTTTAATAAATATTTTACTTATAAAGATTTGAACTTTTGAAGATTCCAGCTTACTTGTAAGTTTCTAAGGGTCAGGTCCTCTCCATTGTTGCTGGCCTAAGGTTTAGTTCACCATATAGCAATGTATATATTGACCTATTTTCCCCTCGACTTTCTGTGATTCCCTACATCTCACCTTTCTTTGCAGACAAGCCATTTGAAATACCCTTAACTTATTTCACAGCCAATAAGTCATTGAAATAATGTGTATTTTGTAGAGAAATCTTCTTCTATAATTAGGCAGAAAATCTCACCTGCCATAGTTTTCAAAACAGCATAATTTCACTCTTCTCAATGCTTAATCTGTTGTATTACACAACCTTTGAGTATTTAGCTTTATCAATGACATGTACTTTAAAAATGTTTTAGAGATCCTACCAGTCTTTGAAAACATCCTTGTTCCTGGTTTCAGTTCCACTTTTATGTATATTTTCTGCCTTGCACCTGACTATTCCAACAATTGATGGATGGCCTTGGGAATCTAATTCTGGGATTGATAGTTTTTGCTGATTGTCTCCACTTGTAGCTGATTTCTTCATTATTGTGTAAATTTAGATCATGAGCTCATGTTTAGCTAAACAGCTGACCTTGTAAGACGCTTAGGTGTGAACGCTCGTAAGCTTCAGCAGAAAGTCGGCAAAGATTTATTTGTGTCCCTCCAATGAGTTGCCCGGGAGAACCCAGTTTTCTACAAGTGTTGGTCCAATAATCCCTCAATAGGCAGGGGACACCGACAGGGCTGATTGGCGGCCCCCGATCTGGGGCAGGGGCAGTGGGCAGCCTGAGGCCCAGGCAGAAGCCTCTCTGCATGTGTCCCAGGGACCCATCTGCCTGCGAACTTCGGTCACCTGGCAGGAAGCTATGATGCCCAGACCTATGGTTAGCTGAGCAGCGAGGTGTACTGTGCAGACAGGTTCCACACACACTTCAAGTAAGAGTTCGGCCTGAGTGGAAAGGTGAGAGTTTGGGCAGCTGTGCAGACAAAGAAGGCTCACTTTGGCCTGGGCCTAAATGCTTGTGACACCCCACTGGACCTGCCGCGCTCTGAGGGCCCTGCCCTGGGCCCCCTGCTCCCCTGCCCTTTGTTCAGTCACAGCAGAGATGGCCACACCCACTCCCTCAGTGAGGGCAGTGTTCCAACCTCCCTCAGCCCCGCCCCCTCTCCGCAGTTTACCATGGACTACAGATGCTGCATCCGGAGGCCAGGGTGTTCCGAGAATGCCAAGGGCAGACATGATGACCTTAAATGATTTCCTCTTGTGTCATGTTTGGTAAACTTTAGGAGCTAGGAAATGGTCCACTTTACAGAAATGTTCAAATTTACTGGCATTTCTTATATTCTCTGCTATAACATTGTCCTGATTCTTTCTGTATATTCTTTACTTATGTTTTTGTTTTCCTTAATCAAAGTGTGTCTTTTCAATCTTTTCAAAGAAGATTCTTTGGACTTACTAAATCACCTCAATTTTATACGTTTTCTGTTGTATTAAGTTCTGCTCATATCTTTATTTATCTTTTTTCTATGTTCTCAGGGTTTATTGTTTTGATCTTCTGATGTCAATTAAAACACTTGGTTATTCATTGTA
Organism: Mesoplodon mirus; assembly: GCF_964341445.2. Taxonomy (NCBI): domain Eukaryota; kingdom Metazoa; phylum Chordata; class Mammalia; order Artiodactyla; family Ziphiidae; genus Mesoplodon; species Mesoplodon mirus. The sequence continues at coordinate 165,309,472 of NC_138976.1, read as the reverse complement.
ATAAATATTTTACTTATAAAGATTTGAACTTTTGAAGATTCCAGCTTACTTGTAAGTTTCTAAGGGTCAGGTCCTCTCCATTGTTGCTGGCCTAAGGTTTAGTTCACCATATAGCAAAGTATATATTGACCTATTTTCCCCTCGACTTTCTGTGATTCCCTACATCTCACCTTTCTTTGCAGACAAGCCATTTGAAATACCCTTAACTTATTTCACAGCCAATAAGTCACTGAAATAATGTGTATTTTTTAGAGAAATCTTCTTATATAATTAGGCAGAAAATCTCACCTGCCATAGTTTTCAAAACAGCATAATTTCACTCTTCTCAATGCTTAATCTGTTGTATTACACAACCTTTGAGTATTTAGCTTTATCAATGACATGTACTTTAAAAATGTTTTAGAGATCCTACCAGTCTTTGAAAACATCCTTGTTCCTGGTTTCAGTTCCAGTTTTTTGTATATTTTCTGCCTTGCACCTGACTATTCCAACAATTGATGGATGGCCTTGGGAATCTAATTCTGGTATTGATAGTTTTTGCTGATTATCTCCCCTTGTAGCTGATTTCTTCATTATTGTGTAAATTTAGATCATGAGCTCATGTTTAGCTAAACAGCTGACCTTGTAAGACGCTTAGGTGTGAACGCTCGTAAGCTTCAGCAGAAAGTCGGCAAAGATTTATTTGTGTCCCTCCAATGAGTTGCCCGCAAGGACCCCGTTTTCTACAAGTGTTGGTCCAATACTCCCTCTAGAGGCAGGGGACTCCGACAGGGCTGCTTGGCGGCCCACGATCTGGGGCAGGGGCAGTGGGCGGCCTGTGGCCCAGGCAGAAGCCTCTCTGCATGTGTCCCAGGGACCCATCTGCCTGCGAACTTCGGTCACCTGGCAGGAAGCTACGATGCCCAGACCTATGGTTAGCTGAGCAGCGAGGTGTACTGCGCGGACAGGTTCCACACACACTTCAAGTAAGAGGTCGGCCTGAGTGGAAAGGTGAGAGTTTGGGCAGCTGTGCAGACAAAGAAGGCGCCCTTTGCCCTGGGCCTAAATGCTTGTGACACCCCACTGGACCTGCCGGGCTCTGAGGGCCCTGCCCTGGGCCCCCTGCTCCCCTGCCCTTTGTTAAGTCACAGCGGAGATGGCCACACCCACTCCCTCAGTGAGGGCAGTGTTCCAACCTCCCTCAGCCCTCCCCCTCTCCGCAGGTTACCATGGACTACAGAGGCTGCATTCTGAGGCCAGGGCGTTCCGAGAATGCCAAGGGCAGACATGATGACCTTAAATGATTTCCTCTTGTGTCAGGTTTGGTAAACTTTAGGAGCTAGGAAATGGTCCACTTTACAGAAATGTTCAAATTTACTGGCATTTCATATATTCTCTGCTATAACATGGTCCTGATTCTTTCTGTATATTCTTTACTTATGTTTTTGTTTTCCTTAATCAAAGTGTGTCTTTTCAATCTTTTCAAAGAAGATTCTTTGGACTTACTAAATCACCTCAATTTTATACGTTTTCTCTTGTATTAAGTTCTGCTCATATCTTTATTTATCTTTTTTCTATGTTCTCAGGGTTTATTGTTTTGATCTTCTGATGTCAATTAAAACACTTGGTTATTCATTTTAATAAATATTTTACTTATAAAGATTTGAACTTTTGAAGATTCCAGCTTACTTGTACGTTTCTAAAGGTCAGGTCCTCTCCATTGTTGCTGGCCTAAGGTTTAGTTCACCATATAGCAATGTATATATTGACCTATTTTCCCCTCGACTTTCTGTGATTCCCTACATCTCACCTTTCTTTGCAGACAAGCCATTTGAAATACCCTTAACTTATTTCACAGCCAATAAGTCATTGAAATAATGTGTATTTTTTAGAGAAATCTTCTTATATAATTAGGCAGAAAATCTCACCTGCCATAGTTTTCAAAACAGCATAATTTCACTCTTCTCAATGGTTAATCTGTTGTATTACACAACCTTTGAGTATTTAGCTTTATCAATGACATGTACTTTAAAAATGTTTTAGAGATCCTACCAGTCTTTGAAAACATCCTTGTTCCTTGTTTCAATTCCAGTTTTATGTATATTTTCTGCCTTGCACCTGACTATTCCAACAATTGATGGATGGCCTTGGGAATCTAATTCTGGTATTGATAGTTTTTGCTGATTGTATCACCTTGTAGCTGATTTCTTCATTATTGTGTAAATTTAGATCATGAGCTCATGTTTAGCTAAACAGCTGACCTTGTAAGACGCTTAGGTGTGAACGCTCGTAAGCTTCAGCAGAAAGTCGGCAAAGATTTATTTGTGTCCCTCCAATGAGTTGCCCGGGAGAACCCCGTTTTCTACAAGTGTTGGTCCAATACTGCCTCAATAGGCAGGGGACTCCGACAGGGCTGCTTAGCGGCCCCCGATCTGGAGCAGGGGCTGAGGGCGGCCTGTGGCCCAGGCAGAAGCCTCTCTGCATGTGTCCCAGGGACCCATCTGCCTGCGTACTTCGGTCACCTGGCAGGAATCTATGATGCCCAGACCTATGGTTAGCTGAGCAGCGAGGTGTACTGCGCAGACAGGTTCCACACACACTTCAAGTAAGAGGTCGGCCTGAGTGGAAAGGTGAGAGTTTGGGCAGCTGTGCAGACAAAGAAGGCGCCCTTTGCCCTGGGCCTAAATGCTTGTGACACCCCACTGGACCTGCCGGGCTCTGAGGGCCCTGCCCTGGGCCCCCTGCTCCCCTGCCCTTTGTTCAGTCACAGCAGAGATGGCCACACCCACTCCCTCAGTGAGGGCATTTTTCCAACCTCCCTCCGCCCCCCCCCCTCTCCGCAGGTTACCATGGACTACAGAGGCTGCATTCTGAGGCCAGGGCGTTCCGAGAAGGCCAAGGGCAGACATGATGACCTTAAATGATTTCCTCTTGTGTCAGGTTTGGTAAACTTTAGGAGCAAGAAATGGTCCACTTTACAGAAATGTTCAAATTTACTGGCATTTCTTATATTCTCTGCTATAACATTGTCCTGATTCTTTCTGTATATTCTTTACTTATGTTTTTGTTTTCCTTAATCAAAGTGTGTCTTTTCAATCTTTTCAAAGAAGATTCTTTGGACTTACTAAATCACCTCAATTTTATACGTTTTCTGTTGTATTAAGTTCTGCTCATATCTTTATGTATATTTTTTCTATGTTCTCAGGGTTTATTGTTTTGATCTTCTGATGTCAATTAAAACACTTGGTTATTCATTTTAATAAATATTTTACTTATAAAGATTTGAACTTTTGAAGATTCCAGCTTACTTGTAAGTTTCTAAGGGTCAGGTCCTCTCCATTGTTGCTGGCCTAAGGTTTAGTTCACCATATAGCAATGTATATATTGACCTATTTTCCCCTCGACTTTCTGTGATTCCCTACATCTCACCTTTCTTTGCAGACAAGCCATTTGAAATACCCTTAACTTATTTCACAGCCAATAAGTCATTGAAATAATGTGTATTTTTTAGAGAAATCTTCTTATATAATTAGGCAGAAAATCTCACCTGCCATAGTTTCCAAAACAGCATAATTTCACTATTCTCAATGCTTAATCTGTTGTATTACACAACCTTTGAGTATTTAGCTTTATCAATGACATGTACTTTAAAAATGTTTTAGAGATCCTACCAGTCTTTTAAAACATCCTTGTTCCTGGTTTCAGTTCCAGTTTTATGTATATTTTCTGCCTTGCACCTGACTATTCCAACAATTGATGGATGGCCTTGGGAATCTAATTCTGGTATTGATAGTTTTTGCTGATTATCTCCCCTTGTAGCTGATTTCTTCATTATTGTGTAAATTTAGATCATGAGCTCATGTTTAGCTAAACAGCTGTCCTTGTAAGACGCTTAGGTGTGAACGCTCGTAAGCTTCAGCAGAAAGTCGGCAAAGATTTATTTGTGTCCCTCCAATGAGTTGCCCGGGAGAACCCCGTTTTCTACAAGTGTTGGTCCAATACTCCCTCAATAGGCAGGGGACTCCGACAGGGCTGCTTGGCGGCCCCCGATCTGGGGCAGGGGCAGTGGGCGGCCTGTGGCCCAGGCAGAAGCCTCTCTGCATGTGTCCCAGGGACCCATCTGCCTGCGAACTTCGGTCACCTGGCAGGAAGCTACGATGCCCAGAGCTATGGTTAGCTGAGCAGCGAGGTGTACTGTGCGGACAGGTTCCACACACACTTCAAGTAAGAGGTCGGCCTGAGTGGAAAGGTGAGAGTTTGGGCCGCTGTGCAGACAAAGATGGCGACCTTTGCCCTGGGCCTAAATGCTTGTGACACCCCACTGGACCTGCCGGGCTCTGAGGGCCCTGCCCTGGGCCCCCTGCTCCCCTGCCCTTTGTTCAGTCACAGCAGAGATGGCCACACCCACTCCCTCAGTGAGGGCAGTGTTCCAACCTCCCTCAGCCCTCCCCCTCTCCGCAGGTTACCATGGACTACAGAGGCTGCATTCTGAGGCCAGGGCGTTCCGAGAATGTCAAGGGCAGACATGATGACCTTAAATGATTTCCTCTTGTGTCAGGTTTGGTAAACTTTAGGAGCTAGGAAATTGTCCACTTTACAGAAATGTTCAAATTTACTGGCATTTCATATATTCTCTGCTATAACATGGTCCTGATTCTTTCTGTATATTCTTTACTTATGTTTTTGTTTTCCTTAATCAAAGTGTGTCTTTTCAATCTTTTCAAAGAAGATTCTTTGGACTTACTAAATCACCTCAATTTTATACGTTTTCTCTTGTATTAAGTTCTGCTCATATCTTTATTTATCTTTTTTCTATGTTCTCAGGGTTTATTGTTTTGATCTTCTGATGTCAATTAAAACACTTGGTTATTCATTGTAATAAATATTTTACTTATAAAGATTTGAACTTTTGAAGATTCCAGCTTACTTGTACGTTTCTAAAGGTCAGGTCCTCTCCATTGTTGCTGGCTTAAGGTTTAGTTCACCATATAGCAATGTATATATTGACCTATTTTCCCGTCGACTTTCTGTGATTCCCTACATCTCACCTTTCTTTGCAGACAAGCCATTTGAAATACCCTTAACTTATTTCACAGCCAATAAGACATTGAAATAATGTGTACTTTTTAGAGAAATCTTCTTATATAATTAGGCAGAAAATCTCACCTGCCATAGTTTTCAAAACAGCATAATTTCACTCTTCTCAATGGTTAATCTGTTGTATTACACAACCTTTGAGTATTTAGCTTTATCAATGACATGTACTTTAAAAATGTTTTAGAGATCCTACCAGTCTTTGAAAACATCCTTGTTCCTTGTTTCAGTTCCAGTTTTATGTATATTTTCTGCCTTGCACCTGACTATTCCAACATTTGATGGATGGCCTTGGGAATCTAATTCTGGTATTGATAGTTTTTGCTGATTGTATCCCCTTGTAGCTGATTTCTTCATTATTGTGTAAATTTAGATCATGAGCTCATGTTTAGCTAAACAGCTGACCTTGTAAGACGCTTAGGTGTGAACGCTCGTAAGCTTCAGCAGAAAGTCGGCAAAGATTTATTTGTGTCCCTCCAATGAGTTGCCCGGGAGAACCCCGTTTTCTACAAGTGTTGGTCCAATACTGCCTCAATAGGCAGGGGACTCCGACAGGGCTGCTTGGCGGCCCCCAATCTGGAGCAGGGGCTGTGGGCGGCCTGTGGCCCAGGCAGAAGCCTCTCTGCATGTGTCCCAGGGACCCATCTGCCTGCGAACTTCGGTCACCTGGCAGGAATCTATGATGCCCAGACCTATGGTTAGCTGAGCAGCGAGGTGTACTGCGCAGACACGTTCCACACACACTTCAAGTAAGAGGTCGGCCTGAGTGGAAAGGTGAGAGTTTGGGCAGCTGTGCAGACAAAGAAGGCGCCCTTTGCCCTGGGCCTAAATGCTTGTGACACCCCACTGGACCTGCCTGGCTCTGAGGGCCCTGCCCTTGGCCCCCTGCTCCCCTGCCCTTTGTTCAGTCACAGCGGAGATGGCCACACCCACTCCCTCAGTGAGGGCATTTTTCCAACCTCCCTCCGCCCCCCCCCCCCGCAGGTTACCATGGACTACAGAGGCTGCATTCTGAGGCCAGGGCGTTCCGAGAATGCCAAGGGCAGACATGATGACCTTAAATGATTTCCTCTTGTGTCATGTTTGGTAAACTTTAGGAGCTAGGAAATGGTCCACTTTACAGAAATGTTCAAATTTACTGGCATTTCTTATATTCTCTGCTATAACATTGTCCTGATTCTTTCTGTATATTCTTTACTTATGTTTTTGTTTTCCTTAATCAAAGTGTGTCTTTTCAATCTTTTCAAAGAAGATTCTTTGGACTTACTAAATCACCTCAATTTTATACGTTTTCTGTTGTATTAAGTTCTGCTCATATCTTTATTTATCTTTTTTCTATGTTCTCAGGGTTTATTGTTTTGATCTTCTGATGTCAATTAAAACACTTGGTTATTCATTGTAATAAATATTTTACTTTTAAAGATTTGAACTTTTGAAGATTCCAGCTTACTTGTAAGTTTCTAAGGGTCAGGTCCTCTCCATTGTTGCTGGCCTAAGGTTTAGTTCACCATATAGCAATGTATATATTGACCTATTTTCCCCTCGACTTTCTGTGATTCCCTACATCTCACCTTTCTTTGCAGACAAGCCATTTGAAATACCCTTAACTTATTTCACAGCCAATAAGTCATTGAAATAATGTGTACTTTTTAGAGAAATCTTCTTATATAATTAGGCAGAAAATCTCACCTGCCATAGTTTACAAAACAGCATAATTTCACTCTTCTCAATGCTTAATCTGTTGTATTACACAACCTTTGAGTATTTAGCTTTATCAATGACATGTACTTTAAAAATGTTTTAGAGATCCTACCAGTCTTTGAAAACATCCTTGTTCCTGGTTTCAGTTCCAGTTTTATGTATATTTTCTGCCTTGCACCTGACTATTCCAACAATTGATGGATGGCCTTGGGAATCTAATTCTGGTATTGATAGTTTTTGCTGATTATCTCCCCTTGTAGCTGATTTCTTCATTATTGTGTAAATTTAGATCATGAGCTCATGTTTAGCTAAACAGCTGACCTTGTAAGACGCTTAGGTGTGAACGCTCGTAAGCTTCAGCAGAAAGTCGGCAAAGATTTATTTGTGTCCCTCCAATGAGTTGCCCGGGAGAACCCCGTTTTCTACAAGTGTTGGTCCAATACTCCCTCAATAGGCAGGGGATTCCGACAGGGCTGCTTGGCGGCCCCCGATCTGGGGCAGGGGCAGTGGGCGGCCTGTGGCCCAGGCAGAAGCCTCTCTGCATGTGTCCCAGGGACCCATCTGCCTGCGAACTTCGGTCACGTGGCAGGAAGCTACGATGCCCAGACCTATGGTTAGCTGAGCAGCGAGGTGTACTGCGCGGACAGCTTCCACACACACTTCAAGTAAGAGTTCGGCCTGAGTGGAAAGGTGAGAGTTTGGGCAGCTGTGCAGACAAAGAAGGCGCCCTTTGCCCTGGGCCTAAATGCTTGTGACACCCCACTGGACCTGCCGGGCTCTGAGGGCCCTGACCTGGGCCCCCTGCTCCCCTGCCCTTTGTTCAGTCACAGCGGAGATGGCCACACCCACTCCCTCAGTGAGGGCAGTGTTCCAACCTCCCTCAGCCCTCCCCCTCTCCGCAGGTTACCATGGACTACAGAGACTGCATTCTGAGGCCAGGGCGTTCCGAGAATGCCAAGGGCAGACATGATGACCTTAAATGATTTCCTCTTGTGTCAGGTTTGGTAAACTTTAGGAGCTAGGAAATGGTCCACTTTACAGAAATGTTCAAATTTACTGGCATTTCATATATTCTCTGCTATAACATGGTCCTGATTCTTTCTGTATATTCTTTACTTATGTTTTTGTTTTCCTTAATCAAAGTGTGTCTTTTCAATCTTTTCAAAGAAGATTCTTTGGACTTACTAAATCACCTCAATTTTATACGTTTTCTCTTGTATTAAGTTCTGCTCATATCTTTATTTATCTTTTTTCTATGTTCTCAGGGTTTATTGTTTTGATCTTCTGATGTCAATTAAAACACTTGGTTATTCATTTTAATAAATATTTTACTTATAAAGATTTGAACTTTTGAAGATTCCAGCTTACTTGTACGTTTCTAAAGGTCAGGTCCTCTCCATTGTTGCTGGCCTAAGGTTTAGTTCACCATATAGCAATGTATATATTGACCTATTTTCCCGTCGACTTTCTGTGATTCCCTACATCTCACCTTTCTTTGCAGACAAGCCATTTGAAATACCCTTAACTTATTTCACAGCCAATAAGTCATTGAAATAATGTGTACTTTTTAGAGAAATCTTCTTATATAATTAGGCAGAAAATCTCACCTGCCATAGTTTTCAAAACAGCATAATTTCACTCTTCTCAATGCTTAATCTGTTGTATTACACAACCTTTGAGTATTTAGCTTTATCAATGACATGTACTTTAAAAATGTTTTAGAGATCCTACCAGTCTTTGAAAACATCCTTGTTCCTGGTTTCAGTTCCAGTTTTATGTATATTTTCTGCCTTGCACCTGACTATTCCAACAATTGATGGATGGCCTTGGGAATCTAATTCTGGTATTGATAGTTTTTGCTGATTGTCTCCCCTTGTAGCTGATTTCTTCATTATTGTGTAAATTTAGATCATGAGCTCATGTTTAGCTAAACAGCTGACCTTGTAACACGCTTAGGTGTGAACGCTCGTAAGCTTCAGCAGAAAGTCGGCAAAGATTTATTTGTGTCCCTCCAATGAGTTGCCAGGGAGAACCCCGTTTTCTACAAGTGTTGGTCCAATACTCCCTCAATAGGCAGGGGACTCCGACAGGGTTGCTTGGCGGCCGCCGATCTGGGGCAGGGGCAGTGGGCGGCCTGTGGCCCAGGCAGAAGCCTCTCTGCATGTGTCCCAAGGACCCATCTGCCTGCGAACTTCGGTCACCTGGCAGGAAGCTATGATGCTCAGACCTATGGTTAGCTGAGCATCGAGGTGTACTGTGCGGACAGGTTCCACACACACTTCAATAAGAGGTCGGCCTGAGTGGAAAGGTGAGAGTTTCGGCAGCTGTGCAGACAAAGAAGTCGCCCTTTGCCCTGGGACTAAATGCTTGTGACACCCCACTGGACCTGCCGGGCTCTGAGGGCCCTGCCCTGGGCCCCCTGCTCCCCTGCCCTTTGTTCAGTCACAGCAGAGATGGCCACACCCACTCCCTCAGTGAGGGCAGAGTTCCAACCTCCCTCAGCCCCGCCCCCTCTCCGCAGGTTACCATGGACTACAGAGGCTGCATTCTGAGGCCAGGGCGTTCCGAGAATGCCAAGGGCAGACATGATGACCTTAAATGATTTCCTCTTGTGTCAGGTTTGGTAAACTTTAGGAGCTAGGAAATGGTCCACTTTACAGAAATGTTCAAATTTACTGGCATTTCTTATATTCTCCGCTATAACATTGTCCTGATTCTTTCTGTATATTCTTTACTTTTGTTTTTGTTTTCCTTAATCAAAGTGTGTCTTTTCAATCTTTTCAAAGAAGATTCTTTGGACTTACTAAATCACCTCAATTTTATACGTTTTCTGTTGTATTAAGTTCTGCTCATATCTTTATTTATCTTTTTTCTATGTTCTCAGGGTTTATTGTTTTGATCTTCTGATGTCAATTAAAACACTTGGTTATTCATTGTAATAAATACTTTACTTATAAAGATTTGAACTTTTGAAGATTCCAGCTTACTTGTAAGTTTCTAAGGGTCAGGTCCTCTCCATTGTTGCTGGCCTAAGGTTTAGTTCACCATAGAGCAATGTATATATTGACCTATTTTCCCCTCGACTTTCTGTGATTCCCTACATCTCACCTTTCTTTGCAGACAAGCCATTTGAAATACCCTTAACTTATTTCACAGCCAATAAGTCATTGAAATAATGTGTATTTTTTAGAGAAATCTTCTTATATAATTAGGCAGAAAATCTCACCTGCCATAGTTTTCAAAACAGCATAATTTCACTCTTCTCAATGCTTAATCTGTTGTATTACACAACCTTTGAGTATTTAGCTTTATCAATGACATGTACTTTAAAAATGTTTTAGAGATCCTACCAGTCTTTGAAAACATCCTTGTTCCTGGTTTCAGTTCCAGTTTTATGTATATTTTCTGCCTTGCACCTGACTATTCCAACAATTGATGGATGGCCTTGGGAATCTAATTCTGGTATTGATAGTTTTTGCTGATTGTCTCCCCTTGTAGCTGATTTCTTCATTATTGTGTAAATTTAGATCATGAGCTCATGTTTAGCTAAACAGCTGACCTTGTAAGACGCTTAGGTGTGAACGCTCGTAAGCTTCAGCAGAAAGTCGGCAAACATTTATTTGTGTCCCTCCAATGAGTTGCCCGGGAGAACCCCGTTTTCTACAAGTGTTGGTCCAATACTCCCTCAATAGGCAGGGGACTCCGACAGGGCTGCTTGGCGGCCCCCGATCTGGGGCAGGGGCAGTGGGCGGCCTGTGGCCCAGGCAGAAGCCTCTCTGCATGTGTCCCAGGGACCCATCTGCCTGCGAACTTCAGTCACCTGGCAGGAAGCTATGATGCCCAGACCTATGGTTAGCTGTGCAGCGAGGTGTACTGCGTGGACAGGTTCCACACACACTTCAAGTAAGAGGTCGGCCTGAGTGGAAAGGTGAGAGTTTGGGCAGCTGTGCAGACAAAGAAGGCGCCCTTTGTCCTGGGCCTAAATGCTTGTGACACCCCAGTGGACCTGCCGGGCTCTGAGGGCCCTGCCCTGGGCCCCCTGCTCCCCTGCCCTTTGTTCAGTCACAGCAGAGATGGCCCCACCCACTCCCTCAGTGAGGGCAGAGTTCCAACCTCCCTCAGCCCCGCCCCCTCTCCGCAGGTTACCATGGACTACAGATGCTGCATTCTGAGGCCAGGGCCTTCCGAGAATGCCAAGGGCAGACATGATGACCTTAAATGATTTCCTCTTGTGTCAGGTTTGGTAAACTTTAGGAGCTAGGAAATGGTCCACTTTACAGAAATGTTCAAATTTACTGGCATTTCTTATATTCTCTGCTATAACATTGTCCTAATTCTTTCTGTATATTCTTTACTTATGTTTTTGTTTTCCTTAATCAAAGTGTGTCTTTTCAATCTTTTCAAAGAAGATTCTTTGGACTTACTAAATCACCTCAATTTTATACGTTTTCTGTTGTATTAAGTTCTGCTCATATCTTTATTTATCTTTTTTCTATGTTCTCAGGGTTTATTGTTTTGATCTTCTGATGTCAATTAAAACACTTGGTTATTCATTTTAATAAATATTTTACTTATAAAGATTTGAACTTTTGAAGATTCCAGCTTACTTGTAAGTTTCTAAGGGGCAGGTCCTCTCCATTGTTGCTGGCCTAAGGTTTAGTTCACCATAGAGCAATGTATATATTGACCTATTTTCCCCTCGACTTTCTGTGATTCCCTACATCTCACCTTTCTTTGCAGACAAGCCATTTGAAATACCCTTAACTTATTTCACAGCCAATAAGTCATTGAAATAATGTGTATTTTTTAGAGAAATCTTCTTATATAATTAGGCAGAAAATCTCACCTGCCATAGTTTTCAAAACAGCATAATTTCACTCTTCTCAATGCTTAATCTGTTGTATTACACAACCTTTGAGTATTTAGCTTTATCAATGACATGTACTTTAAAAATGTTTTAGAGATCCTACCAGTCTTTGAAAACATCCTTGTTCCTTTTCTCAGTTCCAGTTTTATGGATATTTTCTGCCTTGCACCTGATTATTCCAACAATTGATGGATGGCCTTGGGAATCTAATTCTGGTATTGATAGTTTTTGCTGGTTGTCTCCCCTTGTAGCTGATTTCTTCATTATTGTGTAAATATAGATCATGTGCTCATGTTTAGCTAAACAGCTGACCTTGTAAGGCGCTTAGGTGTGAACGCTCGTAAGCTTCAGCAGAAAGTCGGCAAAGATTTATTTGTGTCCCTCCAATGAGTTGCCCGCGAGAACCCCGTTTTCTACAAGTGTTGGTCCAATACTCCCTCAAGAGGCAGGGGATTCCGACAGGGCTGATTGGCGGCCCCTCATCTGGGGCAGGGGCAGTGGGCGGCCTGTGGCCCAGGCAGAAGCCTCTCTGCATGTGTCCCAGGGACCCATCTGCCTGCGAACTTCGGTCACCTGGCAGGAAGCTACGATGCCCAGACCTATGGTTAGCTGTGCAGCGAGGTGTACTGCGCGGACAGGTTCCACACACACTTCAAGTAAGAGGTCGGCCTGAGTGGAAAGGTGAGAGTTTGGGCAGCTGTGCAGACAAAGAAGGCGCCCCTTGGCCTGGGCCTAAATGCTTGTGACACCCCACTGGACCTGCCTGGCTCTGAGGGCCCTGCCTTGTGCCCCCTGCTCCCCTGCCCTTTGTTCATTCACAGCAGAGATGGCCACACCCACTCCCTTAGTGAGGGCAGTTTTCCAACCTCCCTCAGCCCAGCCCCCTCTCCGCAGGTTACCATGGACTACAGATGCTGCATTCTGAGGCCAGGGCGTTCCGAGAATGACAAGGGCAGACATGATGACCTTAAATGATTTCCTCTTGTGTCAGGTTTGGTAAACTTTAGGAGCTAGGAAATGGTCCACTTTACAGAAATGTTCAAATTTACTGGCATTTCTTATATTCTCTGCTATAACATTGTCCTGATTCTTTCTGTATATTCTTTACTTATGTTTTTGTTTTCCTTAATCAAAGTGTGTCTTTTCAATCTTTTCAAAGAAGATTCTTTGGACTTACTAAATCACCTCAATTTTATACGTTTTCTCTTGTATTAAGTTCTGCTCATATCTTTATGTGTCTTTTTTCTATGTTCTCCGGGTTTATAGTTTTGATCTTCTGATGTCAATTAAAACACTTGGTTATTCATTTTAATAAATATTTTACTTATAAAGATTTGAACTTTTGAAGATTCCAGCTTACTTGTAAGTTTCTAAGGGTCAGGTCCTCTCCATTGTTGCTGGCCTAAGGTTTAGTTCACCATATAGCAATGTATATATTGACCTATTTTCCCCTCGACGTTCTGTTATTCCCTACATCTCACCTTTCTTTGCAGACAAGACATTTGAAATACCCTTAACTTATTTCACAGCCAATAAGTCACTGAAATAATGTGTATTTTTTAGAGAAATCTTCTTATATAATTAGGCAGAAAATCTCACCTGCCATAGTTTTCAAAACAGCATAATTTCACTCTTCTCAATGCTTAATCTGTTGTATTACACAACCTTTGAGTATTTAGCTTTATCAATGACATGTACTTTAAAAATGTTTTAGAGATCCTACCAGTCTTTGAAAACATCCTTGTTCCTGGTTTCAGTTCCAGTTTTATGTATATTTTCTGCCTTGCACCTGACTATTCCAACAATTGATGGATGGCCTTGGGAATCTAATTCTGGTATTGATAGTTTTTGCTGATTGTCTCCCCTTGTAGCTGATTTCTTCATTATTGTGTAAATTTAGATCATGAGCTCATGTTTAGCTAAACAGCTGACCTTGTAACACGCTTAGGTGTGAACGCTTGTAAGCTTCAGCAGAAAGTCGGCAAAGATTTATTTGTGTCCCTCCAATGAGTTGCCCGGGAGAACCCCGTTTTCTACAAGTGTTGGTCCAATACTCCCTCAATAGGCAGGGGACTCCGACAGGGTTGCTTGGCGGCCGCCGATCTGGGGCAGGGGCAGTGGGCGGCCTGTGGCCCAGGCAGAAGCCTCTCTGCATGTGTCCCAGGGACCCATCTGCCTGCGAACTTCGGTCACCTGGCAGGAAGCTATGATGCTCAGACCTATGGTTAGCTGAGCATCGAGGTGTACTGTGCGGACAGGTTCCACACACACTTCAATAAGAGGTCGGCCTGAGTGGAAAGGTGAGAGTTTCGGCAGCTGTGCAGACAAAGAAGGCGCCCTTTGCCCTGGGACTAAATGCTTGTGACACCCCACTGGACCTGCCGGGCTCTGAGGGCCCTGCCCTGGGCCCCCTGCTCCCCTGCCCTTTGTTCAGTCACAGCAGAGATGGCCACACCCACTCCCTCAGTGAGGGCAGAGTTCCAACCTCCCTCAGCCCCGCCCCCTCTCCGCAGGTTACCATGGACTACAGAGGCTGCATTCTGAGGCCAGGGTGTTCCGAGAATGCCAAGGGCAGACATGATGACCTTAAATGATTTCCTCTTGTGTCAGGTTTGGTAAACTTTAGGAGCTAGGAAATGGTCCACTTTACAGAAATGTTCAAATTTACTGGCATTTCTTATATTCTCTGCTATAACATTGTCCTGATTCTTTCTGTATATTCTTTACTTATGTTTTTGTTTTCCTTAATCAAAGTGTGTCTTTTCAATCTTTTCAAAGAAGATTCTTTGGACTTACTAAATCACCTCAATTTTATACGTTTTCTGTTGTATTAAGTTCTTCTCATATCTTTATTTATCTTTTTTCTATGTTCTCAGGGTTTATTGTTTTGATATTCTGATGTCAATTAAAACACTTGGTTATTCATTTAAATAAATATTTTACTTATAAAGATTTGAACTTTTGAAGATTCCAGCTTACTTGTAAGTTTCTAAGGGTCAGGTCCTCTCCATTGTTGCTGGCCTAAGGTTTAGTTCACCATAGAGCAATGTATATATTGACCTATTTTCCCCTCGACTTTCTGTGATTCCCTACATCTCACCTTTCTTTGCAGACAAGCCATTTGAAATACCCTTAACTTATTTCACAGCCAATAAGTCATTGAAATAATGTGTATATTTTAGAGAAATCTTCTTATATAATTAGGCAGAAAATCTCACCTGCCATAGTTTTCAAAACAGCATAATTTCACTCTTCTCAATGCTTAATCTGTTGTATTACACAACCTTTGAGTATTTAGCTTTATCAATGACATGTACTTTAAAAATGTTTTAGAGATCCTACCAGTCTTTGAAAACATCCTTGTTCCTGGTTTCAGTTCCAGTTTTATGTATATTTTCTGCCTTGCACCTGACTATTCCAACAATTGATGGATGGCCTTGGGAATCTAATTCTGGTATTGATAGTTTTTGCTGATTGTCTCCCCTTGTAGCTGATTTCTTCATTATTGTGTAAATTTAGATCATGAGCTCATGTTTAGCTAAACAGCTGACCTTGTAAGACGCTTAGGTGTGAACGCTCGTAAGCTTCAGCAGAAAGTCGGCAAACATTTATTTGTGTCCCTCCAATGAGTTGCCCGGGAGAACCCCGTTTTCTACAAGTGTTGGTCCAATACTCCCTCAATAGGCAGGGGACTCCGACAGGGCTGCTTGGCGGCCCCCGATCTGGGGCAGGGGCAGTGGGCGGCCTGTGGCCCAGGCAGAAGCCTCTCTGCATGTGTCCCAGGGACCCATCTGCCTGCGAACTTCAGTCACCTGGCAGGAAGCTATGATGCCCAGACCTATGGTTAGCTGTGCAGCGAGGTGTACTGCGTGGACAGGTTCCACACACACTTCAAGTAAGAGGTCGGCCTGAGTGGAAAGGTGAGAGTTTGGGCAGCTGTGCAGACAAAGAAGGCGCCCTTTGGCCTGGGCCTAAATGCTTGTGACACCCCACTGGACCTGCCGGGCTCTGAGGGCCCTGCCCTGGGCCCCCTGCTCCCCTGCCCTTTGTTCAGTCACAGCAGAGATGGCCCCACCCACTCCCTCAGTGAGGGCAGAGTTCCAACCTCCCTCAGCCCCGCCCCCTCTCCGCAGGTTACCATGGACTACAGATGCTGCATTCTGAGGCCAGGGCCTTCCGAGAATGCCAAGGGCAGACATGATGACCTTAAATGATTTCCTCTTGTGTCAGGTTTGGTAAACTTTAGGAGCTAGGAAATGGTCCACTTTACAGAAATGTTCAAATTTACTGGCATTTCTTATATTCTCTGCTATAACATTGTCCTGATTCTTTCTGTATATTCTTTACTTATGTTTTTGTTTTCCTTAATCAAAGTGTGTCTTTTCAATCTTTTCAAAGAAGATTCTTTGGACTTACTAAATCACCTCAATTTTATACGTTTTCTGTTGTATTAAGTTCTGCTCATATCTTTATTTATCTTTTTTCTATGTTCTCAGGGTTTATTGTTTTGATCTTCTGATGTCAATTAAAACACTTGGTTATTCATTTTAATAAATATTTTACTTATAAAGATTTGAACTTTTGAAGATTCCAGCTTACTTGTAAGTTTCTAAGGTTCAGGTCCTCTCCATTGTTGCTGACCTAAGGTTTAGTTCACCATAGAGCAATGTATATATTGACCTATTTTCCCCTCGACTTTCTGTGATTCCCTACATCTCACCTTTCTTTGCAGACAAGCCATTTGAAATACCCTTAACTTATTTCACAGCCAATAAGTCATTGAAATAATGTGTAATTTTTAGAGAAATCTTCTTATATAATTAGGCAGAAAATCTCACCTGCCATAGTTTTCAAAACAGCATAATTTCACTCTTCTCAATGCTTAATCTGTTGTATTACACAACCTTTGAGTATTTAGCTTTATCAATGACATGTACTTTAAAAATGTTTTAGAGATCCTACCAGTCTTTGAAAACATCCTTGTTCCTTTTCTCAGTTCCAGTTTTATGGATATTTTCTGCCTTGCACCTGATTATTCCAACAATTGATGGATGGCCTTGGGAATCTAATTCTGGTATTGATAGTTTTTGCTGGTTGTCTCCCCTTGTAGCTGATTTCTTCATTATTGTGTAAATATAGATCATGTGCTCATGTTTAGCTAAACAGCTGACCTTGTAAGGCGCTTAGGTGTGAACGCTCGTAAGCTTCAGCAGAAAGTCGGCAAAGATTTATTTGTGTCCCTCCAATGAGTTGCCCGCGAGAACCCCGTTTTCTACAAGTGTTGGTCCAATACTCCCTCAAGAGGCAGGGGATTCCGACAGGGCTGATTGGCGGCCCCTGATCTGGGGCAGGGGCAGTGGGCGGCCTGTGGCCCAGGCAGAAGCCTCTCTGCATGTGTCCCAGGGACCCATCTGCCTGCGAACTTCGGTCACCTGGCAGGAAGCTACGATGCCCAGACCTATGGTTAGCTGTGCAGCGAGGTGTACTGCGCGGACAGGTTCCACACACACTTCAAGGAAGAGGTCGGCCTGAGTGGAAAGGTGAGAGTTTGGGCAGCTGTGCAGACAAAGAAGGCGCCCCTTGGCCTGGGCCTAAATGCTTGTGACACCCCACTGGACCTGCCTGGCTCTGAGGGCCCTGCCTTGGGCCCCCTGCTCCCCTGCCCTTTGTTCAGTCACAGCAGAGATGGCCACACCCACTCCCTTAGTGAGGGCAGTTTTCCAACCTCCCTCAGCCCAGCCCCCTCTCCGCAGGTTACCATGGACTACAGAGGCTGCATTCTGAGGCCAGGGCGTTCCGAGAATGCCAAGGGCAGACATGATGACCTTAAATGATTTCCTCTTGTGTCAGGTTTGGTAAACTTTAGGAGCTAGGAAATGGTCCACTTTACAGAAATGTTCAAATTTACTGGCATTTCATATATTCTCTGCTATAACATGGTCCTGATTCTTTCTGTATATTCTTTACTTATGTTTTTGTTTTCCTTAATCAAAGTGTGTCTTTTCAATCTTTTCAAAGAAGATTCTTTGGACTTACTAAATCACCTCAATTTTATACGTTTTCTCTTGTATTAAGTTCTGCTCATATCTTTATTTATCTTTTTTCTATGTTCTCAGGGTTTATTGTTTTGATCTTCTGATGTCAATTAAAACACTTGGTTATTCATTTTAATAAATATTTTACTTATAAAGATTTGAACTTTTGAAGATTCCAGCTTACTTGTAAGTTTCTAAGGGTCAGGTCCTCTCCATTGTTGCTGGCCTAAGGTTTAGTTCACCATATAGCAATGTATATATTGACCTATTTTCCCCTCGACGTTCTGTGATTCCCTACATCTCACCTTTCTTTGCAGACAAGCCATTTGAAATACCCTTAACTTATTTCACAGCCAATAAGTCACTGAAATAATGTGTATTTTTTAGAGAAATCTTCTTATATAATTAGGCAGAAAATCTCACCTGCCATAGTTTTCAAAACAGCATAATTTCACTCTTCTCAATGCTTAATCTGTTGTATTACACAACCTTTGAGTATTTAGCTTTATCAATGACATGTACTTTAAAAATGTTTTAGAGATCCTACCAGTCTTTGAAAACATCCTTGTTCCTGGTTTCAGTTCCAGTTTTATGTATATTTTCTGCCTTGCACCTGACTATTCCAACAATTGATGGATGGCCTTGGGAATCTAATTCTGGTATTGATAGTTTTTGCTGATTGTCTCCCCTTGTAGCTGATTTCTTCATTATTCTGTAAATTTAGATCATGAGCTCATGTTTAGCTAAACAGCTGACCTTGTAACACGCTTAGGTGTGAACGCTCGTAAGCTTCAGCAGAAAGTCGGCAAAGATTTATTTGTGTCCCTCCAATGAGTTGCCCGGGAGAACCCCGTTTTCTACAAGTGTTGGTCCAATACTCCCTCAATAGGCAGGGGACTCCGACAGGGTTGCTTGGCGGCCGCCGATCTGGGGCAGGGGCAGTGGGCGGCCTGTGGCCAGGCAGAAGCCTCTCTGCATGTGTCCCAAGGACCCATCTGCCTGCGAACTTCGGTCACCTGGCAGGAAGCTATGATGCTCACACCTATGGTTAGCTGAGCATCGAGGTGTACTGTGCGGACAGGTTCCACACACACTTCAATAAGAGGTCGGCCTGAGTGGAAAGGTGAGAGTTTCGGCAGCTGTGCAGACAAAGAAGGCGCCCTTTGCCCTGGGACTAAATGCTTGTGACACCCCACTGGACCTGCCGGGCTCTGAGGGCCCTGCCCTGGGCCCCCTGCTCCCCTGCCCTTTGTTCAGTCACAGCAGAGATGGCCACACCCACTCCCTCAGTGAGGGCAGAGTTCCAACCTCCCTCAGCCCCGCCCCCTCTCCGCAGGTTACCATGGACTACAGAGGCTGCATTCTGAGGCCAGGGCGTTCCGAGAATGCCAAGGGCAGACATGATGACCTTAAATGATTTCCTCTTGTGTCAGGTTTGGTAAACTTTAGGAGCTAGGAAATGGTCCACTTTACAGAAATATTCAAATTTACTGGCATTTCTTATATTCTCTGCTATAACATTGTCCTGATTCTCTCTGTATATTCTTTACTTATGTTTTTGTTTTCCTTAATCAAAGTGTGTCTTTTCAATCTTTTCAAAGAAGATTCTTTGGACTTACTAAATCACCTCAATTTTATACGTTTTCTGTTGTATTAAGTTCTGCTCATATCTTTATGTATCTTTTTTCTATGTTCTCAGGGTTTATAGTTTTGATCTTCTGATGTCAATTAAAACACTTGGTTATTCATTGTAATAAATATTTTACTTATAAAGATTGGAACTTTTGAAGATTCCAGCTTACTTGTAAGTTTCTAAGGGTCAGGTCCTCTCCATTGTTGTTGGCCTTAGGTTTAGTTCACCATATAGCAATGTATATATTGACCTATTTTCCCCTCGACGTTCTGTGATTCCCTACATCTCACCTTTCTTTGCAGACAAGCCATTTGAAATACCCTTAACTTATTTCACAGCCAATAAGTCATTGAAATAATGTGTATTTTTTAGAGAAATCTTCTTATATAATTAGGCAGAAAATCTCACCTGCCATAGTTTTCAAAACAGCATAATTTCACTCTTCTCAATGTTTAATCTGTTGTATTACACAACCTTTGAGTATTTAGCTTTATCAATGACATGTACTTTAAAAATGTTTTAGAGATCCTACCAGTCTTTGAAAACATCCTTGTTCCTGGTTTCAGTTCCAGTTTTATGTATATTTTCTGCCTTGCACCTGACTATTCCAACAATTGATGGATGGCCTTGGGAATCTAATTCTGGTATTGATAGTTTTTGCTGATTGTCTCCCCTTGTAGCTGATTTCTTCATTATTGTGTAAATTTAGATCATGAGCTCATGTTTAGCTAAACAGCTGACCTTGTAAGACGCTTAGGTGTGAACGCTCGTAAGCTTCAGCAGAAAGTCGGCAAACATTTATTTGTGTCCCTCCAATGAGTTGCCCGGGAGAACCCCGTTTTCTACAAGTGTTGGTCCAATACTCCCTCAATAGGCAGGGGACTCCGACAGGGTTGCTTGGCGGCCCGCGATCTGGGGCAGGGGCATTGGGCGGCCTGTGGCCCAGGCAGAAGCCTCTCTGCATGTGTCCCAGGGACCCATCTGCCTGCGAACTTCGGTCACCTGGCAGGAAGCTATGATGCCCAGACCTATGGTTAGCTGAGCAGCGAGGTGTACTGTGCGGACAGGTTCCACACACACTTCAAGGAAGAGGTCGACCTGAGTGGAAAGGTGAGAGTTTGGGCAGCTGTGCAGACAAAGAAGGCGCCCTTTGCCCTGGGCCTAAATGCTTGTGACACACCACTGGACCTGCCTGGCTCTGAGGGCCCTGCCCTGGGACCCCTGCTCCCCTGCCCTTTGTTCAGTCACAGCAGAGATGGCCACACCCACTCCCTCAGTGAGGGCAGAGTTCCAACCTCCCTCAGCCCCGCCTCCTCTCCGCAGGTTACCATGGACTACAGAGGCTGCATTCTGAGGCCAGGGCCTTCCGAGAATGCCAAGGGCAGACATGATGACCTTAAGTGATTTCCTCTTGTGTCAGGTTTGGTAAACTTTAGGAGCTAGGAAATGGTCCACTTTACAGAAATGTTCAAATTTACTGGCATTTCTTATATTCTCTGCTATAACATTGTCCTGATTCTCTCTGTATATTCTTTACTTATGTTTTTGTTTTCCTTAATCAAAGTGTGTCTTTTCAATCTTTTCAAAGAAGATTCTTTGGACTTACTAAATCACCTCAATTTTATACGTTTTCTGTTGTATTAAGTTCTGCTCATATCTTTATGTATCTTTTTTCTATGTTCTCAGGGTTTATAGTTTTGATCTTCTGATGTCAATTAAAACACTTGGTTATTCATTGTAATAAATATTTTACTTATAAAGATTGGAACTTTTGAAGATTCCAGCTTACTTGTAAGTTTCTAAGGGTCAGGTCCTCTCCATTGTTGTTGGCCTTAGGTTTAGTTCACCATATAGCAATGTATATATTGACCTATTTTCCCCTCGACGTTCTGTGATTCCCTCCATCTCACCTTTCTTTGCAGACAAGCCATTTGAAATACCCTTAACTTATTTCACAGCCAATAAGTCATTGAAATAATGTGTATTTTTTAGAGAAATCTTCTTATATAATTAGGCAGAAAATCTCACCTGCCATAGTTTTCAAAACAGCATAATTTCACTCTTCTCAATGTTTAATCTGTTGTATTACACAACCTTTGAGTATTTAGCTTTATCAATGACATGTACTTTAAAAATGTTTTAGAGATCCTACCAGTCTTTGAAAACATCCTTGTTCCTGGTTTCAGTTCCAGTTTTATGTATATTTTCTGCCTTGCACCTGACTATTCCAACAATTGATGGATGGCCTTGGGAATCTAATTCTGGTATTGATAGTTTTTGCTGATTGTCTCCCCTTGTAGCTGATTTCTTCATTATTGTGTAAATTTAGATCATGAGCTCATGTTTAGCTAAACAGCTGACCTTGTAAGACGCTTAGGTGTGAACGCTCGTAAGCTTCAGCAGAAAGTCGGCAAAGATTTAATTGTGTCCCTCCAATGAGTTGCCCGGGAGAACCCCGTTTTCTACAAGTGTTGGTCCAATACTCCCTCAATAGGCAGGGGACTCCGACAGGGCTGCTTGGCGGCCCCCGATCTCGGGCAGGGGCAGTGGGCGGCCTGTGGCCCAGGCAGAAGCCTCTCTGCATGTGTCCCAGGGACCCATCTGCCTGCGAACTTTGGTCACCTGGCAGGAAGCTACGATGCCCAGACCTTTGGTTAGGTGTGCAGCGAGGTGTACTTCGCGGACAGGTTCCACACACACTTCAAGGAAGAGGTCGGCCTGAGTGGAAAGGTGAGAGTTTGGGCAGCTGTGCAGACAAAGAAGGCGCCCTTTGGCCTGGGCCTAAATGCTTGTGACACCCCACTGGACCTGCCGTGCTCTGAGGGCCCTGCCCTGGGCCCCCTGCTCCCCTGCCCTTTGTTCAGTCACAGCAGAGATGGCCACACCCACTCCCTCAGTGAGTGCAGAGTTCCAAACTCCCTCAGCCCCGCCCCCTCTCCGCAGGTTACCATGGACTACAGAGGCTGCATTCTGAGGCCAGGGCGTTCCGAGAATGCCAAGGGCAGACATGATGACCTTAAATGATTTCCTCTTGTGTCAGGTTTGGTAAACTTTAGGAGCTAGGAAATGGTCCACTTTACAGAAATATTCAAATTTACTGGCATTTCTTATATTCTCTGCTATAACATTGTCCTGATTCTCTCTGTATATTCTTTACTTATGTTTTTGTTTTCCTTAATCAAAGTGTGTCTTTTCAATCTTTTCAAAGAAGATTCTTTGGACTTACTAAATCACCTCAATTTTATACGTTTTCTGTTGTATTAAGTTCTGCTCATATCTTTATGTATCTTTTTTCTATGTTCTCAGGGTTTATAGTTTTGATCTTCTGATGTCAATTAAAACACTTGGTTATTCATTGTAATAAATATTTTACTTATAAAGATTGGAACTTTTGAAGATTCCAGCTTACTTGTAAGTTTCTAAGGGTCAGTTCCTCTCCATTGTTGCTGGCCTTAGGTTTAGTTCACCATATAGCAATGTATATATTGACCTATTTTCCCCTCGACGTTCTGTGATTCCCTACATCTCACCTTTCTTTGCAGACAAGCCATTTGAAATACCCTTAACTTATTTCACAGCCAATAAGTCATTGAAATAATGTGTATTTTTTAGAGAAAACTTCTTATATAATTAGGCAGAAAATCTCACCTGCCATAGTTTTCAAAACAGCATAATTTCACTCTTCTCAATGCTTAATCTGTTGTATTACACAACCTTTGAGTATTTAGCTTTATCAATGACATGTACTTTAAAAATGTTTTAGAGATCCTACCCGTCTTTGAAAACATCCTTGTTCCTGGTTTCAGTTCCAGTTTTATGTATATTTTCTGCCTTGCACCTGACTATTCCAACAATTGATGGATGGCCTTGGGAATCTAATTCTGGTATTGATAGTTTTTGCTGATTGTCTCCCCTTGTAGCTGATTTCTTCATTATTGTGTAAATTTAGATCATGAGCTCATGTTTAGCTAAACAGCTGACCTTGTAAGACGCTTAGGTGTGAACGCTCGTAAGCTTCAGCAGAAAGTCGGCAAAGATTTATTTGTGTCCCTCCAATGAGTTGCCCGGGAGAACCCCGTTTTCTACAAGTGTTGGTCCAATACTCCCTCAATAGGCAGGGGACTCCGACAGGGCTGCTTGGCGGCCCCCGATCTCGGGCAGGGGCAGTGGGCGGCCTGTGGCCCAGGCAGAAGCCTCTCTGCATGTGTCCCAGGGTCCCATCTGCCTGCGAACTTTGGTCACCTGGCAGGAAGCTATGATGCCCAGACCTATGGTTAGCTGAGCAGCGAGGTGTACTGTGCGGACAGGTTCCACACACACTTCAATAAGAGGTCGGCCTGAGTGGAAAGGTGAGAGATTGGGCAGCTGTGCAGACAAAGAAGGCGCCCTTTGCCCTGGGCCTAAATGCTTGTGACACCCCACTGGACCTGCCGGGCTCTGAGGGCCCTGCCCTGGGCCCCCTGCTCCCCTGCCCTTTGTTCAGTCACAGCAGAGATGGCCACACCCACTCCCTCAGTGAGGGCAGAGTTCCAACCTCCCTCAGCCCCGCCCCCTCTCCGCAGGTTACCATGGACTACAGAGGCTGCATTCTGAGGCCAGGGCGTTCCGAGAATGCCAAGGGCAGACATTATGACCTTAAATGATTTCCTCTTGTGTCAGGTTTGGTAAACTTTAGGAGCTAGGAAATGGTCCACTTTACAGAAATGTTCAAATTTACTGGCATTTCTTATATTCTCTGCTATAACATTGTCCTGATTCTTTCTGTATATTCTTTACTTATGTTTTTGTTTTCCTTAATCAAAGTGTGTCTTTTCAATCTTTTCAAAGAAGATTCTTTGGACTTACTAAATCACCTCAATTTTATACGTTTTCTGTTGTATTAAGTTCTGCTCATATCTTTATTTATCTTTTTTCTATGTTCTCAGGGTTTATTGTTTTGATCTTCTGATGTCAATTAAAACACTTGGTTATTCATTTTAATAAATATTTTACTTATAAAGATTTGAACTTTTGAAGATTCCAGCTTACTTGTAAGTTTCTAAGGGGCAGGTCCTCTCCATTGTTGCTGGCCTAAGGTTTAGTTCACCATATAGCAATGTATATATTGACCTATTTTCCCCTCGACTTTCTGTGATTCCCTACATCTCACCTTTCTTTGCAGACAAGCCATTTGAAATACCCTTAACTTATTTCACAGCCAATAAGTCATTGAAATAATGTGTATTTTTTAGAGAAATCTTCTTATATAATTAGGCAGAAAATCTCACCTGCCATAGTTTTCAAAACAGCATAATTTCACTCTTCTCAATGCTTAATCTGTTGTATTACACAACCTTTGAGTATTTAGCTTTATCAATGACATGTACTTTAAAAATGTTTTAGAGATCCTACCAGTCTTTGAAAACATCCTTGTTCCTGGTTTCAGTTCCAGTTTTATGTATATTTTCTGCCTTGCACCTGACTCTTCCAACAATTGATGGATGGCCTTGGGAATCTAACCCTGGTATTGATAGTTTTTGCTGATTGTCTCCCCTTGTAGCTGATTTCTTCATTATTGTGTAAATTTAGATCATGAGCTCATGTTTAGCTAAACAGCTGACCTTGTAAGACGCTTAGGTGTGAACGCTCGTAAGCTTCACCAGAAAGTCGGCAAAGATTTATTTGTGTCCCTCCAATGAGTTGCCCACGAGGACACCGTTTTCTACAAGTGTTGGTCCAATACTCCCTCAATAGGCAGGGGACTCCGACAGGGCTGCTTGGCGGCCCCCGATCTGGGGCAGGGGCAGTGGGCGGCCTGTGGCCCAGGCAGAAGCCTCTCTGCATGTGTCCCAGGGACCCATCTGCCTGCGAACTTCGGTCACCTGGCAGGAAGCTACGATGCCCAGACCTTTGGTTAGGTGTGCAGTGAGTTGTACTACGCGGACAGGTTCCACACTCTTCAAGTAAGAGGTCGGCCTGAGTGGAAAGGTGAGAGTTTGGGCAGCTGTGCAGACAAAGAAGTCGCACTTTGCCCTGGGCCTAAATGCTTGTGACACCCCACTGGACCTGCCGGGCTCTGAGGGCCCTGCCCTGGGCCCACTGCTCCCCTGACCTTTGTTCAGTCACAGCAGAGATGGCCACACCCACTCCCTCAGTGGGGGCAGTGTTCCAACCTCCCTCAGCCCCGCCCCCTCTCCGCAGGTTACCATGGACTACAGATGCTGCATTCTGAGGCCAGGGCGTTCCGAGAATGCCAAGGGCAGACATGATGACCTTAAATGATTTCCTCTTGTGTCAGGTTTGGTAAACTTTAGGAGCTAGGAAATGGTCCACTTTACAGAAATGTTCAAATTTACTGGCATTTCTTATATTCTCTGCTATAACATTGTCCTGATTCTCTCTGTATATTCTTTACTTATGTTTTTGTTTTCCTTAATCAAAGTGTGTCTTTTCAATCTTTTCAAAGAAGATTCTTTGGACTTACTAAATCACCTCAATTTTATACGTTTTCTGTTGTATTAAGTTCTGCTCATATCTTTATGTATCTTTTTTCTATGTTCTCAGGGTTTATAGATTTGATCTTCTGATGTCAATTAAAACACTTGGTTATTCATTTTAATAAATATTTTACTTATAAAGATTTGAACTTTTGAAGATTCCAGCTTACTTGTAAGTTTCTAAGGGTCAGGTCCTCTCCATTGTTGCTGGCCTAAGGTTTAGTTCACCATATAGCAATGTATATATTGACCTATTTTCCCCTCGACTTTCTGTGATTCCCTACATCTCACCTTTCTTTGCAGACAAGCCATTTGAAATACCCTTAACTTATTTCACAGCCAATAAGTCATTGAAATAATGTGTATTTTTTAGAGAAATCTTCTTATATAATTAGGCAGAAAATCTCACCTGCCATAGTTTTCAAAACAGCATAATTTCACTCTTCTCAATGCTTAATCTGTTGTATTACACAACCTTTGAGTATTTAGCTTTATCAATGACATGTACTTTAAAAATGTTTTAGAGATCCTACCAGTCTTTGAAAACATCCTTGTTCCTGGTTTCAGTTCCAGTTTTATGTATATTTTCTGCCTTGCACCTGACTATTCCAACAATTGATGGATGGCCTTGGGAATCTAATTCTGGTATTGATAGTTTTTGCTGATTGTCTCCCCTTGTAGCTGATTTCTTCATTATTGTGTAAATTTAGATCATGAGCTCATGTTTAGCTAAACAGCTGACCTTGTAAGACGCTTAGGTGTGAACGCTCGTAAGCTTCAGCAGAAAGTCGGGAAAGATTTATTTGTGTCCCTCCAATGAGTTGCCCGCGAGAACCCCGTTTTCTACAAGTGTTGGTCCAATACTCCCTCAATAGGCAGGGGACTCCGACAGGGCTGCTTGGCGGCCCCCGATCTGGGGCAGGGGCAGTGGGTGGCCTGTGGCCCAGGCAGAAGCCTCTCTGCATGTGTCCCACGGACCCATCTGCCTGCGAACTTCGGTCACCTGGCAGGAAGCTACGATGCCCAGACCTTTGGTTAGGTGTGCAATGAGTTGTACTTCGCGGACAGGTTCCACACTCTTCAAGTAAGAGTTCGGCATGAGTGGAAAGGTGAGAGTTTGGGCAGCTGTGCAGACAAAGTAGGCGCCCTTTGGCCTGGGCCTAAATGCTTGTGACACCCCACTGGACCTGCCGGGCTCTGAGGGCCCTGCCCTGGGCCCCCTGCTCCCCTGCCCTTTGTTCAGTCACAGCAGAGATGGCCACACCCACTCCTTCAGTGAGGGCAGTGTTCCAACCTCCCTCAGCCCCGCCCCCTCTCCGCAGGTTACCATGGACTACAGATGCTGCATCCGGAGGCCAGGGTGTTCCGAGAATGCCAAGGGCAGACATGATGACCTTAAATGATTTACTCTTCTGTCAGGTTTGGTAAACTTTAGGAGCTAGGAAATGGCCCACTTTTCAGAAATGTTTACATTTGCTGGCAATTCTTATATTCTCTGCTATAACATTGGCCTGATTCTTTCTGTATATTCTTTACTTATGTTTTTGTTTTCCTTAATCAAAGTGTGTCTTTTCAATCTTTTCAAAGAAGATTCTTTGGACTTACTAAATCACCTCAATTTTATACGTTTTCTGTTGTATTAAGTTCTGCTCATATCTTTATGTATCTTTTTTCTATGTTCTCAGGGTTTATAGTTTTGATCTTCTGATGTCAATTAAAACACTTGGTTATTCATTTTAATAAATATTTTACTTATAAAGATTTGAACTTTTGAAGATTCCAGCTTACTTGTAAGTTTCTAAGGGTCAGGTCCTCTCCATTGTTGCTGGCCTAAGGTTTAGTTCACCATATAGCAATGTATATATTGACCTATTTTCCCCTCGACTTTCTGTGATTCCCTACATCTCACCTTTCTTTGCAGACAAGCCATTTGAAATACCTTTAACTTATTTCACAGCCAATAAGTCATTGAAATAATTTGTACTTTTTAGAGAAATCTTCTTATATAATTAGGCAGAAAATCTCACCTGCCATAGTTTTCAAAACAGCATAATTTCACTCTTCTCAATGCTTAATCTTTTGTATTACACAACCTTTGAGTATTTAGCTTTATCAATGACATGTACTTTAAAAATGTTTTAGAGATCCTACCAGTTTTTGAAAACATCCTTGTTCCTGGTTTCAGTTCCAGTTTTATGTATATTTTCTGCCTTGCACCTGACTATTCCAACAATTGATGGATGGCCTTGGGAATCTAATTCTCGTATTGATAGTTTTTGCTGATTGTCTCCCCTTGTAGCTGATTTCTTCATTATTGTGTAAATTTAGATCATGAGCTCATGTTTAGCTAAACAGCTGACCTTGTAAGACGCTTAGGTGTGAACGCTCGTAAGCTTCAGCAGAAAGTCGGGAAAGATTTATTTGTGTCCCTCCAATGAGTTGCCCGCGAGAACCCCGTTTTCTACAAGTGTTGGTCCAATACTCCCTCAATAGGCAGGGGACTCCGACAGGGCTGCTTGGCGGCCCCCGATCTGGGGCAGGGGCAGTGGGTGGCCTGTGGCCCAGGCAGAAGCCTCTCTGCATGTGTCCCACGGACCCATCTGCCTGCGAACTTCGGTCACCTGGCAGGAAGCTACGATGCCCAGACCTTTGGTTAGGTGTGCAATGAGTTGTACTTCGCGGACAGGTTCCACACTCTTCAAGTAAGAGTTCGGCATGAGTGGAAAGGTGAGAGTTTGGGCAGCTGTGCAGACAAAGTAGGCGCCCTTTGGCCTGGGCCTAAATGCTTGTGACACCCCACTGGACCTGCCGGGCTCTGAGGGCCCTGCCCTGGGCCCCCTGCTCCCCTGCCCTTTGTTCAGTCACAGCAGAGATGGCCACACCCACTCCTTCAGTGAGGGCAGTGTTCCAACCTCCCTCAGCCCCGCCCCCTCTCCGCAGGTTACCATGGACTACAGATGCTGCATCCGGAGGCCAGGGTGTTCCGAGAATGCCAAGGGCAGACATGATGACCTTAAATGATTTACTCTTCTGTCAGGTTTGGTAAACTTTAGGAGCTAGGAAATGGCCCACTTTTCAGAAATGTTTACATTTGCTGGCAATTCTTATATTCTCTGCTATAACATTGGCCTGATTCTTTCTGTATATTCTTTACTTATGTTTTTGTTTTCCTTAATCAAAGTGTGTCTTTTCAATCTTTTCAAAGAAGATTCTTTGGACTTACTAAATCACCTCAATTTTATACGTTTTCTGTTGTATTAAGTTCTGCTCATATCTTTATGTATCTTTTTTCTATGTTCTCAGGGTTTATAGTTTTGATCTTCTGATGTCAATTAAAACACTTGGTTATTCATTTTAATAAATATTTTACTTATAAAGATTTGAACTTTTGAAGATTCCAGCTTACTTGTAAGTTTCTAAGGGTCAGGTCCTCTCCATTGTTGCTGGCCTAAGGTTTAGTTCACCATATAGCAATGTATATATTGACCTATTTTCCCCTCGACTTTCTGTGATTCCCTACATCTCACCTTTCTTTGCAGACAAGCCATTTGAAATACCTTTAACTTATTTCACAGCCAATAAGTCATTGAAATAATTTGTACTTTTTAGAGAAATCTTCTTATATAATTAGGCAGAAAATCTCACCTGCCATAGTTTTCAAAACAGCATAATTTCACTCTTCTCAATGCTTAATCTTTTGTATTACACAACCTTTGAGTATTTAGCTTTATCAATGACATGTACTTTAAAAATGTTTTAGAGATCCTACCAGTTTTTGAAAACATCCTTGTTCCTGGTTTCAGTTCCAGTTTTATGTATATTTTCTGCCTTGCACCTGACTATTCCAACAATTGATGGATGGCCTTGGGAATCTAATTCTCGTATTGATAGTTTTTGCTGATTGTCTCCCCTTGTAGCTGATTTCTTCATTATTGTGTAAATTTAGATCATGAGCTCATGTTTAGCTAAACAGCTGACCTTGTAAGACGCTTAGGTGTGAACGCTCGTAAGCTTCAGCAGAAAGTCGGGAAAGATTTATTTGTGTCCCTCCAATGAGTTGCCCGCGAGAACCCCGTTTTCTACAAGTGTTGGTCCAATACTCCCTCAATAGGCAGGGGACTCCGACAGGGCTGCTTGGCGGCCCCGGATCTCGGGCAGGGGCAGTGGGCGGCCTGTGTCCGAGGCAGAAGCCTCTCTGCATGTGTCCCAGGGACCCATCTGCCTGCGAACTTCGGTCACCTGGCAGGAAGCTACGATGCCCAGACCTTTGGTTAGGTGTGCAGCGAGGTGTACTTTGCGGACAGGTTCCACACACACTTCAAGTAAGAGGTCGGCCTGAGTGGAAAGGTGAGAGTTTGGGCAGCTGTGCAGACAAAGAAGGCGCCCTTTGGCCTGGGCCTAAATGCTTGTGACACCCCAATGGACCTGCCGGGCTCTGAGGGCCCTGCCCTGGGCCCCCTGCTCCCCTGCCCTTTGTCCAGTCACAGCAGAGATGGCCACACCCACTCCCTCAGTGAGGGCAGTGTTCCAACCTCCCTCAGCCCCGCCCCCTCTCCGCAGGTTACCATGGACTACAGATGCTGCATTCTGAGGCCAGGGCGTTCCGAGAATGACAAGGGCAGACATGATGACCTTAAATGATTTCCTCTTGTGTCAGGTTTGATAAACTTTAGGAGCTAGGAAATGGTCCACTTTACAGAAATGTTCAAATTTACTGGCATTTCTTATATTCTCTGCTATAACATTGTCCTGATTCTTTCTGTATATTCTGTACTTATGTTTTTGTTTTCCTTAATCAAAGTGTGTCTTTTCAATCTTTTCAAAGAAGATTCTTTGGACTTACTAAATCACCTCAATTTTATACGTTTTCTGTTGTATTAAGTTCTGCTCATATCTTTATGTATCTTTTTTCTATGTTCTCAGGGTTTATTGTTTTGATCTTCTGATGTCAATTAAAACACTTGGTTATTCATTGTAATAAATATTTTACTTATAAAGATTTGAACTTTTGAAGATTCCAGCTTACTTGTAAGTTTCTAAGGGTCAGGTCCTCTCCATTGTTGCTGGCCTAAGGTTTAGTTCACCATATAGCAATTTATATATTGACCTATTTTCCCCTCGACTTTCTGTGATTCCCTACATCTCACCTTTCTTTGCAGACAAGCCATTTGAAATACCCTTAACTTATTTCACAGCCAATAAGTCATTGAAATAATGTGTATTTTTTAGAGAAATCTTCTTATATAATTAGGCAGAAAATCTCACCTGCCATAGTTTTCAAAACAGCATAATTTCACTCTTCTCAATGCTTAATCTGTTGTATTACACAACCTTTGAGTATTTAGCTTTATCAATGACATGTACTTTAAAAATGTTTTAGAGATCCTACCAGTCTTTGAAAACATCCTTGTTCCTGGATTCAGTTCCAGTTTTATGTATATTTTCTGCCTTGCACCTGACTATTCCAACAATTGATGGATGGCCTTGGGAATCTAATTCTGGTATTGATAGTTTTTGCTGATTGTCTCCCCTTGTAGCTGATTTCTTCATTATTGTGTAAATTTAGATCATGAGCTCATGTTTAGCTAAACAGCTGACCTTGTAAGACGCTTAGGTGTGAACGCTCGTAAGCTTCAGCAGAATGTCGGGAAAGATTTATTTGTGTCCCTCCAATGAGTTGCCCGGGAGAACCCCGTTTTCTACAAGTGTAGGTCCAATACTCCCTCAATAGGCAGGGGACTCCGACAGGGCTGCTTGGCGGCCCCCGATCTGGGTCAGGGGCAGTGGGTGGCCTGTGGCCCAGGCAGAAGCCTCTCTGCATGTGTCCCAGGGACCCATCTGCCTGCGAACTTCGGTCACCTGGCAGGAAGCTACGATGCCCAGACCTTTGGTTAGGTGTGCAGTGAGTTGTACTTCGCGGACAGGTTCCACACACTTCAAGTAAGAGGTCGGCCTGAGTGGAAAGGTGAGAGTTTGGGCAGCTGTGCAGACAAAGAAGGCGCCCTTTGGCCTGGGCCTAAATTCTTGTGACACCCCACTGGACCTGCCGGGCTCTGAGGGCCAAGCCCTGGGCCCCCTGCTCCCCTGCCCTTTGTTCAGTCACAGCAGAGATGGCCACACCCACTCCCTCAGTGAGGGCAGAGTTCCAACCTCCCTCAGCCCCGCCCCCTCTCCGCAGGTTACCATGGACTACAGATGCTGCATTCTGAGGCCAGGGCGTTCCGAGAATGCCAAGGGCAGACATGATGACCTTAAATGATTTCCTCTTGTGTCAGGTTTGGTAAACTTTAGGAGCTAGGAAATGGTCCACTTTACAGAAATATTCATATTTACTGGCATTTCTTATCTTCTCTGCTATAACATTGTCCTGATTCTTTCTGTATATTCTTTACTTATGTTTTTGTTTTCCTTAATCAAAGTGTGTCTTTTCAATCTTTTCAAAGAAGATTCTTTGGACTTACTAAATCACCTCAATTTTATACGTTTTCTGTTGTATTAAGTTCTGCTCATATCTTTATTTATCTTTTTTCTATGTTCTCAGGGTTTATTGTTTTGATCTTCTGATGTCAATTAAAACACTTGGTTATTCATTTTAATAAATATTTTACTCATAAAGATTTGAACTTTTGAAGATTCCAGCTTACTTGTAAGATTCTAAGGGTCAGGTCCTCTCCATTGTTGCTGGCCTAAGGTTTAGTTCACCATATAGCAATGTATATATTGACCTATTTTCCCCTCGACTTTCTGTGATTCCCTACATCTCACCTTTCTTTGCAGACAAGCCATTTGAAATACCCTTAACTTATTTCACAGCCAATAAGTCATTGAAATAATGTGTATTTTTTAGAGAAATCTTCTTCTATAATTAGGCAGAAAATCTCACCTGCCATAGTTTTCAAAACAGCATAATTTCACTCTTCTCAATGCTTAATCTGTTGTATTACACAACCTTTGAGTATTTAGCTTTATCAATGACATGTACTTTAAAAATGTTTTAGAGATCCTACCAGTCTTTGAAAACATCCTTGTTCCTGGTTTCAGTTCCAGTTTTATGTATATTTTCTGCCTTGCACCTGACTCTTCCAACAATTGATGGATGGCCTTGGGAATCTAATTCTGGTATTGATAGTTTTTGCTGATTGTCTCCCCTTGTAGCTGATTTCTTCACTATTGTGTAAATTTACATCATGAGCTCATGTTTAGCTAAACAGCTGACCTTGTAAGACGCTTAGGTGTGAACGCTGGTAAGCTTCAGCAGAAAGTCGGCAAATTTTTATTTGTGTCCCTCCAATGAGTTGCCCGGGAGAACCCCGTTTTCTACAAGTGTTGGTCCAATACTCCCTCAATAGGCAGGGGACTCCGACAGGGCTGCTTGGCGGCCCCCGATCTGGGGCAGGGGCAGTGGGTGGCCTGTGGCCCAGGCAGAAGCCTCTCTGCATGTGTCCCAGGGACCCATCTACCTGCGAACTTCGGTCACCTGGCAGGAAGCTATGATGCCCAGACCTATGGTTAGCTGAGCAGCGAGGTGTACTGTGCGGACAGGTTACACACACACTTCAAGTAACAGGGCGGCCTGAGTGGAAAGGTGAGAGTTTGGACAGCTGTGGAGACCAAGAAGGCGCCCTTTGGCCTGGGCCTAAATGCTTGTGACACCCCACTGGACCTGCCGGGCTCTGAGGGCCCTGCCCTGGGCCCCCTGCTCCCCTGCCCTTTGTTCAGTCACAGCAGAGATGGCCACACCCACTCCCTCAGTGAGGGCAGAGTTCCAACCTCCCTCAGCCCCGCCCCCTCTCCGTAGGTTACCATGGGCTACAGGTGCTGCATCCGAGGCCAGGGTGTTCCGAGAATGCCAAGGGCAGACATGATGACCTTAAATGATTTCCTCTTGTGTCAGGTTTGGTAAACTTTAGGAGCTAGGAAATGGTCCACTTTACAGAAATGTTCAAATTTGCTGGCATTTCTTATATTCTCTGCTATAACATTGGCCTGATTCTTTCTGTATATTATTTACTTATGTTTTTGTTTTCCTTAATCAAAGTGTGTCTTTTCAATCTTTTCAAAGAAGATTCTTTGGACTTACTAAATCACCTCAATTTTATACGTTTTCTGTTGTATTAAGTTCTGCTCATATCTTTATGTATCTTTTTTCTATGTTCTCAGTGTTTATTGTTTTGATCTTCTGATGTCAATTAAAACACTTGGTTATTCATTTTAATAAATATTTTACTTATAAAGATTTGAACTTTTGAAGATTCCAGCTTACTTGTAAGTTTCTAAGGGTCAGGTCCTCTCCATTGTTGCTGGCCTAAGGTTTAGTTCACCATATAGCAATGTATATATTGACCTATTTTCCCCTCGACTTTCTGTGATTCCCTACATCTCACCTTTCTTTGCAGACAAGCCATTTGAAATACCCTTAACTTATTTCACAGCCAATAAGTCATTGAAATAATGTGTATTTTTTAGAGAAATCTTCTTATATAATTAGGCAGAAAATCTCACCTGCCATTGTTTTCAAAACAGCATAATTTCACTCTTCTCAATGCTTAATCTGTTGTATTACACAACCTTTGAGTATTTAGCTTTATCAATGACATGTACTTTAAAAATGTTTTAGAGATCCTACCAGTCTTTGAAAACATCCTTGTTCCTGGTTTCAGTTCCAGTTTTATGTATATTTTCTGCCTTGCACCTGACTATTCCAACAATTGATGGATGGCCTTGGGTATCTAATCCTGGTATTGATAGTTTTTGCTGATTGTCTCCCCTTGTAGCTGATTTCTTCATTATTGTGTAAATTTAGATCATGAGCTCATGTTTAGCTAAACAGCTGACCTTGTAAGACGCTTAGTTGTGAACGCTGGTAAGCTTCAGCAGAAAGTCGGCAAAGATTTATTTGTGTCCCTCCAATGAGTTGCCCGGGAGAACCCCGTTTTCTACAAGTGTTGGTCCAATACTCCCTCAATAGGCAGGGGACTCCGACAGGGCTGCTTGGCGGCCCCCGATCTGGGGCAGGGGCAGTGGGCGGCCTGTGGCCCAGGCAGAAGCCTCTCTGCATGTGTCCCAGGGACCCATCTGCCGGCGAACTTCGGTCACATGGCAGGAAGCTATGATGCCCAGACCTATGGTTAGCTGAGCAGCGAGGTGTACTGTCCAGACAGGTTCCACACACACTTCAAGTAAGAGGTCGGCCTGAGTGGAAAGGTGAGAGTTTGGACAGCTGTGCAGACAAAGAAGGCGCCCTTTGGCCTGGGCCTAAATGCTTGTGACACCCCACTGGACCTGCAGGGCTCTGAGGGCCCTGCCCTGGGCCCCCTGCTCCCCTGCCCTTTGTTCAGTCACAGCAGAGATGGCCACACCCACTCCCTCAGTGAGGGCAGAGTTCCAACCTCCCTCAGCCCCGCCCCCTCTCCGCAGGTTACCATGGACTACAGAGGCTGCATTCTGAGTCCAGGGCGTTCCGAGAATGCCAAGGGCAGACATGATGACCTTAAATGATTTCCTCTTGTGTCAGGTTTGGTAAACTTTAGGAGCTAGGAAATGGTCCACTTTACAGAAATGTTCAAATTTACTGGCATTTCATATATTCTCCACTATAACATTGTCCTGATTCTTTCTGTATATTCTTTACTTATGTTTTTCTTTTCCTTAATCAAAGTGTGTCTTTTCAATCTTTTCAAAGAAGATTCTTTGGACTTACTAAATCACCTCAATTTTATACGTTTTCTGTTGTATTTAGTTCTGCTCATATCTTTATTTATCTTTTTTCTATGTTCTCAGGGTTTATTGTTTTGATCTTCTGATGTCAATTAAAACACTTGGTTATTCATTTTAATAAATATTTTACTTATAAAGATTGGAACATTTGAAGATTCCAGCTTACTTGTAAGTTTCTAAGGGTCAGGTCCTCTCCATTGTTGCTGGCCTAAGGTTTAGTTCACCATATAGCAATGTATATATTGACCTATTTTCCCCTCGACTTTCTGTGATTCCCTACATCTCACCTTTCTTTGCAGACAAACCATTTGAAATACCCTTAACTTATTTCACAGCCAATAAGTCATTGAAATAATGTGTATTTTTTAGAGAAATCTTCTTCTATAATTAGGCAGAAAATCTCACCTGCCATAGTTTTCAAAACAGCATAATTTCACTCTTCTCAATGCTTAATCTGTTGTATTACACAACCTTTGAGTATTTAGCTTTATCAATGACATGTACTTTAAAAATGTTTTAGAGATCCTACCAGTCTTTGAAAACATCCTTGTTCCTGGTTTCAGTTCCAGTTTTATGTATATTTTCTGCCTTGCACCTGACTCTTCCAACAATTGATGGATGGCCTTGGGAATCTAATTCTGGTATTGATAGTTTTTGCTGATTGTCTCCCCTTGTAGCTGATTTCTTCACTATTGTGTAAATTTACATCATGAGCTCATGTTTAGCTAAACAGCTGACCTTGTAAGACGCTTAGGTGTGAACGCTGGTAAGCTTCAGCAGAAAGTCGGCAAATTTTTATTTGTGTCCCTCCAATGAGTTGCCCGGGAGAACCCCGTTTTCTACAAGTGTTGGTCCAATACTCCCTCAATAGGCAGGGGACTCCGACAGGGCTGCTTGGCGGCCCCCGATCTGGGGCAGGGGCAGTGGGTGGCCTGTGGCCCAGGCAGAAGCCTCTCTGCATGTGTCCCAGGGACCCATCTACCTGCGAACTTCGGTCACCTGGCAGGAAGCTATGATGCCCAGACCTATGGTTAGCTGAGCAGCGAGGTGTACTGTGCGGACAGGTTACACACACACTTCAAGTAACAGGGCGGCCTGAGTGGAAAGGTGAGAGTTTGGACAGCTGTGGAGACCAAGAAGGCGCCCTTTGGCCTGGGCCTAAATGCTTGTGACACCCCACTGGACCTGCCGGGCTCTGAGGGCCCTGCCCTGGGCCCCCTGCTCCCCTGCCCTTTGTTCAGTCACAGCAGAGATGGCCACACCCACTCCCTCAGTGAGGGCAGAGTTCCAACCTCCCTCAGCCCCGCCCCCTCTCCGTAGGTTACCATGGGCTACAGGTGCTGCATCCGAGGCCAGGGTGTTCCGAGAATGCCAAGGGCAGACATGATGACCTTAAATGATTTCCTCTTGTGTCAGGTTTGGTAAACTTTAGGAGCTAGGAAATGGTCCACTTTACAGAAATGTTCAAATTTGCTGGCATTTCTTATATTCTCTGCTATAACATTGGCCTGATTCTTTCTGTATATTATTTACTTATGTTTTTGTTTTCCTTAATCAAAGTGTGTCTTTTCAATCTTTTCAAAGAAGATTCTTTGGACTTACTAAATCACCTCAATTTTATACGTTTTCTGTTGTATTAAGTTCTGCTCATATCTTTATGTATCTTTTTTCTATGTTCTCAGTGTTTATTGTTTTGATCTTCTGATGTCAATTAAAACACTTGGTTATTCATTTTAATAAATATTTTACTTATAAAGATTTGAACTTTTGAAGATTCCAGCTTACTTGTAAGTTTCTAAGGGTCAGGTCCTCTCCATTGTTGCTGGCCTAAGGTTTAGTTCACCATATAGCAATGTATATATTGACCTATTTTCCCCTCGACTTTCTGTGATTCCCTACATCTCACCTTTCTTTGCAGACAAGCCATTTGAAATACCCTTAACTTATTTCACAGCCAATAAGTCATTGAAATAATGTGTATTTTTTAGAGAAATCTTCTTATATAATTAGGCAGAAAATCTCACCTGCCATTGTTTTCAAAACAGCATAATTTCACTCTTCTCAATGCTTAATCTGTTGTATTACACAACCTTTGAGTATTTAGCTTTATCAATGACATGTACTTTAAAAATGTTTTAGAGATCCTACCAGTCTTTGAAAACATCCTTGTTCCTGGTTTCAGTTCCAGTTTTATGTATATTTTCTGCCTTGCACCTGACTATTCCAACAATTGATGGATGGCCTTGGGTATCTAATCCTGGTATTGATAGTTTTTGCTGATTGTCTCCCCTTGTAGCTGATTTCTTCATTATTGTGTAAATTTAGATCATGAGCTCATGTTTAGCTAAACAGCTGACCTTGTAAGACGCTTAGTTGTGAACGCTGGTAAGCTTCAGCAGAAAGTCGGCAAAGATTTATTTGTGTCCCTCCAATGAGTTGCCCGGGAGAACCCCGTTTTCTACAAGTGTTGGTCCAATACTCCCTCAATAGGCAGGGGACTCCGACAGGGCTGCTTGGCGGCCCCCGATCTGGGGCAGGGGCAGTGGGCGGCCTGTGGCCCAGGCAGAAGCCTCTCTGCATGTGTCCCAGGGACCCATCTGCCGGCGAACTTCGGTCACATGGCAGGAAGCTATGATGCCCAGACCTATGGTTAGCTGAGCAGCGAGGTGTACTGTCCAGACAGGTTCCACACACACTTCAAGTAAGAGGTCGGCCTGAGTGGAAAGGTGAGAGTTTGGACAGCTGTGCAGACAAAGAAGGCGCCCTTTGGCCTGGGCCTAAATGCTTGTGACACCCCACTGGACCTGCAGGGCTCTGAGGGCCCTGCCCTGGGCCCCCTGCTCCCCTGCCCTTTGTTCAGTCACAGCAGAGATGGCCACACCCACTCCCTCAGTGAGGGCAGAGTTCCAACCTCCCTCAGCCCCGCCCCCTCTCCGCAGGTTACCATGGACTACAGAGGCTGCATTCTGAGTCCAGGGCGTTCCGAGAATGCCAAGGGCAGACATGATGACCTTAAATGATTTCCTCTTGTGTCAGGTTT
The DNA here is from genome assembly GCF_964341445.2 of Mesoplodon mirus. Taxonomy (NCBI): domain Eukaryota; kingdom Metazoa; phylum Chordata; class Mammalia; order Artiodactyla; family Ziphiidae; genus Mesoplodon; species Mesoplodon mirus. The sequence goes on along the minus strand of NC_138976.1, from coordinate 165,270,930 downwards.
GGTAAACTTTAGGAGCTAGGAAATGGTCCACTTTACAGAAATGTTCAAATTTACTGGCATTTCATATATTCTCCACTATAACATTGTCCTGATTCTTTCTGTATATTCTTTACTTATGTTTTTCTTTTCCTTAATCAAAGTGTGTCTTTTCAATCTTTTCAAAGAAGATTCTTTGGACTTACTAAATCACCTCAATTTTATACGTTTTCTGTTGTATTTAGTTCTGCTCATATCTTTATTTATCTTTTTTCTATGTTCTCAGGGTTTATTGTTTTGATCTTCTGATGTCAATTAAAACACTTGGTTATTCATTTTAATAAATATTTTACTTATAAAGATTGGAACATTTGAAGATTCCAGCTTACTTGTAAGTTTCTAAGGGTCAGGTCCTCTCCATTGTTGCTGGCCTAAGGTTTAGTTCACCATATAGCAATGTATATATTGACCTATTTTCCCCTCGACTTTCTGTGATTCCCTACATCTCACCTTTCTTTGCAGACAAACCATTTGAAATACCCTTAACTTATTTCACAGCCAATAAGTCATTGAAATAATGTGTATTTTTAGAGAAATCTTCTTATATAATTAGGCAGAAAATCTCACCTGCCATAGTTTTCAAAACAGCATAATTTCACTCTTCTCAATGCTTTATCTGTTGTATTACACAAACTTTGAGTATTTAGCTTTATCAATGACATGTACTTTAAAAATGTTTTAGAGATCCTACCAGTCTTTGAAAACATCCTTGTTCCTGGATTCAGTTCCAGTTTTATGTATATTTTCTGCCTTGCACCTGACTATTCCAACAATTGATGGATGGCCTTGGGAATCTAATTCTGGTATTGATAGTTTTTGCTGATTGTCTCCCCTTGTAGCTGATTTCTTCATTATTGTGTAAATTTAGATCATGAGCTCATGTTTAGCTAAACAGCTGACCTTGTAAGATGCTTAGGTGTGAACGCTGGCAAGCTTCAGCAGAAAGTCGGCAAAGATTTATTTGTGTCCCTCCAATGAGTTGCCAGGGAGAACCCCGTTTTCTACAAGAGTTGGTCCAATACTCCCTCAATAGGCAGGGGACTCCGACAGGGCTGTTTGGAGGCCCCCGATCTGGGGCAGGGGCAGTGGGTGGCCTGTGGCCCAGGCAGAAGCCTCTCTGCATGTGTCCCAGGGACACATCTACCTGCGAACTTCGGTCACCTGGCAGGAAGCTATGATGCCCAGACCTATGGTTAGCTGAGCAGCGAGGTGTACTGTGCGGACAGGTTCCACACACACTTCAAGTAAGAGGTCGGCCTGAGTGGAAAGGTGAGAGTTTGGGCAGCTGTGCAGACAAAGAAAGCGCCCTTTGGCCTGGGCCTAAATGCTTGTGACACCCCACTGTACCTGCCGGGCTCTGAGGGCCCTGCCCTGGGCCCCCTGCTCCCCTGCACTTTGTTCAGTCACAGCAGAGATGGCCACACCCACTCCCTCAGTGAGGGCAGAGTTCCAACCTCCCTCAGCCCCGCCCCCTCTCCGCAGGTTACCATGGACTACAGAGGCTGCATTCTGAGTCCAGGGCGTTCCGAGAATGCCAAGGGCAGACATGATGACCTTAAATGATTTCCTCTTGTGTCAGGTTTGGTAAACTTTAGGAGCTAGGAAATGGTCCACTTTACAGAAATGTTCAAATTTACTGGCATTTCATATATTCTCTACTATAACATTGTCCTGATTCTCCTTGTATATTCTTTACTTATGTTTTTGTTTTCCTTAATCAAAGTGTGTCTTTTCAATCTTTTCAAAGAAGATTCTTTGGACTTACTAAATCACCTCAATTTTATACGTTTTCTGTTGTATTAAGTTCTGCTCATATCTTTATTTATCTTTTTTCTATGTCCTCAGGGTTTATTGTTTTGATCTTCTGATGTCAATTAAAACACTTGGTTATTCATTTTAATAAATATTTTACTTATAAAGATTTGAACTTTTGAAGATTCCAGCTTACTTGTAAGTTTCTAAGGGTCAGGTCCTCTCCATTGTTGCTGGCCTAAGGTTTAGTTCACCATATAGCAATGTATATATTGACCTATTTTCCCCTCGACTTTCTGTGATTCCCTACATCTCACCTTTCTTTGCAGACAAGCCATTTGAAATACCCTTAACTTATTTCACAGCCAATAAGTCATTGAAATAATGTGTATTTTTTAGAGAAATCTTCTTATATAATTAGGCAGAAAATCTCACCTGCCATAGTTTTCAAAACAGCATAATTTCACTCTTCTCAATGCTTAATCTGTTGTATTACACAACCTTTGAGTATTTAGCTTTATCAATGACATGTACTTTAAAAATGTTTTAGAGATCCTACCAGTCTTTGAAAACATCCTTGTTCCTGGTTTCAGTTCCAGTTTTATGTATATTTTCTGCCTTGCACCTGACTCTTCCATCAATTGATGGATGGCCTTGGGAATCTAATTCTGGTATTGATAGTTTTTGCTGATTGTCTCCCCTTGTAGCTGATTTCTTCATTATTGTGTAAATTTACATCATGAGCTCATGTTTAGCTAAACAGCTGACCTTGTAAGACGCTTAGGTGTGAACGCTGGTAAGCTTCAGCAGAAAGTCGGCAAAGATTTATTTGTGTCCCTCCAATGAGTTGCCCGGGAGAACCCCGTTTTCTACAAGTGTTGGTCCAATTCTCCCTCAATAGGTAGGGGACTCCGACAGGGCTGCTTGGCAGCCCCCGATCTGGGGCAGGGGCAGTGGGTGGCCTGTGGCCCAGGCAGAAGCCTCTCTGCATGTGTCCCAGGGACCCATCTACCTGCGAACTTCGGTCACCTGGCAGGAAGCTATGATGCCCAGACCTATGGTTAGCTGAGCAGCGAGGTGTACTGTGCGGACAGGTTCCACACACACTTCAAGTAACAGGTCGGCCTGAGTGGAAAGGTGAGAGTTTGGACAGCTGTGCAGACCAAGAAGGCGCCCTTTGGCCTGTGCCTAAATGCTTGTGACACCCCACTGGACCTGCCGGGCTCTGAGGGCCCTGCCCTGGGCCCCCTGCTCCCCTGCCCTTTGTTCAGTCACAGCAGAGATGGCCACACCCACTCCCTCAGTGAGGGCAGAGTTCCAACCTCCCTCAGCCCCGCCCCCTCTCCGCAGGTTACCATGGACTACAGAGGCTGCATTCTGAGGCCAGGGCATTCCGAGAATGCCAAGGGCAGACATGATGACCTTAAATGATTTCCTCTTGTGTCAGGTTTGGTAAACTTTAGGAGCTAGGAAATGGTCCACTTTACAGAAATGTTCAAATTTACTGGCATTTCATATATTCTCTACTATAACATTGTCCTGATTCTCTCTGTATATTCTTTACTTATGTTTTTGTTTTCCTTAATCAAAGTGTGTCTTTTCAATCTTTTCAAAGAAGATTCTTTGGACTTACTAAATCACCTCAATTTTATACGTTTTCTGTTGTATTAAGTTCTGCTCATATCTTTATTTATCTTTTTTCTATGTTCTCAGGGTTTACTGTTTTGATCTTCTGATGTCAATTAAAACACTTGGTTATTCATTGTAATAAATATTTTACTTATAAAGATTGGAACATTTGAAGATTCCAGCTTACTTGTAAGTTTCTAAGGGTCAGGTCCTCTCCATTGCTGCTGGCCTAAGGTTTAGTTCACCATATAGCAATGTATATATTGACCTATTTTCCCCTCGACTTTCTGTGATTCCCTACATCTCACCTTTCTTTGCAGACAAACCATTTGAAATACCCTTAACTTATTTCACAGCCAATAAGTCATTGAAATAATGTGTATTTTTAGAGAAATCTTCTTATATAATTAGGCAGAAAATCTCACCTGCCATAGTTTTCAAAACAGCATAATTTCACTCTTCTCAATGCTTAATCTGTTGTATTACACAAACTTTGAGTATTTAGCTTTATCAATGACATGTACTTTAAAAATGTTTTAGAGATCCTACCAGTCTTTGAAAACATCCTTGTTCCTGGATTCAGTTCCAGTTTTATGTATATTTTCTGCCTTGCACCTGACTATTCCAACAATTGATGGATGGCCTTGGGAATCTAATTCTGGTATTGATAGTTTTTGCTGATTGTCTCCCCTTGTAGCTGATTTCTTCATTATTGTGTAAATTTAGATCATGAGCTCATGTTTAGCTAAACAGCTGACCTTGTAAGACGCTTAGGTGTGAACGCTGGTAAGCTTCAGCAGAAAGTCGGCAAAGATTTATTTGTGTCCCTCCAATGAGTTGCCCGGGAGAACCCCGTTTTCTACAAGTGTTGGTCCAATACTCCCTCAATAGGCAGGGGACTCCGACAGGGCTGCTTGGCGGCCCCCGATCTGGGGCAGGGGCAGTGGGCGGCCTGTGGCCCAGGCAGAAGCCTCTCTGCATGTGTCCCAGGGACCCATCTGCCGGCGAACTTCGGTCACATGGCAGGAAGCTATGATGCCCAGACCTATGGTTAGCTGAGCAGCGAGGTGTACTGTCCAGACAGGTTCCACACACACTTCAAGTAAGAGGTCGGCCTGAGTGGAAAGGTGAGAGTTTGGACAGCTGTGCAGACAAAGAAGGCGCCCTTTGGCCTGGGCCTAAATGCTTGTGACACCCCACTGGACCTGCAGGGCTCTGAGGGCCCTGCCCTGGGCCCCCTGCTCCCCTGCCCTTTGTTCAGTCACAGCAGAGATGGCCACACCCACTCCCTCAGTGAGGGCAGAGTTCCAACCTCCCTCAGCCCCGCCCCCTCTCCGCAGGTTACCATGGACTACAGAGGCTGCATTCTGAGTCCAGGGCGTTCCGAGAATGCCAAGGGCAGACATGATGACCTTAAATGATTTCCTCTTGTGTCAGGTTTGGTAAACTTTAGGAGCTAGGAAATGGTCCACTTTACAGAAATGTTCAAATTTACTGGCATTTCATATATTCTCCACTATAACATTGTCCTGATTCTTTCTGTATATTCTTTACTTATGTTTTTCTTTTCCTTAATCAAAGTGTGTCTTTTCAATCTTTTCAAAGAAGATTCTTTGGACTTACTAAATCACCTCAATTTTATACGTTTTCTGTTGTATTTAGTTCTGCTCATATCTTTATTTATCTTTTTTCTATGTTCTCAGGGTTTATTGTTTTGATCTTCTGATGTCAATTAAAACACTTGGTTATTCATTTTAATAAATATTTTACTTATAAAGATTGGAACATTTGAAGATTCCAGCTTACTTGTAAGTTTCTAAGGGTCAGGTCCTCTCCATTGTTGCTGGCCTAAGGTTTAGTTCACCATATAGCAATGTATATATTGACCTATTTTCCCCTCGACTTTCTGTGATTCCCTACATCTCACCTTTCTTTGCAGACAAACCATTTGAAATACCCTTAACTTATTTCACAGCCAATAAGTCATTGAAATAATGTGTATTTTTTAGAGAAATCTTCTTCTATAATTAGGCAGAAAATCTCACCTGCCATAGTTTTCAAAACAGCATAATTTCACTCTTCTCAATGCTTAATCTGTTGTATTACACAACCTTTGAGTATTTAGCTTTATCAATGACATGTACTTTAAAAATGTTTTAGAGATCCTACCAGTCTTTGAAAACATCCTTGTTCCTGGTTTCAGTTCCAGTTTTATGTATATTTTCTGCCTTGCACCTGACTCTTCCAACAATTGATGGATGGCCTTGGGAATCTAATTCTGGTATTGATAGTTTTTGCTGATTGTCTCCCCTTGTAGCTGATTTCTTCACTATTGTGTAAATTTACATCATGAGCTCATGTTTAGCTAAACAGCTGACCTTGTAAGACGCTTAGGTGTGAACGCTGGTAAGCTTCAGCAGAAAGTCGGCAAATTTTTATTTGTGTCCCTCCAATGAGTTGCCCGGGAGAACCCCGTTTTCTACAAGTGTTGGTCCAATACTCCCTCAATAGGCAGGGGACTCCGACAGGGCTGCTTGGCGGCCCCCGATCTGGGGCAGGGGCAGTGGGTGGCCTGTGGCCCAGGCAGAAGCCTCTCTGCATGTGTCCCAGGGACCCATCTACCTGCGAACTTCGGTCACCTGGCAGGAAGCTATGATGCCCAGACCTATGGTTAGCTGAGCAGCGAGGTGTACTGTGCGGACAGGTTACACACACACTTCAAGTAACAGGGCGGCCTGAGTGGAAAGGTGAGAGTTTGGACAGCTGTGGAGACCAAGAAGGCGCCCTTTGGCCTGGGCCTAAATGCTTGTGACACCCCACTGGACCTGCCGGGCTCTGAGGGCCCTGCCCTGGGCCCCCTGCTCCCCTGCCCTTTGTTCAGTCACAGCAGAGATGGCCACACCCACTCCCTCAGTGAGGGCAGAGTTCCAACCTCCCTCAGCCCCGCCCCCTCTCCGTAGGTTACCATGGGCTACAGGTGCTGCATCCGAGGCCAGGGTGTTCCGAGAATGCCAAGGGCAGACATGATGACCTTAAATGATTTCCTCTTGTGTCAGGTTTGGTAAACTTTAGGAGCTAGGAAATGGTCCACTTTACAGAAATGTTCAAATTTGCTGGCATTTCTTATATTCTCTGCTATAACATTGGCCTGATTCTTTCTGTATATTATTTACTTATGTTTTTGTTTTCCTTAATCAAAGTGTGTCTTTTCAATCTTTTCAAAGAAGATTCTTTGGACTTACTAAATCACCTCAATTTTATACGTTTTCTGTTGTATTAAGTTCTGCTCATATCTTTATGTATCTTTTTTCTATGTTCTCAGTGTTTATTGTTTTGATCTTCTGATGTCAATTAAAACACTTGGTTATTCATTTTAATAAATATTTTACTTATAAAGATTTGAACTTTTGAAGATTCCAGCTTACTTGTAAGTTTCTAAGGGTCAGGTCCTCTCCATTGTTGCTGGCCTAAGGTTTAGTTCACCATATAGCAATGTATATATTGACCTATTTTCCCCTCGACTTTCTGTGATTCCCTACATCTCACCTTTCTTTGCAGACAAGCCATTTGAAATACCCTTAACTTATTTCACAGCCAATAAGTCATTGAAATAATGTGTATTTTTTAGAGAAATCTTCTTATATAATTAGGCAGAAAATCTCACCTGCCATTGTTTTCAAAACAGCATAATTTCACTCTTCTCAATGCTTAATCTGTTGTATTACACAACCTTTGAGTATTTAGCTTTATCAATGACATGTACTTTAAAAATGTTTTAGAGATCCTACCAGTCTTTGAAAACATCCTTGTTCCTGGTTTCAGTTCCAGTTTTATGTATATTTTCTGCCTTGCACCTGACTATTCCAACAATTGATGGATGGCCTTGGGTATCTAATCCTGGTATTGATAGTTTTTGCTGATTGTCTCCCCTTGTAGCTGATTTCTTCATTATTGTGTAAATTTAGATCATGAGCTCATGTTTAGCTAAACAGCTGACCTTGTAAGACGCTTAGTTGTGAACGCTGGTAAGCTTCAGCAGAAAGTCGGCAAAGATTTATTTGTGTCCCTCCAATGAGTTGCCCGGGAGAACCCCGTTTTCTACAAGTGTTGGTCCAATACTCCCTCAATAGGCAGGGGACTCCGACAGGGCTGCTTGGCGGCCCCCGATCTGGGGCAGGGGCAGTGGGCGGCCTGTGGCCCAGGCAGAAGCCTCTCTGCATGTGTCCCAGGGACCCATCTGCCGGCGAACTTCGGTCACATGGCAGGAAGCTATGATGCCCAGACCTATGGTTAGCTGAGCAGCGAGGTGTACTGTCCAGACAGGTTCCACACACACTTCAAGTAAGAGGTCGGCCTGAGTGGAAAGGTGAGAGTTTGGACAGCTGTGCAGACAAAGAAGGCGCCCTTTGGCCTGGGCCTAAATGCTTGTGACACCCCACTGGACCTGCAGGGCTCTGAGGGCCCTGCCCTGGGCCCCCTGCTCCCCTGCCCTTTGTTCAGTCACAGCAGAGATGGCCACACCCACTCCCTCAGTGAGGGCAGAGTTCCAACCTCCCTCAGCCCCGCCCCCTCTCCGCAGGTTACCATGGACTACAGAGGCTGCATTCTGAGTCCAGGGCGTTCCGAGAATGCCAAGGGCAGACATGATGACCTTAAATGATTTCCTCTTGTGTCAGGTTTGGTAAACTTTAGGAGCTAGGAAATGGTCCACTTTACAGAAATGTTCAAATTTACTGGCATTTCATATATTCTCCACTATAACATTGTCCTGATTCTTTCTGTATATTCTTTACTTATGTTTTTCTTTTCCTTAATCAAAGTGTGTCTTTTCAATCTTTTCAAAGAAGATTCTTTGGACTTACTAAATCACCTCAATTTTATACGTTTTCTGTTGTATTTAGTTCTGCTCATATCTTTATTTATCTTTTTTCTATGTTCTCAGGGTTTATTGTTTTGATCTTCTGATGTCAATTAAAACACTTGGTTATTCATTTTAATAAATATTTTACTTATAAAGATTGGAACATTTGAAGATTCCAGCTTACTTGTAAGTTTCTAAGGGTCAGGTCCTCTCCATTGTTGCTGGCCTAAGGTTTAGTTCACCATATAGCAATGTATATATTGACCTATTTTCCCCTCGACTTTCTGTGATTCCCTACATCTCACCTTTCTTTGCAGACAAACCATTTGAAATACCCTTAACTTATTTCACAGCCAATAAGTCATTGAAATAATGTGTATTTTTAGAGAAATCTTCTTATATAATTAGGCAGAAAATCTCACCTGCCATAGTTTTCAAAACAGCATAATTTCACTCTTCTCAATGCTTTATCTGTTGTATTACACAAACTTTGAGTATTTAGCTTTATCAATGACATGTACTTTAAAAATGTTTTAGAGATCCTACCAGTCTTTGAAAACATCCTTGTTCCTGGATTCAGTTCCAGTTTTATGTATATTTTCTGCCTTGCACCTGACTATTCCAACAATTGATGGATGGCCTTGGGAATCTAATTCTGGTATTGATAGTTTTTGCTGATTGTCTCCCCTTGTAGCTGATTTCTTCATTATTGTGTAAATTTAGATCATGAGCTCATGTTTAGCTAAACAGCTGACCTTGTAAGATGCTTAGGTGTGAACGCTGGCAAGCTTCAGCAGAAAGTCGGCAAAGATTTATTTGTGTCCCTCCAATGAGTTGCCAGGGAGAACCCCGTTTTCTACAAGAGTTGGTCCAATACTCCCTCAATAGGCAGGGGACTCCGACAGGGCTGTTTGGAGGCCCCCGATCTGGGGCAGGGGCAGTGGGTGGCCTGTGGCCCAGGCAGAAGCCTCTCTGCATGTGTCCCAGGGACACATCTACCTGCGAACTTCGGTCACCTGGCAGGAAGCTATGATGCCCAGACCTATGGTTAGCTGAGCAGCGAGGTGTACTGTGCGGACAGGTTCCACACACACTTCAAGTAAGAGGTCGGCCTGAGTGGAAAGGTGAGAGTTTGGGCAGCTGTGCAGACAAAGAAAGCGCCCTTTGGCCTGGGCCTAAATGCTTGTGACACCCCACTGTACCTGCCGGGCTCTGAGGGCCCTGCCCTGGGCCCCCTGCTCCCCTGCACTTTGTTCAGTCACAGCAGAGATGGCCACACCCACTCCCTCAGTGAGGGCAGAGTTCCAACCTCCCTCAGCCCCGCCCCCTCTCCGCAGGTTACCATGGACTACAGAGGCTGCATTCTGAGTCCAGGGCGTTCCGAGAATGCCAAGGGCAGACATGATGACCTTAAATGATTTCCTCTTGTGTCAGGTTTGGTAAACTTTAGGAGCTAGGAAATGGTCCACTTTACAGAAATGTTCAAATTTACTGGCATTTCATATATTCTCTACTATAACATTGTCCTGATTCTCCTTGTATATTCTTTACTTATGTTTTTGTTTTCCTTAATCAAAGTGTGTCTTTTCAATCTTTTCAAAGAAGATTCTTTGGACTTACTAAATCACCTCAATTTTATACGTTTTCTGTTGTATTAAGTTCTGCTCATATCTTTATTTATCTTTTTTCTATGTCCTCAGGGTTTATTGTTTTGATCTTCTGATGTCAATTAAAACACTTGGTTATTCATTTTAATAAATATTTTACTTATAAAGATTTGAACTTTTGAAGATTCCAGCTTACTTGTAAGTTTCTAAGGGTCAGGTCCTCTCCATTGTTGCTGGCCTAAGGTTTAGTTCACCATATAGCAATGTATATATTGACCTATTTTCCCCTCGACTTTCTGTGATTCCCTACATCTCACCTTTCTTTGCAGACAAGCCATTTGAAATACCCTTAACTTATTTCACAGCCAATAAGTCATTGAAATAATGTGTATTTTTTAGAGAAATCTTCTTATATAATTAGGCAGAAAATCTCACCTGCCATAGTTTTCAAAACAGCATAATTTCACTCTTCTCAATGCTTAATCTGTTGTATTACACAACCTTTGAGTATTTAGCTTTATCAATGACATGTACTTTAAAAATGTTTTAGAGATCCTACCAGTCTTTGAAAACATCCTTGTTCCTGGTTTCAGTTCCAGTTTTATGTATATTTTCTGCCTTGCACCTGACTCTTCCATCAATTGATGGATGGCCTTGGGAATCTAATTCTGGTATTGATAGTTTTTGCTGATTGTCTCCCCTTGTAGCTGATTTCTTCATTATTGTGTAAATTTACATCATGAGCTCATGTTTAGCTAAACAGCTGACCTTGTAAGACGCTTAGGTGTGAACGCTGGTAAGCTTCAGCAGAAAGTCGGCAAAGATTTATTTGTGTCCCTCCAATGAGTTGCCCGGGAGAACCCCGTTTTCTACAAGTGTTGGTCCAATTCTCCCTCAATAGGTAGGGGACTCCGACAGGGCTGCTTGGCAGCCCCCGATCTGGGGCAGGGGCAGTGGGTGGCCTGTGGCCCAGGCAGAAGCCTCTCTGCATGTGTCCCAGGGACCCATCTACCTGCGAACTTCGGTCACCTGGCAGGAAGCTATGATGCCCAGACCTATGGTTAGCTGAGCAGCGAGGTGTACTGTGCGGACAGGTTCCACACACACTTCAAGTAACAGGTCGGCCTGAGTGGAAAGGTGAGAGTTTGGACAGCTGTGCAGACCAAGAAGGCGCCCTTTGGCCTGTGCCTAAATGCTTGTGACACCCCACTGGACCTGCCGGGCTCTGAGGGCCCTGCCCTGGGCCCCCTGCTCCCCTGCCCTTTGTTCAGTCACAGCAGAGATGGCCACACCCACTCCCTCAGTGAGGGCAGAGTTCCAACCTCCCTCAGCCCCGCCCCCTCTCCGCAGGTTACCATGGACTACAGAGGCTGCATTCTGAGGCCAGGGCATTCCGAGAATGCCAAGGGCAGACATGATGACCTTAAATGATTTCCTCTTGTGTCAGGTTTGGTAAACTTTAGGAGCTAGGAAATGGTCCACTTTACAGAAATGTTCAAATTTACTGGCATTTCATATATTCTCTACTATAACATTGTCCTGATTCTCTCTGTATATTCTTTACTTATGTTTTTGTTTTCCTTAATCAAAGTGTGTCTTTTCAATCTTTTCAAAGAAGATTCTTTGGACTTACTAAATCACCTCAATTTTATACGTTTTCTGTTGTATTAAGTTCTGCTCATATCTTTATTTATCTTTTTTCTATGTTCTCAGGGTTTACTGTTTTGATCTTCTGATGTCAATTAAAACACTTGGTTATTCATTGTAATAAATATTTTACTTATAAAGATTGGAACATTTGAAGATTCCAGCTTACTTGTAAGTTTCTAAGGGTCAGGTCCTCTCCATTGCTGCTGGCCTAAGGTTTAGTTCACCATATAGCAATGTATATATTGACCTATTTTCCCCTCGACTTTCTGTGATTCCCTACATCTCACCTTTCTTTGCAGACAAACCATTTGAAATACCCTTAACTTATTTCACAGCCAATAAGTCATTGAAATAATGTGTATTTTTAGAGAAATCTTCTTATATAATTAGGCAGAAAATCTCACCTGCCATAGTTTTCAAAACAGCATAATTTCACTCTTCTCAATGCTTAATCTGTTGTATTACACAAACTTTGAGTATTTAGCTTTATCAATGACATGTACTTTAAAAATGTTTTAGAGATCCTACCAGTCTTTGAAAACATCCTTGTTCCTGGATTCAGTTCCAGTTTTATGTATATTTTCTGCCTTGCACCTGACTATTCCAACAATTGATGGATGGCCTTGGGAATCTAATTCTGGTATTGATAGTTTTTGCTGATTGTCTCCCCTTGTAGCTGATTTCTTCATTATTGTGTAAATTTAGATCATGAGCTCATGTTTAGCTAAACAGCTGACCTTGTAAGACGCTTAGGTGTGAACGCTGGTAAGCTTCAGCAGAAAGTCGGCAAAGATTTATTTGTGTCCCTCCAATGAGTTGCCCGGGAGAACCCCGTTTTCTACAAGTGTTGGTCCAATACTCCCTCAATAGGCAGGGGACTCCGACAGGGCTGCTTGGCGGCCCCCGATCTGGGGCAGGGGCAGTGGGCGGCCTGTGGCCCAGGCAGAAGCCTCTCTGCATGTGTCCCAGGGACCCATCTGCCGGCGAACTTCGGTCACATGGCAGGAAGCTATGATGCCCAGACCTATGGTTAGCTGAGCAGCGAGGTGTACTGTCCAGACAGGTTCCACACACACTTCAAGTAAGAGGTCGGCCTGAGTGGAAAGGTGAGAGTTTGGACAGCTGTGCAGACAAAGAAGGCGCCCTTTGGCCTGGGCCTAAATGCTTGTGACACCCCACTGGACCTGCAGGGCTCTGAGGGCCCTGCCCTGGGCCCCCTGCTCCCCTGCCCTTTGTTCAGTCACAGCAGAGATGGCCACACCCACTCCCTCAGTGAGGGCAGAGTTCCAACCTCCCTCAGCCCCGCCCCCTCTCCGCAGGTTACCATGGACTACAGAGGCTGCATTCTGAGTCCAGGGCGTTCCGAGAATGCCAAGGGCAGACATGATGACCTTAAATGATTTCCTCTTGTGTCAGGTTTGGTAAACTTTAGGAGCTAGGAAATGGTCCACTTTACAGAAATGTTCAAATTTACTGGCATTTCATATATTCTCCACTATAACATTGTCCTGATTCTTTCTGTATATTCTTTACTTATGTTTTTCTTTTCCTTAATCAAAGTGTGTCTTTTCAATCTTTTCAAAGAAGATTCTTTGGACTTACTAAATCACCTCAATTTTATACGTTTTCTGTTGTATTTAGTTCTGCTCATATCTTTATTTATCTTTTTTCTATGTTCTCAGGGTTTATTGTTTTGATCTTCTGATGTCAATTAAAACACTTGGTTATTCATTTTAATAAATATTTTACTTATAAAGATTGGAACATTTGAAGATTCCAGCTTACTTGTAAGTTTCTAAGGGTCAGGTCCTCTCCATTGTTGCTGGCCTAAGGTTTAGTTCACCATATAGCAATGTATATATTGACCTATTTTCCCCTCGACTTTCTGTGATTCCCTACATCTCACCTTTCTTTGCAGACAAACCATTTGAAATACCCTTAACTTATTTCACAGCCAATAAGTCATTGAAATAATGTGTATTTTTTAGAGAAATCTTCTTCTATAATTAGGCAGAAAATCTCACCTGCCATAGTTTTCAAAACAGCATAATTTCACTCTTCTCAATGCTTAATCTGTTGTATTACACAACCTTTGAGTATTTAGCTTTATCAATGACATGTACTTTAAAAATGTTTTAGAGATCCTACCAGTCTTTGAAAACATCCTTGTTCCTGGTTTCAGTTCCAGTTTTATGTATATTTTCTGCCTTGCACCTGACTCTTCCAACAATTGATGGATGGCCTTGGGAATCTAATTCTGGTATTGATAGTTTTTGCTGATTGTCTCCCCTTGTAGCTGATTTCTTCACTATTGTGTAAATTTACATCATGAGCTCATGTTTAGCTAAACAGCTGACCTTGTAAGACGCTTAGGTGTGAACGCTGGTAAGCTTCAGCAGAAAGTCGGCAAATTTTTATTTGTGTCCCTCCAATGAGTTGCCCGGGAGAACCCCGTTTTCTACAAGTGTTGGTCCAATACTCCCTCAATAGGCAGGGGACTCCGACAGGGCTGCTTGGCGGCCCCCGATCTGGGGCAGGGGCAGTGGGTGGCCTGTGGCCCAGGCAGAAGCCTCTCTGCATGTGTCCCAGGGACCCATCTACCTGCGAACTTCGGTCACCTGGCAGGAAGCTATGATGCCCAGACCTATGGTTAGCTGAGCAGCGAGGTGTACTGTGCGGACAGGTTACACACACACTTCAAGTAACAGGGCGGCCTGAGTGGAAAGGTGAGAGTTTGGACAGCTGTGGAGACCAAGAAGGCGCCCTTTGGCCTGGGCCTAAATGCTTGTGACACCCCACTGGACCTGCCGGGCTCTGAGGGCCCTGCCCTGGGCCCCCTGCTCCCCTGCCCTTTGTTCAGTCACAGCAGAGATGGCCACACCCACTCCCTCAGTGAGGGCAGAGTTCCAACCTCCCTCAGCCCCGCCCCCTCTCCGTAGGTTACCATGGGCTACAGGTGCTGCATCCGAGGCCAGGGTGTTCCGAGAATGCCAAGGGCAGACATGATGACCTTAAATGATTTCCTCTTGTGTCAGGTTTGGTAAACTTTAGGAGCTAGGAAATGGTCCACTTTACAGAAATGTTCAAATTTGCTGGCATTTCTTATATTCTCTGCTATAACATTGGCCTGATTCTTTCTGTATATTATTTACTTATGTTTTTGTTTTCCTTAATCAAAGTGTGTCTTTTCAATCTTTTCAAAGAAGATTCTTTGGACTTACTAAATCACCTCAATTTTATACGTTTTCTGTTGTATTAAGTTCTGCTCATATCTTTATGTATCTTTTTTCTATGTTCTCAGTGTTTATTGTTTTGATCTTCTGATGTCAATTAAAACACTTGGTTATTCATTTTAATAAATATTTTACTTATAAAGATTTGAACTTTTGAAGATTCCAGCTTACTTGTAAGTTTCTAAGGGTCAGGTCCTCTCCATTGTTGCTGGCCTAAGGTTTAGTTCACCATATAGCAATGTATATATTGACCTATTTTCCCCTCGACTTTCTGTGATTCCCTACATCTCACCTTTCTTTGCAGACAAGCCATTTGAAATACCCTTAACTTATTTCACAGCCAATAAGTCATTGAAATAATGTGTATTTTTTAGAGAAATCTTCTTATATAATTAGGCAGAAAATCTCACCTGCCATTGTTTTCAAAACAGCATAATTTCACTCTTCTCAATGCTTAATCTGTTGTATTACACAACCTTTGAGTATTTAGCTTTATCAATGACATGTACTTTAAAAATGTTTTAGAGATCCTACCAGTCTTTGAAAACATCCTTGTTCCTGGTTTCAGTTCCAGTTTTATGTATATTTTCTGCCTTGCACCTGACTATTCCAACAATTGATGGATGGCCTTGGGTATCTAATCCTGGTATTGATAGTTTTTGCTGATTGTCTCCCCTTGTAGCTGATTTCTTCATTATTGTGTAAATTTAGATCATGAGCTCATGTTTAGCTAAACAGCTGACCTTGTAAGACGCTTAGTTGTGAACGCTGGTAAGCTTCAGCAGAAAGTCGGCAAAGATTTATTTGTGTCCCTCCAATGAGTTGCCCGGGAGAACCCCGTTTTCTACAAGTGTTGGTCCAATACTCCCTCAATAGGCAGGGGACTCCGACAGGGCTGCTTGGCGGCCCCCGATCTGGGGCAGGGGCAGTGGGCGGCCTGTGGCCCAGGCAGAAGCCTCTCTGCATGTGTCCCAGGGACCCATCTGCCGGCGAACTTCGGTCACATGGCAGGAAGCTATGATGCCCAGACCTATGGTTAGCTGAGCAGCGAGGTGTACTGTCCAGACAGGTTCCACACACACTTCAAGTAAGAGGTCGGCCTGAGTGGAAAGGTGAGAGTTTGGACAGCTGTGCAGACAAAGAAGGCGCCCTTTGGCCTGGGCCTAAATGCTTGTGACACCCCACTGGACCTGCAGGGCTCTGAGGGCCCTGCCCTGGGCCCCCTGCTCCCCTGCCCTTTGTTCAGTCACAGCAGAGATGGCCACACCCACTCCCTCAGTGAGGGCAGAGTTCCAACCTCCCTCAGCCCCGCCCCCTCTCCGCAGGTTACCATGGACTACAGAGGCTGCATTCTGAGTCCAGGGCGTTCCGAGAATGCCAAGGGCAGACATGATGACCTTAAATGATTTCCTCTTGTGTCAGGTTTGGTAAACTTTAGGAGCTAGGAAATGGTCCACTTTACAGAAATGTTCAAATTTACTGGCATTTCATATATTCTCCACTATAACATTGTCCTGATTCTTTCTGTATATTCTTTACTTATGTTTTTCTTTTCCTTAATCAAAGTGTGTCTTTTCAATCTTTTCAAAGAAGATTCTTTGGACTTACTAAATCACCTCAATTTTATACGTTTTCTGTTGTATTTAGTTCTGCTCATATCTTTATTTATCTTTTTTCTATGTTCTCAGGGTTTATTGTTTTGATCTTCTGATGTCAATTAAAACACTTGGTTATTCATTTTAATAAATATTTTACTTATAAAGATTGGAACATTTGAAGATTCCAGCTTACTTGTAAGTTTCTAAGGGTCAGGTCCTCTCCATTGTTGCTGGCCTAAGGTTTAGTTCACCATATAGCAATGTATATATTGACCTATTTTCCCCTCGACTTTCTGTGATTCCCTACATCTCACCTTTCTTTGCAGACAAACCATTTGAAATACCCTTAACTTATTTCACAGCCAATAAGTCATTGAAATAATGTGTATTTTTAGAGAAATCTTCTTATATAATTAGGCAGAAAATCTCACCTGCCATAGTTTTCAAAACAGCATAATTTCACTCTTCTCAATGCTTTATCTGTTGTATTACACAAACTTTGAGTATTTAGCTTTATCAATGACATGTACTTTAAAAATGTTTTAGAGATCCTACCAGTCTTTGAAAACATCCTTGTTCCTGGATTCAGTTCCAGTTTTATGTATATTTTCTGCCTTGCACCTGACTATTCCAACAATTGATGGATGGCCTTGGGAATCTAATTCTGGTATTGATAGTTTTTGCTGATTGTCTCCCCTTGTAGCTGATTTCTTCATTATTGTGTAAATTTAGATCATGAGCTCATGTTTAGCTAAACAGCTGACCTTGTAAGATGCTTAGGTGTGAACGCTGGCAAGCTTCAGCAGAAAGTCGGCAAAGATTTATTTGTGTCCCTCCAATGAGTTGCCAGGGAGAACCCCGTTTTCTACAAGAGTTGGTCCAATACTCCCTCAATAGGCAGGGGACTCCGACAGGGCTGTTTGGAGGCCCCCGATCTGGGGCAGGGGCAGTGGGTGGCCTGTGGCCCAGGCAGAAGCCTCTCTGCATGTGTCCCAGGGACACATCTACCTGCGAACTTCGGTCACCTGGCAGGAAGCTATGATGCCCAGACCTATGGTTAGCTGAGCAGCGAGGTGTACTGTGCGGACAGGTTCCACACACACTTCAAGTAAGAGGTCGGCCTGAGTGGAAAGGTGAGAGTTTGGGCAGCTGTGCAGACAAAGAAAGCGCCCTTTGGCCTGGGCCTAAATGCTTGTGACACCCCACTGTACCTGCCGGGCTCTGAGGGCCCTGCCCTGGGCCCCCTGCTCCCCTGCACTTTGTTCAGTCACAGCAGAGATGGCCACACCCACTCCCTCAGTGAGGGCAGAGTTCCAACCTCCCTCAGCCCCGCCCCCTCTCCGCAGGTTACCATGGACTACAGAGGCTGCATTCTGAGTCCAGGGCGTTCCGAGAATGCCAAGGGCAGACATGATGACCTTAAATGATTTCCTCTTGTGTCAGGTTTGGTAAACTTTAGGAGCTAGGAAATGGTCCACTTTACAGAAATGTTCAAATTTACTGGCATTTCATATATTCTCTACTATAACATTGTCCTGATTCTCCTTGTATATTCTTTACTTATGTTTTTGTTTTCCTTAATCAAAGTGTGTCTTTTCAATCTTTTCAAAGAAGATTCTTTGGACTTACTAAATCACCTCAATTTTATACGTTTTCTGTTGTATTAAGTTCTGCTCATATCTTTATTTATCTTTTTTCTATGTCCTCAGGGTTTATTGTTTTGATCTTCTGATGTCAATTAAAACACTTGGTTATTCATTTTAATAAATATTTTACTTATAAAGATTTGAACTTTTGAAGATTCCAGCTTACTTGTAAGTTTCTAAGGGTCAGGTCCTCTCCATTGTTGCTGGCCTAAGGTTTAGTTCACCATATAGCAATGTATATATTGACCTATTTTCCCCTCGACTTTCTGTGATTCCCTACATCTCACCTTTCTTTGCAGACAAGCCATTTGAAATACCCTTAACTTATTTCACAGCCAATAAGTCATTGAAATAATGTGTATTTTTTAGAGAAATCTTCTTATATAATTAGGCAGAAAATCTCACCTGCCATAGTTTTCAAAACAGCATAATTTCACTCTTCTCAATGCTTAATCTGTTGTATTACACAACCTTTGAGTATTTAGCTTTATCAATGACATGTACTTTAAAAATGTTTTAGAGATCCTACCAGTCTTTGAAAACATCCTTGTTCCTGGTTTCAGTTCCAGTTTTATGTATATTTTCTGCCTTGCACCTGACTCTTCCATCAATTGATGGATGGCCTTGGGAATCTAATTCTGGTATTGATAGTTTTTGCTGATTGTCTCCCCTTGTAGCTGATTTCTTCATTATTGTGTAAATTTACATCATGAGCTCATGTTTAGCTAAACAGCTGACCTTGTAAGACGCTTAGGTGTGAACGCTGGTAAGCTTCAGCAGAAAGTCGGCAAAGATTTATTTGTGTCCCTCCAATGAGTTGCCCGGGAGAACCCCGTTTTCTACAAGTGTTGGTCCAATTCTCCCTCAATAGGTAGGGGACTCCGACAGGGCTGCTTGGCAGCCCCCGATCTGGGGCAGGGGCAGTGGGTGGCCTGTGGCCCAGGCAGAAGCCTCTCTGCATGTGTCCCAGGGACCCATCTACCTGCGAACTTCGGTCACCTGGCAGGAAGCTATGATGCCCAGACCTATGGTTAGCTGAGCAGCGAGGTGTACTGTGCGGACAGGTTCCACACACACTTCAAGTAACAGGTCGGCCTGAGTGGAAAGGTGAGAGTTTGGACAGCTGTGCAGACCAAGAAGGCGCCCTTTGGCCTGTGCCTAAATGCTTGTGACACCCCACTGGACCTGCCGGGCTCTGAGGGCCCTGCCCTGGGCCCCCTGCTCCCCTGCCCTTTGTTCAGTCACAGCAGAGATGGCCACACCCACTCCCTCAGTGAGGGCAGAGTTCCAACCTCCCTCAGCCCCGCCCCCTCTCCGCAGGTTACCATGGACTACAGAGGCTGCATTCTGAGGCCAGGGCATTCCGAGAATGCCAAGGGCAGACATGATGACCTTAAATGATTTCCTCTTGTGTCAGGTTTGGTAAACTTTAGGAGCTAGGAAATGGTCCACTTTACAGAAATGTTCAAATTTACTGGCATTTCATATATTCTCTACTATAACATTGTCCTGATTCTCTCTGTATATTCTTTACTTATGTTTTTGTTTTCCTTAATCAAAGTGTGTCTTTTCAATCTTTTCAAAGAAGATTCTTTGGACTTACTAAATCACCTCAATTTTATACGTTTTCTGTTGTATTAAGTTCTGCTCATATCTTTATTTATCTTTTTTCTATGTTCTCAGGGTTTACTGTTTTGATCTTCTGATGTCAATTAAAACACTTGGTTATTCATTGTAATAAATATTTTACTTATAAAGATTGGAACATTTGAAGATTCCAGCTTACTTGTAAGTTTCTAAGGGTCAGGTCCTCTCCATTGCTGCTGGCCTAAGGTTTAGTTCACCATATAGCAATGTATATATTGACCTATTTTCCCCTCGACTTTCTGTGATTCCCTACATCTCACCTTTCTTTGCAGACAAACCATTTGAAATACCCTTAACTTATTTCACAGCCAATAAGTCATTGAAATAATGTGTATTTTTAGAGAAATCTTCTTATATAATTAGGCAGAAAATCTCACCTGCCATAGTTTTCAAAACAGCATAATTTCACTCTTCTCAATGCTTAATCTGTTGTATTACACAAACTTTGAGTATTTAGCTTTATCAATGACATGTACTTTAAAAATGTTTTAGAGATCCTACCAGTCTTTGAAAACATCCTTGTTCCTGGATTCAGTTCCAGTTTTATGTATATTTTCTGCCTTGCACCTGACTATTCCAACAATTGATGGATGGCCTTGGGAATCTAATTCTGGTATTGATAGTTTTTGCTGATTGTCTCCCCTTGTAGCTGATTTCTTCATTATTGTGTAAATTTAGATCATGAGCTCATGTTTAGCTAAACAGCTGACCTTGTAAGACGCTTAGGTGTGAACGCTGGTAAGCTTCAGCAGAAAGTCGGCAAAGATTTATTTGTGTCCCTCCAATGAGTTGCCCGGGAGAACCCCGTTTTCTACAAGAGTTGGTCCAATACTCCCTCAATAGGCAGGGGACTCCGACAGGGCTGCTTGGCGGCCCCCGATCTGGGGCAGGAGCAGTGGGTGGCCTGTGGCCCAGGCAGAAGCCTCTCTGCATGTGTCCCAGGGACCCATCTACCTGCGAACTTCGGTCACCTGGCAGGAAGCTATGATGCCCAGACCTATGGTTAGCTGAGCAGCGAGGTGTACTGTGCGGACAGGTTCCACACACACTTCAAGTAAGAGGTCGGCCTGAGTGGAAAGGTGAGAGTTTGGACAGCTGTGCAGACAAAGAAGGCGCCCTTTGGCCTGGGCCTAAATGCTTGTGACACCCCACTGGACCTGCCGGGCTCTGAGGGCCCTGCCCTGTGCCCCCTGCTCCCCTGCCCTTTGTTCAGTCACAGCAGAGATGGCCACACCCACTCCCTCAGTGAAGGCAGAGTTCCAACCTCCCTCAGCCCCGCCCCCTCTCCGCAGGTTACCATGGACTACAGAGGCTGCATTCTGAGGCCAGGGCGTTCCGAGAATGCCAAGGGCAGACATGATGACCTTAAATGATTTCCTCTTGTGTCAGGTTTGGTAAACTTTAGGAGCTAGGAAATGGTCCACTTTACAGAAATGTTCAAATTTACTGGCATTTCATATATTCTCTACTATAACATTGTCCTGATTCTCCTTGTATATTCTTTACTTATGTTTTTGTTTTCCTTAATCAAAGTGTGTCTTTTCAATCTTTTCAAAGAAGATTCTTTGGACTTACTAAATCACCTCAATTTTATACGTTTTCTGTTGTATTAAGTTCTGCTCATATCTTTATTTATCTTTTTTCTATGTTCTCAGGGTTTATTGTTTTGATCTTCTGATGTCAATTAAAACACTTGGTTATTCATTTTAATAAATATTTTACTTATAAAGATTTGAACTTTTGAAGATTCCAGCTTACTTGTAAGTTTCTAAGGGTCAGGTCCTCTCCATTGTTGCTGGCCTAAGGTTTAGTTCACCATATAGCAATGTATATATTGACCTATTTTCCCCTCGACTTTCTGTGATTCCCTACATCTCACCTTTCTTTGCAGACAAGCCATTTGAAATACCCTTAACTTATTTCACAGCCAATAAGTCATTGAAATAATGTGTATTTTTTAGAGAAATCTTCTTATATAATTAGGCAGAAAATCTCACCTGCCATAGTTTTCAAAACAGCATAATTTCACTCTTCTCAATGCTTAATCTGTTGTATTACACAACCTTTGAGTATTTAGCTTTATCAATGACATGTACTTTAAAAATGTTTTAGAGATCCTACCAGTCTTTGAAAACATCCTTGTTCCTGGTTTCAGTTCCAGTTTTATGTATATTTTCTGCCTTGCACCTGACTATTGCAACAATTGATGGATGGCCTTGGGAATCTAATTCTGGTATTGATAGTTTTTGCTGATTGTCTCCCCTTGTAGCTGATTTCTTCATTATTGTGTAAATTTACATCATGAGCTCATGTTTAGCTAAACAGCTGACCTTGTAAGACGCTTAGGTGTGAACGCTGGTAAGCTTCAGCAGAAAGTCGGCAAAGATTTATTTGTGTCCCTCCAATGAGTTGCCCGGGAGAACCCCGTTTTCTACAAGTGTTGGTCCAATACTCCCTCAATAGGCAGGGGACTCCGACAGGGCTGCTTGGCAGCCCCCGATCTGGGGCAGGGGCAGTGGGTGGCCTGTGGCCCAGGCAGAAGCCTCTCTGCATGTGTCCCAGGGACCCATCTACCTGCGAACTTCGGTCACCTGGCAGGAAGCTATGATGCCCAGACCTATGGTTAGCTGAGCAGCGAGGTGTACTGTGCGGACAGGTTCCACACACACTTCAAGTAAGAGGTCGGCCTGAGTGGAAAGGTGAGAGTTTGGACAGCTGTGCAGACCAAGAAGGCGCCCTTTGGCCTGGGCCTAAATGCTTGTGACACCCCACTGGACCTGCCGGGCTCTGAGGGCCCTGCCCTGGGCCCCCTGCTCCCCTGCCCTTTGTTCAGTCACAGCAGAGATGGCCACACCCACTCCCTCAGTGAGGGCAGAGTTCCAACCTCCCTCAGCCCCGCCCCCTCTCCGCAGGTTACCATGGACTACAGAGGCTGCATTCTGAGGCCAGGGCGTTCCGAGAATGCCAAGGGCAGACATGATGACCTTAAATGATTTCCTCTTGTGTCAGGTTTGGTAAACTTTAGGAGCTAGGAAATGGTCCACTTTACAGAAATGTTCAAATTTACTGGCATTTCATATATTCTCTACTATAACATTGTCCTGATTCTCTCTGTATATTCTTTACTTATGTTTTTGTTTTCCTTAATCAAAGTGTGTCTTTTCAATCTTTTCAAAGAAGATTCTTTGGACTTACTAAATCACCTCAATTTTATACGTTTTCTGTTGTATTAAGTTCTGCTCATATCTTTATTTATCTTTTTTCTATGTTCTCAGTGTTTATTGTTTTGATCTTCTGATGTCAATTAAAACACTTGGTTATTCATTTTAATAAATATTTTACTTATAAAGATTTGAACATTTGAAGATTCCAGCTTACTTGTAAGTTTCTAAGGGTCAGGTCCTCTCCATTGTTGCTGGCCTAAGGTTTAGTTCACCATATAGCAATGTATATATTGACCTATTTTCCCCTCGACTTTCTGTGATTCCCTACATCTCACCTTTCTTTGCAGACAAACCATTTGAAATACCCTTAACTTATTTCACAGCCAATAAGTCATTGAAATAATGTGTATTTTTAGAGAAATCTTCTTATATAATTAGGCAGAAAATCTCACCTGCCATAGTTTTCAAAACAGCATAATTTCACTCTTCTCAATGCTTTATCTGTTGTATTACACAAACTTTGAGTATTTAGCTTTATCAATGACATGTACTTTAAAAATGTTTTAGAGATCCTACCAGTCTTTGAAAACATCCTTGTTCCTGGATTCAGTTCCAGTTTTATGTATATTTTCTGCCTTGCACCTGACTATTCCAACAATTGATGGATGGCCTTGGGAATCTAATTCTGGTATTGATAGTTTTTGCTGATTGTCTCCCCTTGTAGCTGATTTCTTCATTATTGTGTAAATTTAGATCATGAGCTCATGTTTAGCTAAACAGCTGACCTTGTAAGACGCTTAGGTGTGAACGCTCGTAAGCTTCAGCAGAAAGTCGGCAAAGATTTATTTGTGTCCCTCCAATGAGTTGCCCGGGAGAACCCCGTTTTCTACAAGTGTTGGTCCAATACTCCCTCAATAGGCAGGGGACTCCGACAGGGCTGCTTGGCGGCCCCCGATCTGGGGCAGGGGCAGTGGGTGGCCTGTGGCCCAGGCAGAAGCCTCTCTGCATGTGTCCCAGGGACCCATCTGCCTGCGAACTTCGGTCACCTGGCAGGAAGCTTCGATGCCCAGACCTTTGGTTAGGTGTGCAGTGAGTTGTACTTCGCGGACAGGTTCCACACTCTTCAAGTAAGAGGTCGGCATGAGTGGAATGGTGAGAGTTTGGGCAGCTGTGCAGACAAAGTAGGCGCCCTTTGGCCTGGGCCTAAATGCTTGTGACACCCCACTGGACCTGCCGGGCTCTGAGGGCCCTGACCTGGGCTCCCTGCTCCCCTGCCCTTTGTTCAGTCACAGCAGAGATGGCCACACCCACTCCTTCAGTGAGGGCAGTGTTCCAACCTCCCTCAGCCCCGCCCCCTCTCCGCAGGTTACCATGGACTACAGATGCTGCATCCGGAGGCCAGGGTGTTCCGAGAATGCCAAGGGCAGACATGATGACCTTAAATGATTTCCTCTTCTGTCAGGTTTGGTAAACTTTAGGAGCTAGGAAATGGTCCACTTTACAGAAATGTTCAAATTTGCTGGCATTTCTTATATTCTCTGCTATAACATTGGCCTGATTCTTTCTGTATATTCTTTACTTATGTTTTTGTTTTCCTTAATCAAAGTGTGTCTTTTCAATCTTTTCAAAGAAGATTCTTTGGACTTACTAAATCACCTCAATTTTATACGTTTTCTGTTGTATTAAGTTCTGCTCATATCTTTATGTATCTTTTTTCTATGTTCTCATGGTTTATAGTTTTGATCTTCTGATGTCAATTAAAACACTTGGTTATTCATTTTAATAAATATTTTACTTATAAAGATTTGAACTTTTGAAGATTCCAGCTTACTTGTAAGTTTCTAAGGGTCAGGTCATCTCCATTGTTGCTGGCCTAAGGTTTAGTTCACCATATAGCAATGTATATATTGACCTATTTTCCCCTCGACTTTCTGTGATTCCCTACATCTCACCTTTCTTTGCAGACAAGCCATTTGAAATACCCTTAACTTATTTCACAGCCAATAAGTCATTGAAATAATTTGTACTTTTTGGAGAAATCTTCTTATATAATTAGGCAGAAAATCTCACCTGCCATAGTTTTCAAAACAGCATAATTTCACTCTTCTCAATGCTTAATCTGTTGTATTACACAACCTTTGAGTATTTAGCTTTATCAATGACATGTACTTTAAAAATGTTTTAGAGATCCTACCAGTCTTTGAAAACATCCTTGTTCCTGGTTTCAGTTCCAGTTTTATGTATATTTTCTGCCTTGCACCTGACTCTTCCAACAATTGATGGATGGCCTTGGGAATCTAATTCTGGTATTGATAGTTTTTGCTGATTGTCTCCCCTTGTAGCTGATTTCTTCATTATCGTGTAAATTTAGATCAGGAGCTCATGTTTAGCTAAACAGCTGACCTTGTAAGACGCTTAGGTGTGAACGCTCGTAAGCTTCAGCAGAAAGTCGGCAAAGATTTATTTGTGTCCCTCCAATGAGTTGCCCGGGAGAACCCCGTTTTCTACAAGTGTTGGTCCAATACTCCCTCAATAGGCAGGGGACTCCGACAGGGCTGCTTGGCGGCCCCCGATCTCGGGCAGGGGCAGTGGGTGGCCTGTGGCCCAGGCAGAAGACTCTCTGCATGTGTCCCAGGGACCCATCTACCTGCGAACTTCGGTCACCTGACAGGAAGCTATGATGCCCAGACCTATGGTTA
Organism: Mesoplodon mirus; assembly: GCF_964341445.2. NCBI lineage: Eukaryota > Metazoa > Chordata > Mammalia > Artiodactyla > Ziphiidae > Mesoplodon > Mesoplodon mirus. The sequence continues at coordinate 165,245,408 of NC_138976.1, read as the reverse complement.
GCTGAGCAGCGAGGTGTACTGTGCGGACAGGTACCACAAACACTTCAAGTAAGAGGTCGGCCTGAGTGGAAAGGTGAGAGTTTGGGCAGCTGTGCAGACAAAGAAGGCGCCCTTTGGCCTGGGCCTAAATGCTTGTGACACCCCACTGGACCTGCCGGGCTCTGAGGGCCATGCCCTGGGCCCCCTGCTCCCCTGCCCTTTGTTCAGTCACAGCAGAGATGGCCACACCCACTCCCTCAGTGAGGGCAGAGTTCCAACCTCCCTCAGCTCCGCCCCCTCTCCGCAGGTTACCATGGACTACAGAGGCTGCATTCTGAGGCCAGGGCGTTCCGAGAATGCCAAGGGCAGACATGATGACCTTAAATGATTTCCTCTTGTGTCAGGTTTGGTAAACTTTAGGAGCTAGGAAATGGTCCACTTTACAGAAATGTTCAAATTTACTGGCATTTCATATATTCTCTACTATAACATTGTCCTGATTCTCTCTGTATACTCTTTACTTATGTTTTTGTTTTCCTTAATCAAAGTGTGTCTTTTCAATCTTTTCAAAGAAGATTCTTTGGACTTACTAAATCACCTCAATTTTATAAGTTTTCTGTTGTATTAAGTTCTGCTCATATCTTTATTTATCTTTTTTCTATGTTCTCAGGGTTTATTGTTTTGATCTTCTGATGTCAATTAAAACACTTGGTTATTCATTTTAATAAATATTATACTTATAAAGATTTGAACTTTTGAAGATTCCAGCTTACTTGTAAGTTTCTAAGGGTCAGGTCCTCTCCATTGTTGCTGGCCTAAGGTTTAGTTCACCATATAGCAATGTATATATTGACCTATTTTCCCCTCGACTTTCTGTGATTCCCTACATCTCACCTTTCTTTGCAGACAAGCCATTTGAAATACCCTTAACTTATTTCACAGCCAATAAGTCATTGAAATAATGTGTATTTTTTAGAGAAATCTTCTTATATAATTAGGCAGAAAATCTCACCTGCCATAGTTTTCAAAACAGCATAATTTCACTCTTCTCAATGCTTAATCTGTTGTATTACACAACCTTTGAGTATTTAGCTTTATCAATGACATGTACTTTAAAAATGTTTTAGGGATCCTACCAGTCTTTGAAAACATCCTTGTTCCTGGTTCCATTTCCAGTTTTATGTATATTTTCTGCCTTGCACCTGACTCTTCCAACAACTGATGGATGGCCTTGGGAATCTAATTCTGGTATTGATAGTTTTTGCTGATTGTCTCCCCTTGTAGCTGATTTCTTCATTATTGTGTAAATTTAGATCATGAGCTCATGTTTAGCTAAACAGCTGACCTTGTAAGACGCTTAGGTGTGAACGCTCGTAAGCTTCAGCAGAAAGTCGGCAAAGATTTATTTGTGTCCCTACAATGAGTTGCCCGGGAGAACCCCGTTTTCTACAAGTGTTGGTCCAATACTCCCTCAATAGGCAGGGGACTCCGACAGGGCTGCTTGGCCGCCCCCGATCTGGGGCAGGGGCAGTGGGTGGCCTGTGGCCCAGGCAGAAGCCTCTGTGCATGTGTCCCAGGGACCCATCTGCCTGCGAACTTCGGTCACCTGGCAGGAAGCTACGATGCCCAGACCTTTGGTTAGGTGTGCAGTGAGTTGTACTTCACGGACAGGTTCCACACTCTTCAAGTAAGAGGTCGGCCTGAGTGGAAAGGTGAGAGTTTGGGCAGCTGTGCAGACAAAGAAGGCGCCCTTTGGCCTGGGCCTAAATGCTTGTGACACCCCACTGGACCTGCCGGGCTCTGAGGGCCCTGCCCTGGGCCCCCTGCTCCCCTGCCCTTTGTTCAGTCACAGCAGAGATGGCCACACTCACTCCCTCAGTGAGGGCATAGTTCCAACCTCCCTCAGCCACGCCCCCTCTCCGCAGGTTACCATGGACTACAGAGGCTGCATTCTGAGGCCAGGGCGTTCCGAGAATGCCAAGGGCAGACATGATAACCTTAAATGATTTCCTCTTGTGTCAGGTTTGGTAAACTTTAGGAGCTAGGAAATGGTCCACTTTACAGAAATATTCAAATTTACTGGCATTTCATATATTCTCCACTATAACATTGTCCTGATTCTTTCTGTATATTCTTTACTTATGTTTTTGTTTTCCTTAATCAAAGTGTGTCTTTTCAATCTTTTCAAAGAAGATTCTTTGGACTTACTAAATCACCTCAATTTTATACGTTTTCTGTTGTATTAAGTTCTGCTCATATCTTTATTTATCTTTTTTCTATGGTCTCAGGGTTTATTGTTTTGATCTTCTGATGTCAATTAAAACACTTGGTTATTCATTTTAATAAATATTTTACTTATAAAGATTTGAACTTTTGAAGATTCCAGCTTACTTGTAAGTTTCTAAGGGTCAGGTCCTCTCCATTGTTGCTGGCCTAAGGTTTAGTTCACCATATAGCAATGTATATATTGACCTATTTTCCCCTCGACTTTCTGTGATTCCCTACATCTCACCTTTCTTTGCAGACAAGCCATTTGAAATACCCTTAACTTATTTCACAGCCAATGAGTCTTTGAAATAATGTGTATTTTTTAGAGAAATCTTCTTCTATAATTACGCAGAAAATCTCACCTGCCATAGTTTTCAAAACAGCATAATTTCACTCTTCTCAATGCTTAATCTGTTGAATTACACAACCTTTGAGTATTTAGCTTTATCAATGACATGTACTTTAAAAATGTTTTAGAGATCCTACCAGTCTTTGAAAACATCCTTGTTCCTGGTTTCAGTTCCAGTTTTATGTATATTTTCTGCCTTGCACCTGACTCTTCCAACAACTGATGGATGGCCTTGGGAATCTAATTCTGGTATTGATAGTTTTTGCTGATTGTCTCCCCTTGTAGCTGATTTCTTCATTATTTTGTAAATTTAGATCATGAGCTCATGTTTAGCTAAACAGCTGACCTTGTAAGACGCTTAGGTGTGAACGCTCGTAAGCTTCAGCAGAAAGTCGGCAAAGATTTATTTGTGTCCCTCCAATGAGTTGCCCGGGAGAACCCCGTTTTCTACAAGTGTTGGTCCAATACTCCCTCAATAGGCAGGGGACTCCGAGAGGGCTGCTTGGCGGCCCCCGATCTGGGGCAGGGGCAGTGGGCGGCCTGTGGCCCAGGCAGAAGCCTCTCTGCATGTGTCCCAGGGACCCATCTGCCTGCGAACTTCGGTCACCTGGCAGGAAGCTACAATGCCCAGACCTTTGGTTAGGTGTGCAGCGAGGTGTACTTCGCGGACAGGTTCCACACACACTTCAAGTAAGAGGTCGGCCTGAGTGGAAAGGTGAGAGTTTGGGCAGCTGTGCAGACAAAGAAGGCGCCCTTTGGCCTGGGCCTAAATGCTTGTGACACCCCACTGGACCTGCCGGGCTCTGAGGGCCCTGCCCTGGGCCCCCTGATCCCCTGCCCTTTGTTCAGTCACAGCAGAGATGGCCACACGCACTCCCTCAGTGAGGGCAGTGTTCCAACCTCCCTCAGCCCCGCCCCCTCTCCGCAGGTTACCATGGACTACAGATGCTGCATTCTGAGGCCAGGGCGTTCCGAGAATGACAAGGGCAGACATGATGACCTTAAATGATTTCCTCTTGTGTCAGGTTTGGTAAATTTTAGGAGCTAGGAAATGGTCCACTTTACAGAAATGTTCAAATTTACTGGCATTTCTTATATTCTCTGCTATAACATTGTCCTGATTCTTTCTGTATATTCTTTACTTATGTTTTTGTTTTCCTTAATCAAAGTGTGTCTTTTCAATCTTTTCAAAGAAGATTCTTTGGACTTACTAAATCACCTCAATTTTATACGTTTTCTGTTGTATTAAGTTCTGCTCATATCTTTATGTATCTTTTTTCTATGTTCTCATGGTTTATTGTTTTGATCTTCTGATGTCAATTAAAACACTTGGTTATTCATTTTAATAAATATTTTACTTATAAAGATTTGAACTTTTGAAGATTCCAGCTTACTTGTAAGTTTCTAAGGGTCAGGTCCTCTCCATTGTTGCTGGCCTAAGGTTTAGTTCACCATATAGCAATGTATATATTGACCTATTTTCCCCTCGACTTTCTGTGATTCCCTACATCTCACCTTTCTTTGCAGACAAGCCATTTGAAATACCCTCATTTCACAGCCAATAAGTCATTGAAATAATGTGTATTTTTTAGAGAAATCTTCTTATATAATTAGGCAGAAAATCTCACCTGCCATAGTTTTCAAAACAGCATAATTTCACTCTTCTCAATGCTTAATCTGTTGTATTACACAACCTTTGAGTATTTAGCTTTATCAATGACATGTACTTTAAAAAGGTTTTAGAGATCCTACCAGTCTTTGAAAACATCCTTGTTCCTGGATTCAGTTCCAGTTTTATGTATATTTTCTGCCTTGCACCTGACTATTCCAACAATTGATGGATGGCCTTGGGAATCTAATTCTGGTATTGATAGTTTTTGCTGATTGTCTCCCCTTGTAGCTGATTTCTTCATTATTGTGTAAATTTAGATCATGAGCTCATGTTTAGCTAAACAGCTGACCTTGTAAGACGCTTAGGTGTGAACGCTCGTAAGCTTCAGCAGAAAGTCGGGAAAGATTTATTTGTGTCCCTCCAATGAGTTGCCCGCGAGAACCCCGTTTTCTACAAGTGTTGGTCCAATACTCCCTCAATAGGCAGGGGACTCCGAGAGGGCTGCTTGGCGGCCCCCGATCTGGGGCAGGGGCAGTGGGTGGCCTGTGGCCCAGGCAGAAGCCTCTCTGCATGTGTCCCAGGGACCCATCTGCCTGCGAACTTCGGTCTCCTGGCAGGAAGCTACGATGCCCAGACCTTTGGTTAGGTGTGCAGCGAGGTGTACTTCGCGGATAGGTTCCACACACACTTCAAGTAAGAGGTCGGCCTGAGTGGAAAGGTGAGAGTTTGGGCAGCTGTGCAGACAAAGAAGGCGCCCTTTGGCCTGGGCCTAAATGCTTGTGACACCCCACTGGACCTGCCGGGCTCTGAGGGCCCTGCCCTGGGCCCCCTGCTCCCCTGCCCTTTGTTCAGTCACAGCAGAGATGGCCACACCCACTCCCTCAGTGAGGGTAGTGTTCCAACCTCCCTCAGCCCCGCCCCTTCTCCGCAGCTTACCATGGACTACAGATGCTGCATCCGGAGGCCAGGGTGTTCCGAGAATGACATGGGCAGACATGATGACCTTAAATGATTTCCTCTTGTGCCAGGTTTGGTAAACTTTAGGAGGTAGGAAATGGTCCACTTTACAGAAATGTTCAAATTTACTGGCCTTTCTTATATTCTCTGCTATAACATTGTCCTGATTCTTTCTGTATATTCTTTACTTATGTTTTTGTTTTCCTCAATCAAAGTGTGTCTTTTCAATCTTTTCAAAGAAGAATCTTTGGACTTACTAAATCACCTCAATTTTATACGTTTTCTGTTGTATTAAGTTCTGCAAATATCTTTATGTATCTTTTTTCTATGTTCTCAGGGTTTATAGTTTTGATCTTCTGATGTCAATTAAAACACTTGGTTATTCATTTTAATAAATATTTTACTTATAAAGATTTGAACTTTTGAAGATTCCAGCTTACTTGTAAGTTTCTAAGGGTCAGCTCCTCTCCATTGTTGCTGGCCTAAGGTTTAGTTCTCCATATAGCAATGTATATATTGACCTATTTTCTCCTCGACTTTCCGTGATTCCCTACATCTCACCTTTCTTTGCAGACAAGCCATTTGAAATACCCTTAACTTATTTCACAGCCAATAAGTCATTGAAATAATGTGTATTTTTTAGAGAAATCTTCTTCTATAATTAGGCAGAAAATCTCACCTGCCATAGTTTTCATAACAGCATAATTTCACTCTTCTCAATGCTTAATCTGTTGTATTACACAAGCTTTGAGTATTTAGCTTTATCAATGACATGTACTTTAAAAATGTTTTAGAGATCCTACCCGTCTTTGAAAACATCCTTGTTCCTGGTTTCAGTTCCAGTTTTATGTATATTTTCTGCCTTGCACCTGACTATTCCAACAATTGATAGATGGCCTTGGGAATCTAATTCTGGTATTGATAGTTTTTGCTGATTGTCTCCCCTTGTAGCTGATTTCTTCATTATTGTGTAAATTTAGATCATGAGCTCATGTTTAGCTAAACAGCTGACCTTATAAGACGCTTAGGTGTGAACGCTCGTAAGCTTCAGCAGAAAGTCGGCAAAGATTTATTTGTGTCCCTCCAATGAGTTGCCCGCGAGAACGCCGTTTTCTACAAGTGTTGGTCCAATACTCCCTCAATAGGCAGGGGACTCCGACAGAGCCGCTTGGTGGCCCCCGATCTGGGGCAGGGGCAGTGGGCGGCCAGTGGCCCAGGCAGAAGCCTCTCTGCATGTGTCCCAGGGACCCATCTGCCTGCGAACTTCGGTCACCTGGCAGGAAGCTATGATGCCCAGACCTATGGTTAGCTGAGCAGCGAGGTGTACTGTGCGGACAGGTACCACACACACTTCAAGTAAGAGGTCGGCCTGAGTGGAAAGGTGAGAGTTTGGGCAGCTGTGCAGACAAAGAAGGCGCCCTTTGGCCTGGGCCTAAATGCTTGTGACACCACACTGGACCTGCCGGGCTCTGAGGGCCCTGCCCTGGGCCCCCTGCTCCCCTGCCCTTTGTTCAGTCACAGCAGAGATGGCCACACCCACTCCCTCAGTGAGGGCAGAGTTCCAACCTCCCTCAGCCCCGCCCCCTCTCCGCAGGTTACCATGGACTACAGAGGCTGCATTCTGAGGCCAGGGCGTTCCGAGAATGCCAAGGGCAGACATGATGACCTTAAATGATTTCCTCTTGTGTCAGGTTTGGTAAACTTTAGGAGCTAGTAAATGGTCCACTTTACAGAAATGTTCAAATTTACTGGCATTTCATATATTCTCTACTATAACATTGTCCTGATTCTTTCTGTATATTCTTTACTTATGTTTTTGTATTCCTTAATCAAAGTGTGTCTTTTCAATCTTTTCAAAGAAGATTCTTTGGACTTACTAAATCACCTCAATTTTATACGTTTTCTGTTGTATTTAGTTCTGCTCATATCTTTATTTATCTTTTTTCTATGTTCTCAGGGTTTATTGTTTTGATCTTCTGATGTCAATTAAAACACTTGGTTATTCATTTTAATAAATATTTTACTTATAAAGATTTGAACTTTTGAAGATTACAGCTTACTTGTAAGTTTCTAAGGGTCAGGTCCTCTCCATTGTTGCTGGCCTAAGGTTTAGTTCACCATATAGCAATGTATATATTGACCTATTTTCCCCTCGACTTTCTGTGATTCCCTTCATCTGACCTTTCTTTGCAGACAAGCCATTTGAAATACCCTTAACATATTTCACAGCCAATAATCATTGAAATAATGTGTATTTTTTAGAGAAATCTTCTTATATAATTAGGCAGAAAATCTCACCTGCCATAGTTTTCAAAACAGCATAATTTCACTCTTCTCAATGCTTAATCTGTTGTATTACACAACCTTTGAGTATTTAGCTTTATCAATGACATGTACTTTAAAAATGTTTTAGAGATCCTACCAGTCTTTGAAAACATCCTTGTTCCTGGTTTCAGTTCCAGTTTTATGTATATTTTCTGCCTTGCACCTGACTATTCCAACAATTGATGGATGGCCTTGGGAATCTAATTCTGGTATTGATAGTTTTTGCTGATTGTCTCCCCTTGTAGCTGATTTCTTCATTATTGTGTAAATTTAGATCATGAGCTCATGTTTAGCTAAACAGCTGACCTTGTAAGACGCTTAGGTGTGAACGCTCGTAGGCTTCAGCAGAAAGTCGGCAAAGATTTATTTGTGTCCCTCCAATGAGTTGCCCGGGAGAACCCCGTTTTCTACAAGTGTTGGTCCAATACTCCCTCAATAGGCAGGGGACTCCGACAGGGCTGCTTGCCGGCCCCCGATCTGGGGCAGGGGCAGTGGGCGGCCTGTGGCCCAGGCAGAAGCCTCTCTGCATGTGTCCCACGGACCCATCTGCCTGCGAACTTCGGTCACCTGGCAGGAAGCTTCGATGCCCAGACCTTTGGTAAGGTGTGCAGTGAGGTGTACTCCGCGGACAGGTTCCACACTCTTCAAGTAAGAGGTCGGCCTGAGTGGAGAGGTGAGAGTTTGGGCAGCTGTGCAGACCAAGAAGGCGCCCTTTGGCCTGGGCCTAAATGCTTGTGACACCCCACTGGACCTGCCAGGCTCCTAGGGACCTGCCCTGGACCCCCTGCTCCCCTGCCCTTTGTTCAGTCACAGCAGAGATGGCCATACCCACTCCTTCAGTGAGGGCAGTGTTCCAACCTCCCTCAGCCCCGCCCCCTCTCCGCAGGTTACCATGGGCTACAGATGCTGCATCCGGAGGCCAGGGTGTTCCGAGAATGCCAAGGGCAGACATGATGATCTTAAATGATTTCCTCTTGTGTCAGGTTTGGTAAACTTTAGGAGCTAGGAAATGGTCCACTTTACAGAAATGTTCAAATTTGCTGGCATTTCTTATATTCTCTGCTATAACATTGGCCTGATTCTTTCTGTATATTCTTTACTTATGTTTTTGTTTTCCTTAATCAAAGTGTGTCTTTTCAATCTTTTCAAAGAAGATTCTTTGGACTTACTAAATCACCTCAATTTTATACGTTTTCTGTTGTATTAAGTTCTGCTCATATCTTTATTTATCTTTTTTCTATGTTCTCAGGGTTTATTGTTTTGATCTTCTGATGTCAATTAAAACACTTGGTTATTCATTTTAATAAATATTTTACTTATAAAGATTTGAACCTTTGAAGATTCCAGCTTACTTGTAAGTTTCTAAGGGTCAGGTCCTCTCCATTGTTGCTGGCCTAAGGTTTAGTTCACCATATAGCAATGTATATATTGACCTATTTTCCCCTCGACTTTCTGTGATTCCCTACATCTCACCTTTCTTTGCAGACAAGCCGTTTGAAATACCCTTAACTTATTTCACAGCCAATAAGTCATTGAAATAATGTGTATTTTTTAGAGAAATCTTCTTCTATAATTAGGCAGAAAATCTCACCTGCCATAGTTTTCAAAACAGCATAATTTCACTCTTCTCAATGCTTAATCTGTTGTATTACACAACCTTTGAGTATTTAGCTTTATCAATGACATGTACTTTAAAAATGTTTTAGAGATCCTACCAGTCTTTGAAAACATCCTTGTTCCTGGTTTTAGTTCCAGTTTTATGTATATTTTCTGCCTTGCACCTGACTCTTCCAACAACTGATGGATGGCCTTGGGAATCTAATTCTGGTATTGATAGTTTTTGCTGATTGTCTCCCCTTGTAGCTGATTTCTTCATTATTGTGTAAATTTAGATCATCAGCTCATGTTTAGCTAAACAGCTGACCTTGTAAGACGCTTAGGTGTGAACACTCGTAAGCTTCAGCAGAAAGTCGGGAAAGATTTATTTGTGTCCCTCCAATGAGTTGCCCGCGAGAACCCCGTTTTCTACAAGTGTTGGTCCAATACTCCCTCAATAGGCAGGGGACTCCGAGAGGGCTGCTTGGCGGCCCCCGATCTCGGGCAGGGGCAGTGGGTGGCCTGTGGCCCAGGCAGAAGCCTCTCTGCATGTGTCCCAGGGACCCATCTGCCTGCGAACTTCGGTCACCTGGCAGGAAGCTACGATGCCCAGACCTTTGGTAAGGTGTGCAGCGAGGTGTACTTCGCGGACAGGTTCCACACACACTTCAAGTAAGAGGTCGGCCTGAGTGGAAAGGTGAGAGTTTGGGCAGCTGTGCAGACAAAGAAGGCGCCCTTTGGCCTGGGCCTAAATGCTTGTGACACCCCACTGGACCTGCCGGGCTCTGAGGGCCCTGCCCTGGGCCCCCTGCTCCCCTGCCCTTTGTTCAGTCACAGCAGAGATGGCCACACCCACTCCCTCAGTGAGGGTAGTGTTCCAACCTCCCTCAGCCCCGCCCCTTCTCCGCAGGTTACGATGGACTACAGATGCTGCATCCGGAGGCCAGGGTGTTCCGAGAATGCCAAGGGCAGACATGATGACCTTAAATGATTTCCTCTTGTGTCAGGTTTGGTAAACTTTAGGAGCTAGGAAATGGTCCACTTTACAGAAATGTTCAAAATTACTGGCATTTCATATATTCTCTACTATAACATTGTCCTGATTCTTTCTGTATATTCTTTACTTATGTTTTTGTTTTCCTTAATCAAAGTGTGTCTGTTCAATCTTTTCAAAGAAGATTCTTTGGACTTACTAAATCACCTCAATTTTATACGTTTTCTGTTGTATTTAGTTCTGCTCATATCTTTATTTATCTTTTTTCTATGTTCTCAGGGTTTATTGTTTTGATCTTCTGATGTCAATTAAAACACTTGGTTATTCATTTTAATAAATATTTTACTTATAAAGATTTGAACTTTTGAAGATTCCAGCTTACTTGTAAGTTTCTAAGGGTCAGGTCCTCTCCATTGTTGCTGGCCTAAGGTTTAGTTCACCATATAGCAATGTATATATTGACCTATTTTCTCCTCGACTTTCCGTGATTCCCTACATCTCACCTTTCTTTGCAGACAAGCCATTTGAAATACCCTTAACTTATTTCACAGCCAATAAGTCATTGAAATAATGTGTATTTTTTAGAGAAATCTTCTTCTATAATTAGGCAGAAAATCTCACCTGCCATAGTTTTCAAAACAGCATAATTTCACTCTTCTCAATGCTTAATCTGTTGTATTACACAACCTTTGAGTATTTAGCTTTATCAATGACATGTACTTTAAAAATGTTTTAGAGATCCTACCCGTCTTTGAAAACATCCTTGTTCCTGGTTTCAGTTCCAGTTTTATGTATATTTTCTGCCTTGCACCTGACTATTCCAACAATAGATGGATGGCCTTGGGAATCTAATTCTGGTATTGATAGTTTTTGCTGATTGTCTCCCCTTGTAGATGATTTCTTCATTATTGTGTAAATTTAGATCATGAGCTCATGTTTAGCTAAACAGCTGACCTTGTAAGACGCTTAGGTGTGAACGCTCGTAAGCTTCAGCAGAAAGTCGGCAAAGATTTATTTGTGTCCCTCCAATGAGTTGCCCGGGAGAACCCCGTTTTCTACAAGTGTTGGTCCAATACTCCCTCAATAGGCAGGGGACTCCGACAGGGCTGCTTGGCGGCCCCCGATCTCGGGCAGGGGCAGTGGGCGGCCTGTGGCCCAGGCAGAAGCCTCTCTGCATGTGTCCCAGGGACCCATCTGCCTGCGAACTTCGGTCACCTGGCAGGAAGCTACAATGCCCAGACCTTTGGTTAGGTGTGCAGCGAGGTGTACTTTGCGGACAGGTTCCACACACACTTCAAGTAAGAGGTCGGCCTGAGAGGAAAGGTGAGAGTTTGGGCAGCTGTGCAGACAAAGAAGGCGCCCTTTGGCCTGGGCCTAAATGCTTGTGACACCCCACTGGACCTGCCGGGCTCTGAGGGCCCTGCCCTGGGCCCCCTGCTCCCCTGCCCTTTGTTCAGTCACAGCAGAGATGGCCACACCCACTCCCTCAGTGAGGGCAGAGTTCCAACCTCCCTCAGCCCCGCCCCTTCTCCGCAGGTTACCATGGAGTACAGAGGCAGCATTCTGAAGCCAGGGCGTTCCGAGAATGCCAAGGGCAGACATGATGACCTTAAATGATTTCCTCTTGTGTCAGGTTTGGTAAACTTTAGGAGCTAGGAAATGGTCCACTTTACAGAAATGTTCAAAATTACTGGCATTTCATATATTCTCTACTATAACATTGTCCTGATTCTTTCTGTATATTCTTTACTTATGTTTTTGTTTTCCTCAATCAAAGTGTGTCTTTTCAATCTTTTCAAAGAAGAATCTTTGGACTTACTAAATCACCTCAATTTTATACGTTTTCTGTTGTATTAAGTTCTGCTCATATCTTTATGTATCTTTTTTCTATGTTCTCAGGGTTTATTGTTTTGATCTGCTGATGTCAATTAAAACACTTGGTTATTCATTTTAATAAATATTTTACTTATAAAGATTTGAACTTTTGAAGATTCCAGCTTACTTGTAAGTTTCTAAGGGTCAGGTCCTCTCCATTGTTGCTGGCCTAAGGTTTAGTTCACCATATAGCAATGTATATATTGACCTATTTTCCCCTCGACTTTCTGTGATTCCCTACATCTCACCTTTCTTTGCAGACAAGCCATTTTAAATACCCTTAACTTATTTCACAGCCAATAAGTCATTGAAATAATGTGTATTTTTTAGAGAAATCTTCTTCTATAATTAGGCAGAAAATCTCACCTGCCATAGTTTTCAAAACAGCATAATTTCACTCTTCTCAATGCTTAATCTGTTGTATTACACAACCTTTGAGTATTTAGCTTTATCAATGACATGTACTTTAAAAATGTTTTAGAGATCCTACCAGTCTTTGAAAACATCCTTGTTCCTGGTTTCAGTTCCAGTTTTATGTATATTTTCTGCCTTGCACCTGACTCTTCCAAAAATTGATGGATGGCCTTGGGAATCTAATTCTGGTATTGATAGTTTTTGCTGATTGTCTCCCCTTGTAGCTGATTTCTTCATTATTGTGTAAATTAACATCATGAGCTCATGTTTAGCTAAACAGCTGACCTTGTAAGACGCTTAGGGTGAACGCTGGTAAGCTTCAGCAGAAAGTCGGCAAAGATTTATTTGTGTCCCTCCAATGAGTTGCCCGGGAGAACCCCGTTTTCTACAAGTGTTGGTCCAATACTCCCTCAATAGGCAGGGGACTCCGACAGGGCTGCTTGGCGGCCCCCGATCTGGGGCAGGGGCAGTGGGTGGCCTGTGGCCCAGGCAGAAGCCTCTCTGCATATGTCCCAGGGACCCATCTACCTGCGAACTTCGGTCACCTGGCAGTAAGCTATGATGCCCAGACCTATGGTTAGCTGAGCAGCGAGGTGTACTGTGCGGACAGGTTCCACACACACTTCAAGTAAGAGGTCGGCCTGAGTGGAAAGGTGAGAGTTTGGACAGCTGTGCAGACCAAGAAGGAGCCCTTTGGCCTGGGCCTAAATGCTTGTGACACCCCACTGGACCTGCCGGGCTCTGAGGGCCCTGCCCTGGGCCCCCTGCTCCCCTGCCATTTGTTCAGTCACAGCAGAGATGGCCACACCCACTCCCTGAGTGAGGGCAGTGTTCCAACCTCCCTCAGCCCCGCCCCCTCTCCGCAGGTTACCATGGACTACAGATGCTGCATTCTGAGGCCAGGGCGTTCTGAGAATGCCAAGGGCAGACATGATGACCTTAAATGATTTCCTCTTGTGTCAGGTTTGGTAAACTTTAGGAGCTAGGAAATGGTCCACTTTACAGAAATGTTCAAATATACTGGCATTTCATATATTCTCTACTATAACATTGTCCTGATTCTCTCTGTATATTCTTTACTTATGTTTTTGTTTTCCTTAATCAAAGTGTGTCTTTTCAATCTTTTCAAAGAAGATTCTTTGGACTTACTAAATCACCTCAATTTTATACGTTTTCTGTTGTATTAAGTTCTGCTCATATCTTTATTTATCTTTTTTCTATGTTCTCAGGGTTTATTGTTTTGATCTTCTGATGTCAATTAAAACACTTGGTTATTCATTTTAATAAATATTTTACTTATAAAGATTTGAACTTTTGAAGATTCCAGCTTACTTGTAAGTTTCTAAGGGTCAGGTCCTCTCCATTGTTGCTGGCCTAAGGTTTAGTTCACCATATAGCAATGTATATATTGACCTATTTTCCCCTCGACTTTCTGTGATTCCCTACATCTCACCTTTCTTTGCAGACAAGCCATTTGAAATACCCTTAACTTATTTCACAGCCAATAAGTCATTGAAATAATGTGTATTTTTTAGAGAAATCTTCTTATATAATTAGGCAGAAAATCTCACCTGCCATAGTTTTCAAAACAGCATAATTTCACTCTTCTCAATGCTTAATCTGTTGTATTACACAACCTTTGAGTATTTAGCTTTATCAATGACATGTACTTTAAAAATGTTTTAGAGATCCTACCAGTCTTTGAAAACATCCTTGTTCCTGGTTTCAGTTCCAGTTTTATGTATATTTTCTGCCTTGCACCTGACTATTCCAACAATTGCTGGATGGCCTTGGGAATCTAATTCTGGTATTGATAGTTTTTGCTGATTGTCTCCCCTTGTAGCTGATTTCTTCATTATTGTGTAAATTTAGATCATGAGCTCATGTTTAGCTAAACAGCTGACCTTGTAAGACGCTTAGGTGTGAACGCTCGTAAGCTTCAGCAGAAAGTCGGCAAAGATTTATTTGTGTACCTCCAATGAGTTGCCCGGGAGAACCCCGTTTTCTACAAGTGTTGGTCCAATACTCCCTCAATAGGCAGGGGATTCCGACAGGGCTGCTTGGCGGCCCCCGATCTGGGGCAGGGGCAGTGGGCGGCCTGTGGCCCAGGCAGAAGCCTCTCTGCATGTGTCCCTGGGACCCATCTGCCTGCGAAGTTCGGTCACCTGGCAGGAAGCTACGATGCCCAGACATATGGTTAGGTGTGCAGCGAGGTGTACTTCGTGGACAGGTTCCACACACACTTCAAGTAAGAGGTCGGCCTGAGTGGAAAGGTGAGAGTTTGGGCAGCTGTGCAGACAAAGAAGGCGCCCTTTGGCCTGGGCCTAAATGCTTGTGACACCCCACTGGACCTGCCGGGCTCTGAGGGCCCTGCCCTGGGCCCACTGCTCCCCTGCCATTTGTTCAGTCACAGCAGAGATGGCCACACCCACTCCCTCAGTGAGGGCAGTGTTCCAACCTCCCTCAGCCCCGCCCCCTCTCCGCAGGTTACCATGGACTACAGATGCTGCATCCGGAGGCTAGGGTGTTCCGAGAATTCCAAGGGCAGACATGATGACCTTAAATGATTTCCTCTTGTGTCAGGTTTGGTAAACTTTAGGAGCTAGGAAATGGTCCACTTTACAGAAATGTTCAAATTTACTGGCCTTTCTTATATTCTCTGCTATAACATTGTCCTGATTCTTTCTGTATATTCTTTACTTATGTTTTTGTTTTCCTCAATCAAAGTGTGTCTTTTCAATCTTTTCAAAGAAGAATCTTTGGACTTACTAAATCACCTCAATTTTATACGTTTTCTGTTGTATTAAGTTCTGCTCATATCTTTATGTATCTTTTTTCTATGTTCTCAGGGTTTATAGTTTTGATCTTCTGATGTCAATTAAAACACTTGGTTATTCATTTTAATAAATATTTTACTTATAAAGATTTGAACTTTTGAAGATTCCAGCTTACTTGTAAGTTTCTAAGGGTCAGGTCCTCTCCATTGTTGCTGGCCTAAGGTTTAGTTCACCATATAGCAATGTATACATTGACCTATTTTCTCCTCGACTTTCCGTGATTCCCTACATCTCACCTTTATTTGCAGACAAGCCATTTGAAATACCCTTAACTTATTTCACAGCCAATAAGTCATTGAAATAATGTGTATTTTTTAGAGAAATCTTCTTATATAATTAGGCAGAAAATCTCACCTGCCATAGTTTTCAAAACAGCATAATTTCACTCTTCTCAATGCTTAATCTGTTGTATTACACAACCTTTGAGTATTTAGCTTTATCAATGACATGTACTTTAAAAATGTTTTAGAGATCCTACCCGTCTTTGAAAACATCCTTGTTCCTGGTTTCAGTTCCAGTTTTATGTATATTTTCTGCCTTGCACCTGACTATTCCAACAATTGATGGATGGCCTTGGGAATCTAATTCTGGTATTGATAGTTTTTGCTGATTGTCTCCCCTTGTAGCTGATTTCTTCATTATTGTGTAAATTTAGATCATGAGCTCATGTTTAGCTAAACAGCTGACCTTGTAAGATGATTAGGTGTGAACGCTCGTAAGCTTCAGCAGAAAGTCGGCAAAGATTTATTTGTGTCCCTCCAATGAGTTGCCCGGGAGAACCCCGTTTTCTACAAGTGTTGGTCCAATACTCCCTCAATAGGCAGGGGACTCCGACAGGGCTGCTTGGCGGCCCCCGATCTGGGGCAGGGGCATTGGGCGGCCAGTGGCCCAGGCAGAAGCCTCTCTGCATGTGTCCCAGGGACCCATCTGCCTGCGAACTTCGGTCACCTGGCAGGAAGCTATGATGCCCAGACCTATGGTTAGCTGAGCAGCGAGGTGTACTGTGCGGACAGGTACCACACACACTTTAAGTAAGAGGTCGGCCTGAGTGGAAAGGTGAGAGTTTGGGCAGCTGTGCAGACAAAGAAGGCGTCCTTTGGCCTGGGCCTAAATGCTTGTGACACCCCACTGGACCTGCCGGGCTCTGAGGGCCCTGCCCTGGGCCCCCTGCTCCCCTGCCCTTTGTTCAGTCACAGCAGAGATGGCCACACCCACTCCCTCAGTGAGGGCAGAGTTCCAACCTCCCTCAGCCCCACCCCCTCTCCGCAGGTTACCATGGACTACAGAGGCTGCATTCTGAGGCCAGGGCGTTCCGAGAATGCCAAGGGCAGACATGATGACCTTAAATGATTTCCTCTTGTGTCAGGTTTGGTAAACTTTAGGAGCTAGGAAATGGTCCACTTTACAGAAATGTTCAAATTTACTGGCATTTCATATATTCTCTACTATAACATTGTCCTGATTCTTTCTGTATATTCTTTACTTATGTTTTTGTATTCCTTAATCAAAGTGTGTCTTTTCAATCTTTTCAAAGAAGATTCTTTGGACTTACTAAATCACCTCAATTTTATACGTTTTCTGTTGTATTTAGTTCTGCTCATATCTTTATTTATCTTTTTTCTATGTTCTCAGGGTTTATTGTTTTGATTTTCTGATGTCAATTAAAACACTTGGTTATTCATTTTAATAAATATTTTACTTATAAATATTTGAACTTTTGAAGATTCCAGCTTACTTGTAAGTTTCTAAGGGTCAGGTCCTCTCCATTGTTGCTGGCCTAAGGTTTAGTTCACCATATAGCAATGTATATATTGACCTATTTTCCCCTCGACTTTCTGTGATTCCCTTCATCTCACCTTTCTTTGCAGACAAGCCATTTGAAATACCCTTAACTTATTTCACAGCCAATAAGTCATTGAAATAATGTGTATTTTTTAGAGAAATCTTCTTATATAATTAGGCAGAAAATCTCACCTGCCATCGTTTTCAAAACAGCATTATTTCACTCTTCTCAATGCTTAATCTGTTGTATTACACAACCTTTGAGTATTTAGCTTTATCAATGACATGTACTTTAAAAAAGTTTTAGAGATCCTACCAGTCTTTGAAAACATTCTTGTTCCTGGTTTCAGTTCCAGTTTTATGTATATTTTCTGCCTTGCACCTGACTCTTCCAACAATTGATGGATGGCCTTGGGAATCTAATTCTGGTATTGATAGATTTTGCTGATTGTCTCCCCTTGTAGCTGATTTCTTCATTATTGTGTAAATTTAGATCATGAGCTCATGTTTAGCTAAACAGCTGACCTTGTAAGACTCTTAGGTGTGAACTCTGGTAAGCTTCAGCAGAAAGTCGGCAAAGATTTATTTGTGTCCCTCCAATGAGTTGCCCGGGAGAACCCCGTTTTCTACAAGTGTTGGTCCAATACTCCCTCAATAGGCAAGGGACTCCGACAGGGCTGCTTGCCGGCCCCCGATCTGGGGCAGGGGCAGTGGGCGGCCTGTGGCCCAGGCAGAAGCCTCTCTGCATGTGTCCCACGGACCCATCTGCCTGCGAACTTCGGTCACCTGGCAGGAAGCTACGATGCCCAGACCTTTGGTTAGGTGTGCAGTGAGGTGTACTTCGCGGACAGGTTCCACACTCTTCAAGTAAGAGGTCGGCCTGAGTGGAGAGGTGAGAGTTTGGGCAGCTGTGCAGACCAAGAAGGCGCCCTTTGGCCTGGGCCTAAATGCTTGTGACACCCCACTGGACCTGCCGGGCTCCTAGGGACCTGCCCTTGGCCCCCTGCTCCCCTGCCCTTTGTTCAGTCACAGCAGAGATGGCCACACCCACTCCTTCAGTGAGGGCAGTGTTCCAACCTCCCTCAGCTCCGCCCCCTCTCCGCAGGTTACCATGGGCTACAGATGCTGCATCCGGAGGCCTGGGTGTTCCGAGAATGCCAAGGGCAGACATGATGACCTTAAATGATTTCCTATTGTGTCAGGTTTGGTAAACTTTAGGAGCTAGGAAATGGTCCACTTTACAGAAATGTTCAAATTTACTGGCATTTCTTATATTCTCTGCTATAACATTGTCCTGATTCTTTCTGTATATTCTTTACTTATGTTTTTGTTTTCCTTAATCAAAGTGTGTCTTTTAAATCTTTTCAAAGAAGATTCTTTGGACTTACTAAATCACCTCAATTTTATACGTTTTCTGTTGTATTAAGTTCTGCTCATATCTTTATTTATCTTTTTTCTATGTTCTCAGGGTTTATTGTTTTGATCTTCTGATGTCAATTAAAACACTTGGTTATTCATTTTAATAAATATTTTACTTATAAAGATTTGAACTTTTGAAGATTCCAGCTTACTTGTAAGTTTCTAAGGGTCAGGTCCTCTCCGTTGTTGCTGGCCTAAGGTTTAGTTCACCATATAGCAATGTATATATTGACCTATTTTCCCCTCGACTTTCTGTGATTCCCTACATCTCACCTTTCTTTGCAGACAAGCCATTTGAAATACCCTTAACTTATTTCACAGCCAATAAGTCATTGAAATAATGTGTATTTTTTAGAGAAATCTTCTTATATAATTAGGCAGAAAATCTCACCTGCCATAGTTTTCAAAACAGCATAATTTCACTCTTCTCAATGCTTAATCTGTTGTATTACACAACCTTTGAGTATTTAGCTTTATCAATGACATGTACTTTAAAAATGTTTAGAGATCCTACCAGTCTTTGAAAACATCCTTGTTCCTGGTTTCAGTTCCAGTTTTATGTATATTTTCTGCCTTGCACCTGACTATTCCAACAATTGATGGATGGCCTTGGGAATCTAATTCTGGTATTGATAGTTTTTGCTGATTGTCTCCCCTTGTAGCTGATTTCTTCATTATTGTGTAAATTTAGATCATGAGCTCATGTTTAGCTAAACAGCTGACCTTGTAAGACGCTTAGGTGTGAACGCTCGTAAGCTTCAGCAGAAAGTCGGCAAAGATTTATTTGTGTCCCTCCAATGAGTTGCCCGGGAGAACCCCGTTTTCTACAAGTGTTGGTCCAATACTCCCTCAATAGGCAGGGGACTCAGACAGGGCTGCTTGGCGGCCCCCGATCTGGGGCAGGGGCAGTGGGCGGCCTGTGGCCCAGGCAGAAGCCTCTCTGCATGTGTCCCAGGGACCCATCTGCCTGCGAACTTCTGTCACCTGGCAGGAAGCTATGATGCCCAGACCTATGGTTAGCTGAGCAGCGAGGTGTACTGTGCAGACAGGTTCCACACACACTTCAAGTAAGAGGTCGGCCTGAGTGGAAAGGTGAGAGTTTGGGCAGCTGTGCAGACAAAGAAGGCGCCCTTTGGCCTGGGCCTAAATGCTTGTGACACCCCACTGGACCTGCCGGGCTCTGAGGGCCCTGCCCTGGGCCCCCTGCTCCCCTGCCCTTTGTTCAGTCACAGCAGAGATGGCCACACCCACTCCCTCAGTGAGGGCAGAGTTCCAACCTCCCTCAGCCCCGCCCCCTCTCCGCAGGTTACCATGGACTACAGAGGCTGCATTCTGAGGCCAGGGCGTTCCGAGAATGCCAAGGGCAGACATGATGACCTTAAATGATTTCCTCTTGTGTCAGGTTTGGTAAACTTTAGGAGATAGGAAATGGTCCACTTTACAGAAATGTTCAAAATTACTGGCATTTCATATATTCTCTACTATAACATTGTCCTGATTCTTTCTGTATATTCTTTACTTATGTTTTTGTTTTCCTTAATCAAAGTGTGTCTTTTCAATCTTTTCAAAGAAGATTCTTTGGACTTACTAAATCACCTCAATTTTATACGTTTTCTGTTGTATTTAGTTCTGCTCATATCTTTATTTATCTTTTTTCTTTGTTCTCAGGGTTTATTGTTTTGATCTTCTGATGTCAATTAAAACACTTGGTTATTCATTTTAATAAATATTTTACTTATAAAGATTTGAACTTTTGAAGATTCCAGCTTACTTGTAAGTTTCTAAGGGTCAGGTCCTCTCCATTGTTGCTGGCCTAAGGTTTAGTTCACCATATAGCAATGTATATATTGACCTATTTTCCCCTCGACTTTCTGTGATTCCCTACATCTCACCTTTCTTTGCAGACAAGCCATTTGAAATACCCTTAACTTATTTCACAGCCAATAAGTCATTGAAATAATGTGTATTTTTTAGAGAAATCTTCTTATATAATTAGGCAGAAAATCTCACCTGCCATAGTTTTCAAAACAGCATAATTTCACTCTTCTCAATGCTTAATCTGTTGTATTACACAACCTTTGAGTATTTAGCTTTATCAATGACATGTACTTTAAAAATGTTTTAGAGATCCTACCAGTCTTTGAAAACATCCTTGTTCCTGGTTTCAGTTCCAGTTTTATGTATATTTTCTGCCTTGCACCTGACTATTCCAACAATTGATGGATGGCCTTGGGAATGTAATTCTGGTATTGATAGTTTTTGCTGATTGTCTCCCCTTGTAGCTGATTTCTTCATTATTGTGTAAATTTAGATCATGAGCTCATGTTTAGCTAAACAGCTGACCTTGTAAGACGCTTAGGTGTGAACGCTCGTAAGCTTCAGCAGAAAGTCGGCAAAGATTTATTTGTGTCCCTCCAATGAGTTGCCCGGGAGAACCCCGTTTTCTACAAGTGTTGGACCAATACTCCCTCAATAGGCAGGGGATTCCGACAGGGCTGCTTGGCGGCCCCCGATCTGGGGCAGGGGCAGTGGGCGGCCTCTGGCCCAGGCAGAAGCCTCTCTGCATGTGTCCCAGGGACCCATCTGCCTGCGAACTTCGGTCACCTGGCAGGAAGCTACGATGCCCAGACCTATGGTTAGGTGTGCATCGAGGTGTACTTCGCGGACAGGTTCCACACACACTTCAAGTAAGAGGTCGGCCTGAGTGGAAAGGTGAGAGTTTGGGCAGCTGTGCAGACAAAGAAGGCGCCCTTTGGCCTGGGCCTAAATGCTTGTGACACCCCACTGGACCTGCCGGGCTCTGAGGGCCCTGCCCTGGGCCCCCTGATCCCCTGCCCTTTGTTCAGTCACAGCAGAAATGGCCACACCCACTCCCTCAGTGAGGGTAGTGTTCCAACCTCCCTCAGCCCCGCCCCTTCTCCGCAGGTTACCATGGACTACAGATGCTGCATCCGGAGGCCAGGGTGTTCCGAAAATGACATGGGCAGACATGATGACCTTAAATGATTTCCTCTTGTGTCAGGTTTGGTAAACTTTAGGAGATAGGAAATGGTCCACTTTACAGAAATGTTCAAATTTACTGGCATTTCTTATATTCTCTGCTATAACATTGTCCTGATTCTTTCTGTATATTCTTTACTTATGTTTTTGTTTTCCTTAATCAAAGTGTGTCTTTTAAATCTTTTCAAAGAAGATTCTTTGGACTTACTAAATCACCTCAATTTTATACGTTTTCTGTTGTATTAAGTTCTGCTCATATCTTTATTTATCTTTTTTCTATGTTCTCAGGGTTTATTGTTTTGATCTTCTGATGTCAATTAAAACACTTGGTTATTCATTTTAATAAATATTTTACTTATAAAGATTTGAACTTTTGAAGATTCCAGCTTACTTGTAAGTTTCTAAGGGTCAGGTCCTCTCCATTGTTGCTGGCCTAAGGTTTAGTTCACCATATAGCAATGTATATATTGACCTATTTTCCCCTCGACTTTCTGTGATTCCCTACATCTCACCTTTCTTTGCAGACAAGCCATTTGAAATACCCTTAACTTATTTCACAGCCAATAAGTCATTGAAATAATGTGTATTTTTTAGAGAAATCTTCTTATATAATTAGGCAGAAAATCTCACCTGCCATAGTTTTCAAAACAGCATAATTTCACTCTTCTCAATGCTTAATCTGTTGTATTACACAACCTTTGAGTATTTAGCTTTATCAATGACATGTACTTTAAAAATGTTTAGAGATCCTACCAGTCTTTGAAAACATCCTTGTTCCTGGTTTCAGTTCCAGTTTTATGTATATTTTCTGCCTTGCACCTGACTATTCCAACAATTGATGGATGGCCTTGGGAATGTAATTCTGGTATTGATAGTTTTTGCTGATTGTCTCCCCTTGTAGCTGATTTCTTCATTATTGTGTAAATTTAGATCATGAGCTCATGTTTAGCTAAACAGCTGACCTTGTAAGATGCTTAGGTGTGAACGCTCGTAAGCTTCAGCAGAAAGTCGGCAAAGATTTATTTGTGTCCCTCCAATGAGTTGCCCGGGAGAACCCCGTTTTCTACAAGTGTTGGTCCAATACTCCCTCAATAGGCAGGGGACTCCGACAGGGCTGCTTGGCGGCCCCCGATCTGGGGCAGGGGCAGTGGGCGGCCTGTGGCCCAGGCAGAAGCCTCTCTGCATGTGTCCCAGGGACCCATCTGCCTGCGAACTTCGGTCACCTGGCAGGAAGCTATGATGCCCAGACCTATGGTTAGCTGAGCAGCGAGGTGTACTGTGCAGACAGGTTCCACACACACTTCAAGTAAGAGGTCGGCCTGAGTGGAAAGGTGAGAGTTTGGGCAGCTGTGCAGACAAAGAAGGCGCCCTTTGGCCTGGGCCTAAATGCTTGTGACACCCCACTGGACCTGCCGGGCTCTGAGGGCCCTGCCCTGGGCCCCCTGCTCCCCTGCCCTTTGTTCAGTCACAGCAGAGATGGCCACACCCACTCCCTCAGTGAGGGCAGAGTTCCAACCTCCCTCAGCCCCGCCCCCTCTCCGCAGGTTACCATGGACTACAGAGGCTGCATTCTGAGGCCAGGGCGTTCCGAGAATGCCAAGGGCAGACATGATGACCTTAAATGATTTCCTCTTGTGTCAGGTTTGGTAAACTTTAGGAGCTAGGAAATGGTCCACTTTACAGAAATGTTCAAAATTACTGGCATTTCATATATTCTCTACTATAACATTGTCCTGATTCTTTCTGTATATTCTTTACTTATGTTTTTGTTTTCCTTAATCAAAGTGTGTCTTTTCAATCTTTTCAAAGAAGATTCTTTGGACTTACTAAATCACCTCAATTTTATACGTTTTCTGTTGTATTTAGTTCTGCTCATATCTTTATTTATCTTTTTTCTTTGTTCTCAGGGTTTATTGTTTTGATCTTCTGATGTCAATTAAAACACTTGGTTATTCATTTTAATAAATATTTTACTTATAAAGATTTGAACTTTTGAAGATTCCAGCTTACTTGTAAGTTTCTAAGGGTCAGGTCCTCTCCATTGTTGCTGGCCTAAGGTTTAGTTCACCATATAGCAATGTATATATTGACCTATTTTCCCCTCGACTTTCTGTGATTCCCTACATCTCACCTTTCTTTGCAGACAAGCCATTTGAAATACCCTTAACTTATTTCACAGCCAATAAGTCATTGAAATAATGTGTATTTTTTAGAGAAATCTTCTTATATAATTAGGCAGAAAATCTCACCTGCCATAGTTTTCAAAACAGCATAATTTCACTCTTCTCAATGCTTAATCTGTTGTATTACACAACCTTCGAGTATTTAGCTTTATCAATGACATGTACTTTAAAAATGTTTTAGAGATCCTACCAGTCTTTGAAAACATCCTTGTTCCTGGTTTCAGTTCCAGTTTTATGTATATTTTCTGCCTTGCACCTGACTATTCCAACAATTGATGGATGGCCTTGGGAATGTAATTCTGGTATTGATAGTTTTTGCTGATTGTCTCCCCTTGTAGCTGATTTTTTCATTATTGTGTAAATTTAGATCATGAGCTCATGTTTAGCTAAACAGCTGACCTTGTAAGACGCTTAGGTGTGAACGCTCGTAAGCTTCAGCAGAAAGTCGGCAAAGATTTATTTGTTTACCTCCAATGAGTTGCCCGGGAGAACCCCGTTTTCTACAAGTGTTGGTCCAATACTCCCTCAATAGGCAGGGGATTCCGACAGGGCTGCTTGGCGGCCCCCGATCTGGGGCAGGGGCAGTGGGCGGCCTGTGGCCCAGGCAGAAGCCTCTCTGCATGTGTCCCAGGGACCCATCTGCCTGCGAACTTCGGTCACCTGGCAGGAAGCTACGATGCCCAGACCTATGGTTAGGTGTGCATCGAGGTGTACTTCGCGGACAGGTTCCACACACACTTCAAGTAAGAGGTCGGCCTGAGTGGAAAGGTGAGAGTTTGGGCAGCTGTGCAGACAAAGAAGGCGCCCTTTGGCCTGGGCCTAAATGCTTGTGACACCCCACTGGACCTGCCGGGCTCTGAGGGCCCTGCCCTGGGCCCCCTGCTCCCCTGCCCTTTGTTCAGTCACAGCAGAGATGGCCACACCCACTCCCTCAGTGAGGGTAGTGTTCCAACCTCCCTCAGCCCCGCCCCTTCTCCGCAGGTTACCATGGACTACAGATGCTGCATCCGGAGGCCAGGGTGTTCCGAAAATGACATGGGCAGACATGATGACCTTAAATGATTTCCTCTTGTGTCAGGTTTGGTAAACTTTAGGAGATAGGAAATGGTCCACTTTACAGAAATGTTCAAATTTACTGGCATTTCTTATATTCTCTGCTATAACATTGTCCTGATTCTTTCTGTATATTCTTTACTTATGTTTTTGTTTTCCTTAATCAAAGTGTGTCTTTTAAATCTTTTCAAAGAAGATTCTTTGGACTTACTAAATCACCTCAATTTTATACGTTTTCTGTTGTATTAAGTTCTGCTCATATCTTTATTTATCTTTTTTCTATGTTCTCAGGGTTTATTGTTTTGATCTTCTGATGTCAATTAAAACACTTGGTTATTCATTTTAATAAATATTTTACTTATAAAGATTTGAACTTTTGAAGATTCCAGCTTACTTGTAAGTTTCTAAGGGTCAGGTCCTCTCCATTGTTGCTGGCCTAAGGTTTAGTTCACCATATAGCAATGTATATATTGACCTATTTTCCCCTCGACTTTCTGTGATTCCCTACATCTCACCTTTCTTTGCAGACAAGCCATTTGAAATACCCTTAACTTATTTCACAGCCAATAAGTCATTGAAATAATGTGTATTTTTTAGAGAAATCTTCTTATATAATTAGGCAGAAAATCTCACCTGCCATAGTTTTCAAAACAGCATAATTTCACTCTTCTCAATGCTTAATCTGTTGTATTACACAACCTTTGAGTATTTAGCTTTATCAATGACATGTACTTTAAAAATGTTTTAGAGATCCTACCAGTCTTTGAAAACATCCTTGTTCCTGGTTTCAGTTCCAGTTTTATGTATATTTTCTGCCTTGCACCTGACTATTCCAACAATTGATGGATGGCCTTGGGAATGTAATTCTGGTATTGATAGTTTTTGCTGATTGTCTCCCCTTGTAGCTGATTTCTTCATTATTGTGTAAATTTAGATCATGAGCTCATGTTTAGCTAAACAGCTGACCTTGTAAGACGCTTAGGTGTGAACGCTCGTAAGCTTCAGCAGAAAGTCGGCAAAGATTTATTTGTGTACCTCCAATGAGTTGCCCGGGAGAACCCCGTTTTCTACAAGTGTTGGTCCAATACTCCCTCAATAGGCAGGGGATTCCGACAGGGCTGCTTGGCGGCCCCTGATCTGGGGCAGGGGCAGTGGGCGGCCTCTGGCCCAGGCAGAAGCCTCTCTGCATGTGTCCCAGGGACCCATCTGCCTGCGAACTTCGGTCACCTGGCAGGAAGCTACGATGCCCAGACCTATGGTTAGGTGTGCATCGAGGTGTACTTCGCGGACAGGTTCCACACACACTTCAAGTAAGAGGTCGGCCTGAGTGGAAAGGTGAGAGTTTGGGCAGCTGTGCAGACAAAGAAGGCGCCCTTTGGCCTGGGCCTAAATGCTTGTGACACCCCACTGGACCTGCCGGGCTCTGAGGGCCCTGCCCTGGGCCCCCTGCTCCCCTGCCCTTTGTTCAGTCACAGCAGAGATGGCCACACCCACTCCCTCAGTGAGGGTAGTGTTCCAACCTCCCTCAGCCCCGCCCCTTCTCCGCAGGTTACCATGGACTACAGATGCTGCATCCGGAGGCCAGGGTGTTCCGAAAATGACATGGGCAGACATGATGACCTTAAATGATTTCCTCTTGTGTCAGGTTTGGTAAACTTTAGGAGATAGGAAATGGTCCACTTTACAGAAATGTTCAAATTTACTGGCATTTCTTATATTCTCTGCTATAACATTGTCCTGATTCTTTCTGTATATTCTTTACTTATGTTTTTGTTTTCCTTAATCAAAGTGTGTCTTTTAAATCTTTTCAAAGAAGATTCTTTGGACTTACTAAATCACCTCAATTTTATACGTTTTCTGTTGTATTAAGTTCTGCTCATATCTTTATTTATCTTTTTTCTATGTTCTCAGGGTTTATTGTTTTGATCTTCTGATGTCAATTAAAACACTTGGTTATTCATTTTAATAAATATTTTACTTATAAAGATTTGAACTTTTGAAGATTCCAGCTTACTTGTAAGTTTCTAAGGGTCAGGTCCTCTCCATTGTTGCTGGCCTAAGGTTTAGTTCACCATATAGCAATGTATATATTGACCTATTTTCCCCTCGACTTTCTGTGATTCCCTACATCTCACCTTTCTTTGCAGACAAGCCATTTGAAATACCCTTAACTTATTTCACAGCCAATAAGTCATTGAAATAATGTGTATTTTTTAGAGAAATCTTCTTATATAATTAGGCAGAAAATCTCACCTGCCATAGTTTTCAAAACAGCATAATTTCACTCTTCTCAATGCTTAATCTGTTGTATTACACAACCTTTGAGTATTTAGCTTTATCAATGACATGTACTTTAAAAATGTTTAGAGATCCTACCAGTCTTTGAAAACATCCTTGTTCCTGGTTTCAGTTCCAGTTTTATGTATATTTTCTGCCTTGCACCTGACTATTCCAACAATTGATGGATGGCCTTGGGAATCTAATTCTGGTATTGATAGTTTTTGCTGATTGTCTCCCCTTGTAGCTGATTTCTTCATTATTGTGTAAATTTAGATCATGAGCTCATGTTTAGCTAAACAGCTGACCTTGTAAGACGCTTAAGTTTGAACGCTCGTAAGCTTCAGCAGAAAGTCGGCAAAGATTTATTTGTGTCCCTCCAATGAGTTGCCCGGGAGAACCCCGTTTTCTACAAGTGTTGGTCCAATACTCCCTCAATAGGCAGGGGACTCCGACAGGGCTGCTTGGCGGCCCCCGATCTGGGGCAGGGGCAGTGGGCGGCCTGTGGCCCAGGCAGAAGCCTCTCT
Organism: Mesoplodon mirus; assembly: GCF_964341445.2. Taxonomy (NCBI): domain Eukaryota; kingdom Metazoa; phylum Chordata; class Mammalia; order Artiodactyla; family Ziphiidae; genus Mesoplodon; species Mesoplodon mirus. The sequence continues at coordinate 165,217,961 of NC_138976.1, read as the reverse complement.
GCATGTGTCCCAGGGACCCATCTGCCTGCGAACTTCGGTCACCTGGCAGGAAGCTATGATGCCCAGACCTATGGTTAGCTGAGCAGCGAGGTGTACTGTGCAGACAGGTTCCACACACACTTCAAGTAAGATGTCGGCCTGAGTGGAAAGGTGAGAGTTTGGGCAGCTGTGCAGACAAAGAAGGCGCCCTTTGGCCTGGGCCTAAATGCTTGTGACACCCCACTGGACCTGCCGGGCTCTGAGGGCCCTGCCCTGGGCCCCCTGCTCCCCTGCCCTTTGTTCAGTCACAGCAGAGATGGCCACACCCACTCCCTCAGTGAGGGCAGAGTTCCAACCTCCCTCAGCCCCGCCCCCTCTCCGCAGGTTACCATGGACTACAGAGGCTGCATTCTGAGGCCAGGGCGTTCCGAGAATGCCAAGGGCAGACATGATGACCTTAAATGATTTCCTCTTGTGTCAGGTTTGGTAAACTTTAGGAGCTAGGAAATGGTCCACTTTACAGAAATGTTCAAAATTACTGGCATTTCATATATTCTCTACTATAACATTGTCCTGATTCTTTCTGTATATTCTTCACTTATGTTTTTGTTTTCCTTAATCAAAGTGTGTCTTTTCAATCTTTTCAAAGAAGATTCTTTGGACTTACTAAATCACCTCAATTTTATACGTTTTCTGTTGTATTTAGTTCTGCTCATATCTTTATTTATCTTTTTTCTTTGTTCTCAGGGTTTATTGTTTTGATCTTCTGATGTCAATTAAAACACTTGGTTATTCATTTTAATAAATATTTTACTTATAAAGATTTGAACTTTTGAAGATTCCAGCTTACTTGTAAGTTTCTAAGGGTCAGGTCCTCTCCATTGTTGCTGGCCTAAGGTTTAGTTCACCATATAGCAATGTATATATTGACCTATTTTCCCCTCGACTTTCTGTGATTCCCTACATCTCACCTTTCTTTGCAGACAAGCCATTTGAAATACCCTTAACTTATTTCACAGCCAATAAGTCATTGAAATAATGTGTATTTTTTAGAGAAATCTTCTTATATAATTAGGCAGAAAATGTCACCTGCCATAGTTTTCAAAACAGCATAATTTCACTCTTCTCAATGCTTAATCTGTTGTATTACACAACCTTCGAGTATTTAGCTTTATCAATGACATGTACTTTAAAAATGTTTTAGAGATCCTACCAGTCTTTGAAAACATCCTTGTTCCTGGTTTCAGTTCCAGTTTTATGTATATTTTCTGCCTTGCACCTGACTATTCCAACAATTGATGGATGGCCTTGGGAATCTAATTCTGGTATTGATAGTTTTTGCTGATTGTCTCCCCTTGTAGCTGATTTCTTCATTATTGTGTAAATTTAGATCATGAGCTCATGTTTAGCTAAACAGCTGACCTTGTAAGACGCTTAGGTGTGAACGCTCGTAAGCTTCAGCAGAAAGTCGGCAAAGATTTATTTGTGTACCTCCAATGAGTTGCCCGGGAGAACCCCGTTTTCTACAAGTGTTGGTCCAATACTCCCTCAATAGGCAGGGGATTCCGACAGGGCTGCTTGGCGGCCCCCGATCTGGGGCAGGGGCAGTGGGCGGCCTGTGGCCCAGGCAGAAGCCTCTCTGCATGTGTCCCAGAGACCCATCTGCCTGCGAACTTCGGTCACCTGGCAGGAAGCTACGATGCCCAGACCTATGGTTAGGTGTGCATCGAGGTGTACTTCGCGGACAGGTTCCACACACACTTCAAGTAAGAGGTCGGCCTGAGTGGAAAGGTGAGAGTTTGGGCAGCTGTGCAGACAAAGAAGGCGCCCTTTGGCCTGGGCCTAAATGCTTGTGACACCCCACTGGACCTGCCGGGCTCTGAGGGCCCTGCCCTGGGCCCCCTGCTCCCCTGCCCTTTGTTCAGTCACAGCAGAGATGGCCACACCCACTCCCTCAGTGAGGGTAGTGTTCCAACCTCCCTCAGCCCCGCCCCTTCTCCGCAGGTTACCATGGACTACAGATGCTGCATCCGGAGGCCAGGGTGTTCCGAAAATGACATGGGCAGACATGATGACCTTAAATGATTTCCTCTTGTGTCAGGTTTGGTAAACTTTAGGAGATAGGAAATGGTCCACTTTACAGAAACGTTCAAATTTACTGGCATTTCTTATATTCTCTGCTATAACATTGTCCTGATTCTTTCTGTATATTCTTTACTTATGTTTTTGTTTTCCTTAATCAAAGTGTGTCTTTTAAATCTTTTCAAAGAAGATTCTTTGGACTTACTAAATCACCTCAATTTTATACGTTTTCTGTTGTATTAAGTTCTGCTCATATCTTTATTTATCTTTTTTCTATGTTCTCAGGGTTTATTGTTTTGATCTTCTGATGTCAATTAAAACACTTGGTTATTCATTTTAATAAATATTTTACTTATAAAGATTTGAACTTTTGAAGATTCCAGCTTACTTGTAAGTTTCTAAGGGTCAGGTCCTCTCTATTGTTGCTGGCCTAAGGTTTAGTTCACCATATAGCAATGTATATATTGACCTATTTTCCCCTCGACTTTCTGTGATTCCCTACATCTCACCTTTCTTTGCAGACAAGCCATTTGAAATACCCTTAACTTATTTCACAGCCAATAAGTCATTGAAATAATGTGTATCTTTTAGAGAAATCTTCTTATATAATTAGGCAGAAAATCTCACCTGCCATAGTTTTCAAAACAGCATAATTTCACTCTTCTCAATGCTTAATCTGTTGTATTACACAACCTTTGAGTATTTAGCTTTATCAATGACATGTACTTTAAAAATGTTTAGAGATCCTACCAGTCTTTGAAAACATCCTTGTTCCTGGTTTCACTTCCAGTTTTATGTATATTTTCTGCCTTGCACCTGACTATTCCAACAATTGATGGATGGCCTTGGGAATCTAATTCTGGTATTGATAGTTTTTGCTGATTGTCTCCCCTTGTAGCTGATTTCTTCATTATTGTGTAAATTTAGATCATGAGCTCAAGTTTAGCTAAACAGCTGACCTTGTAAGACGCTTAGGTGTGAACGCTCGTAAGCTTCAGCAGAAAGTCGGCAAAGATTTATTTGTGTCCCTCCAATGAGTTGCCCGGGAGAACCCCGTTTTCTACAAGTGTTGGTCCAATACTCCCTCAATAGGCAGGGGACTCCGACAGGGCTGCTTGGCGGCCCCCGATCTGGGGCAGTGGCAGTGGGCGGCCTGTGGCCCAGGCAGAAGCCTCTCTGCATGTGTCCCAGGGACCCATCTGCCTGCGAACTTCGGTCACCTGGCAGGAAGCTATGATGCCCAGACCTATGGTTAGCTGAGCAGCGAGGTGTACTGTGCAGACAGGTTCCACACACACTTCAAGTAAGAGGTCGGCCTGAGTGGAAAGGTGAGAGTTTGGGCAGATGTGCAGACAAAGAAGGCGCCCTTTGGCCTGGGCCTAAATGCTTGTGACACCCCACTGGACCTGCCGGGCTCTGAGGGCCCTGCCCTGGGCCCCCTGCTCCCCTGCCCTTTGTTCAGTCACAGCAGAGATGGCCACACCCACTCCCTCAGTGAGGGCAGAGTTCCAACCTCCCTCAGCCCCGCCCCCTCTCCGCAGGTTACCATGGACTACAGAGGCTGCATTCTGAGGCCAGGGCGTTCCGAGAATGCCAAGGGCAGACATGATGACCTTAAATGATTTCCTCTTGTGTCAGGTTTGGTAAACTTTAGGAGCTAGGAAATGGTCCACTTTACAGAAATGTTCAAAATTACTGGCATTTCATATATTCTCTACTATAACATTGTCCTGATTCTTTCTGTATATTCTTCACTTATGTTTTTGTTTTCCTTAATCAAAGTGTGTCTTTTCAATCTTTTCAAAGAAGATTCTTTGGACTTACTAAATCACCTCAATTTTATACGTTTTCTGTTGTATTTAGTTCTGCTCATATCTTTATTTATCTTTTTTCTTTGTTCTCAGGGTTTATTGTTTTGATCTTCTGATGTCAATTCAAACACTTGGTTATTCATTTTAATAAATATTTTACTTATAAAGATTTGAACTTTTGAAGATTCCAGCTTACTTGTAAGTTTCTAAGGGTCAGGTCCAACCCATTGTTGCTGGCCTAAGGTTTAGTTCACCATATAGCAATGTATATATTGACCTATTTTCCCCTCGACTTTCTGTGATTCCCTACATCTCACCTTTCTTTGCAGACAAGCCATTTGAAATACCCTTAACTTATTTCACAGCCAATAAGTCATTGAAATAATGTGTATTTTTTAGAGAAATCTTCTTATATAATTAGGCAGAAAATCTCACCTGCCATAGTTTTCAAAACAGCATAATTTCACTCTTCTCAATGCTTAATCTGTTGTATTACACAACCTTCGAGTATTTAGCTTTATCAATGACATGTACTTTAAAAATGTTTTAGAGATCCTACCAGTCTTTGAAAACATCCTTGTTCCTGGTTTCAGTTCCAGTTTTATGTATATTTTCTGCCTTGCACCTGACTATTCCAACAATTGATGGATGGCCTTGGGAATGTAATTCTGGTATTGATAGTTTTTGCTGATTGTCTCCCCTTGTAGCTGATTTCTTCATTATTGTGTAAATTTAGATCATGAGCTCATGTTTAGCTAAACAGCTGACCTTGTAAGACGCTTAGGTGTGAACGCTCGTAAGCTTCAGCAGAAAGTCGGCAAAGATTTATTTGTGTACCTCCAATGAGTTGCCCGGGAGAACCCCGTTTTCTACAAGTGTTGGTCCAATACTAACTCAATAGGCAGGGGATTCCGACAGGGCTGCTTGGCGGCCCCCGATCTGGGGCAGGGGCAGTGTGCAGCCTGTGGCCCAGGCAGAAGCCTCTCTGCATGTGTCCCAGAGACCCATCTGCCTGCGAACTTCGGTCACCTGGCAGGAAGCTACGATGCCCAGACCTATGGTTAGGTGTGCATCGAGGTGTACTTCGCGGACAGGTTCCACACACACTTCAAGTAAGAGGTCGGCCTGAGTGGAAAGGTGAGAGTTTGGGCAGCTGTGCAGACAAAGAAGGCGCCCTTTGGCCTGGGCCTAAATGCTTGTGACACCCCACTGGACCTGCCGGGCTCTGAGGGCCCTGCCCTGGGCCCCCTGCTCCCCTGCCCTTTGTTCAGTCACAGCAGAGATGGCCACACCCACTCCCTCAGTGAGGGTAGTGTTCCAACCTCCCTCAGCCCCGCCCCTTCTCCGCAGGTTACCATGGACTACAGATGCTGCATCCGGAGGCCAGGGTGTTCCGAAAATGACATGGGCAGACATGATGACCTTAAATGATTTCCTCTTGTGTCAGGTTTGGTAAACTTTAGGAGATAGGAAATGGTCCACTTTACAGAAATGTTCAAATTTACTGGCCTTTCTTATATTCTCTGCTATAACATTGTCCTGATTCTTTCTGTATATTCTTTACTTATGTTTTTGTTTTCCTCAATCAAAGTGTGTCTTTTCAATCTTTTCAAAGAAGAATCTTTGGACTTGCTAAATCACCTCAATTTTATACGTTTTCTGTTGTATTACGTTCTGCTCATATCGTTATGTATCTTTTTTCTATGTTCTCAGGGTTTATAGTTTTGATCTTCTGATGTCAATTAAAACACTTGGTTATTCATTTTAATAAATATTTTACTTATAAAGGTTTGAACTTTTGAAGATTCCAGCTTACTTGTAAGTTTCTAAGGGTCAGGTCCTCTCCATTGTTGCTGGCCTAAGGTTTAGTTCACCATATAGCAATGTATATATTGACCTATTTTCTCCTCGACTTTCCGTGATTCCCTACATCTCACCTTTCTTTGCAGACAAGCCATTTGAAATACCCTTAACTTATTTCACAGCCAATAAGTCATTGAAATAATGTGTATTTTTTAGAGAAATCTTCTTCTATAATTAGGCAGAAAATCTCACCTGCCATAGTTTTCAAAACAGCATAATTTCACTCTTATCAATGCTTAATCTGTTGTATTACACAACCTTTGAGTATTTAGCTTTATCAATGACATGTACTTTAAAAATGTTTTAGAGATCCTACCCGTCATTGAAAACATCCTTGTTCCTGGTTTCAGTTCCAGTTTTATGTATATTTTCTGCCTTGCACCTGACTATTCCAACAATTGATGGATGGCCTTGGGAATCTAATTCTGGTATTGATAGTTTTTGCTGATTGTCTCCCCTTGTAGCTGATTTCTTCATTATTGTGTAAATTTAGATCATGAGCTCATGTTTAGCTAAACAGCTGACCTTGTAAGACGCTTAGATGTGAACGCTCGTAAGCTTCAGCAGAAAGTCGGCAAAGATTTATTTGTGTCCCTCCAATGAGTTGCCCGGGAGAACCCCGTTTTCTACAAGTGTTGGTCCAATACTCCCTCAATAGGCAGGGGACTCCGACAGGGCTGCTTGGCGGCCCCCGATCTGGGGCAGGGGCAGTGGGCGGCCTGTGGCCCAGGCAGAAGCCTCTCTGCATGTGTCCCAGGGACCCATCTGCCTGGGAACTTCGGTCACCTGGCAGGAAGCTATGATGCCCAGACCTATGGTTAGCTGAGCAGCGAGGTGTACTGTGCGGACAGGTTTCACACACACTTCAAGAAAGAGGTCGGCCTGAGTGGAAAGGTGAGAGTTTGGGCAGCTGTGCAGACAAAGAAGGCGCCCTTTGGCCTGGGCCTAAATGCTTGTGACACCCCACTGGACCTGCCGGGCTCTGAGGGCCCTGCCCTGGGCCCCCTGCTCCCCTGCCCTTTGTTCAGTCACAGCAGAGATGGCCACACTCACTCCCTCAGTGAGGGCAGAGTTCCAACCTCCCTCAGCCCCGCCCCCTCTCCGCAGGTTACCATGGACTACAGAGGCTGCATTCTGAGGCCAGGGCGTTCCGAGAATGCCAAGGGCAGACATGATGACCTTAAATGATTTCCTCTTGTGTCAGGTTTGGTAAACTTTAGGAGCTAGGAAATGGTCCACTTTACAGAAATGTTCAAAATTACTGGCATTTCATATATTCTCTACTATAACATTGTCCTGATTCTTTCTGTATATTCTTTACTTATGTTTTTGTTTTCCTTAATCAAAGTGTGTCTTTTCAATCTTTTCAAAGAAGATTCTTTGGACTTACTAAATCACCTCAATTTTATACGTTTTCTGTTGTATTTGGTTCTGCTCATATCTTTATTTATCTTTTTTCTGTGTTCTCAGGGTTTATTGTTTTGATCTTCTGATGTCAATTAAAACACTTGGTTATTCATTTTAATAAATATTTTACTTATAAAGATTGGAACTTTTGAAGATTCCAGCTTACTTGTAAGTTTCTAAGGGTCAGGTCCTCTCCATTGTTGCTGGCCTAAGGTTTAGTTCACCATATAGCAATGTATATATTGACCTATTTTCCCCTCGACTTTCTATGATTCCCTACATCTCACCTTTCTTTGCAGACAAGCCATTTGAAATACCCTTAACTTATTTCACAGCCAATAAGTCATTGAAATAATGTGTATTTTTTAGAGAAATCTTCTTATATAATTAGGCAGAAAATCTCACCTGCCATAGTTTTCAAAACAGCATAATTTCACTCTTCTCAATGCTTAATCTGTTGTATTACACAACCTTCGAGTATTTAGCTTTATCAATGACATGTACTTTAAAAATGTTTTAGAGATCCTACCAGTCTTTGAAAATATCCTTGTTCCTGGTTTCAGTTCCAGTTTTATGTATATTTTCTGCCTTGCACCTGACTATTCCAACAATTGATGGATGGCCTTGGGAATGTAATTCTGGTATTGATAGTTTTTGCTGATTGTCTCCCCTTGTAGCTGATTTCTTCATTATTGTGTAAATTTAGATCATGAGCTCATGTTTAGCTAAACAGCTGACCTTGTAAGACGCTTAGGTGTGAACGCTCGTAAGCTTCAGCAGAAAGTCGGCAAAGATTTATTTGTGTACCTCCAATGAGTTGCCCGGGAGAACCCCGTTTTCTACAAGTGTTGGTCCAATACTCCCTCAATAGGCAGGGGATTCCGACAGGGCTGCTTGGCGGCCCCCGATCTGGGGCAGGGGCAGTGGGCGGCCTGTGGCCCAGGCAGAAGCCTCTCTGCATGTGTCCCAGGGACCCATCTGCCTGCGAACTTCGGTCACCTGGCAGGAAGCTACGATGCCCAGACCTATGGTTAGGTGTGCATCGAGGTGTACTTCGCGGACAGGTTCCACACACACTTCAAGTAAGAGGTCGGCCTGAGTGGAAAGGTGAGAGTTTGGGCAGCTGTGCAGACAAAGAAGGCGCCCTTTGGCCTGGGCCTAAATGCTTGTGACACCCCACTGGAACTGCCTGGCTCTGAGGGCCCTGCCCTGGGCCCACTGCTCCCCTGCCCTTTGTTCAGTCACAGCAGAGATGGCCACACCCACTCCCTCAGTGAGGGCAGTGTTCCAACCTCCCTCAGCCCCGCCCCCTCTCCGCAGGTTACCATGGACTACAGATGCTGCATCCGGAGGCTAGGGTGTTCCGAGAATTCCAAGGGCAGACATGATGACCTTAAATGATTTCCTCTTGTGTCAGGTTTGGTAAACTTTAGGAGCTAGGAAATGGTCCACTTTACAGAAATGTTCAAATTTACTGGCCTTTCTTATATTCTCTGCTATAACATTGTCCTGATTCTTTCTGTATATTCTTTACTTATGTTTTTGTTTTCCTCAATCAAAGTGTGTCTTTTCAATCTTTTCAAAGAAGAATCTTTGGACTTACTAAATCACCTCAATTTTATACGTTTTCTGTTGTATTAAGTTCTGCTCATATCTTTATGTATCTTTTTTCTATGTTCTCAGGGTTTATAGTTTTGATCTTCTGATATCAATTAAAACACTTGGTTATTCATTTTAATAAATATTTTACTTATAAAGATTTGAACTTTTGAAGATTCCAGCTTACTTGTAAGTTTCTAAGGGTCAGGTCCTCTCCATTGTTGCTGGCCTAATGTTTAGTTCACCATATAGCAATGTATATATTGACCTATTTTCTCCTCGACTTTCCGTGATTCCCTACATCTCACCTTTCTTTGCAGACAAGCCATTTGAAATACCCTTAACTTATTTCACAGCCAATAAGTCATTGAAATAATGTGTATTTTTTAGAGAAATCTTCTTCTATAATTAGGCAGAAAATCTCACCTGCCATAGTTTTCAAAACAGCATAATTTCACTCTTCTCAATGCTTAATCTGTTGTATTACACAACCTTTGAGTATTTAGCTTTATCAATGACATGTACTTTAAAAATGTTTTAGAGATCCTACCAGTCTTTGAAAACATCCTTGTTCCTGGTTTCAGTTCCAGTTTTATGTATATTTTCTTCCTTGCACCTGACTATTCCAACAATAGATGGATGGCCTTGGGAATCTAATTCTGGTATTGATAGTTTTTGCTGATTGTCTCCCCTTGTAGCTGATTTCTTCATTATTGTGTAAATTTAGATCATGAGCTCATGTTTAGCTAAACAGCTGACCTTGTAAGACGCTTAGGTGTGAACGCTCGTAAGCTTCAGCAGAAAGTCGGCAAAGATATACTTGTGTCCCTCCAATGAGTTGCCCGGGAGAACCCCGTTTTCTACAAGTGTTGGTCCAATACTCCCTCAATAGGCAGGGGACTCCGACAGGGCTGCTTGGCGGCCCCCGATCTGGGGCAGGGGCAGTGGGCGGCCATTGGCCCAGGCAGAAGCCTCTCTGCATGTGTCCCAGGGACCCATCTGCCTGCGAAATTCGGTCACCTGGCAGGAAGCTATGATGCCCAGACCTATGGTTAGCTGAGCAGCGAGGTATACTGTGCGGACAGGTTCCACACACACTTCAAGTAAGAGGTCGGCCTGAGTGGAAAGGTGAGAGTTTGGGCAGCTGTGCAGACAAAGAAGGCGCCCTTTGGCCTGGGCCTAAATGCTTGTGACACCCCACTGGACCTGCCGGGCTCTGAGGGCCCTGCCCTGGGCCCCCTGCTCCCCTGCCCTTTGTTCAGTCACAGCAGAGATGGCCACACCCACTCCCTCAGTGAGGGCAGAGTTCCAACCTCCCTCAGCCCCGCCCCCTCTCCGCAGGTTACCATGGACTACAGAGGCTGCATTCTGAGGCCAGGGCGTTCCGAGAATGCCAAGGGCAGACATGATGACCTTAAATGATTTCCTCTTGTGTCAGGTTTGGTAAACTTTAGGAGCTAGGAAATGGTCCACTTTACAGAAATGTTCAAAATTACTGGCATTTCATATATTCTCTACTATAACATTGTCCTGATTCTTTCTGTATATTCTTTACTTATGTTTTTGTTTTCCTTAATCAAAGTGTGTCTGTTCAATCTTTTCAAAGAAGATTCTTTGGACTTACTAAATCACCTCAATTTTATACGTTTTCTGTTGTATTTAGTTCTGCTGATATCTTTATGTATCTTTTTTCTATGTTCTCAGGGTTTATTGTTTTGATCTTCTGATGTCAATTAAAACACTTGGTTATTCATTTTAATAAATATTTTACTTATAAAGATTTGAACTTTTGAAGATTCCAGCTTACTTGTAAGTTTCTAAGGGTCAGGTCCTCTCCATTGTTGCTGGCCTAAGGTTTAGTTCACCATATAGCAATGTATATATTGACCTATTTTCCCCTCGACTTTCTGTGATTCCCTACATCTCACCTTTCTTTGCAGACAAGCCATTTGAAATACCCTTAACTTATTTCACAGCCAATAAGTCATTGAAATAATGTGTATTTTTTAGAGAAATCTTCTTATATAATTAGGCAGAAAATCTCACCTGCCATAGTTTTCAAAACAGCATAATTTCACTCTTCTCAATGCTTAATCTGTTGTATTACACAACCTTTGAGTATTTAGCTTTATCAATGACATGTACTTTAAAAATGTTTTAGAGATCCTACCAGTCTTTGAAAACATCCTTGTTCCTGGTTTCAGTTCCAGTTTTATGTATATTTTCTGCCTTGCACCTGACTATTCCAACAATTGATGGATGGCCTTGGGAATCTAATTCTGGTATTGATAGTTTTTGCTGATTGTCTCCCCTTGTAGCTGATTTCTTCATTATTGTGTAAATTTAGATCATGAGCTCACGTTTAGCTAAACAGCTGACCTTGTAAGACGCTTAGGTGTGAACGCTCGTAAGCTTCAGCAGAAAGTCGGCAAAGATTTATTTGTGTCCCTCCAATGAGTTGCCCGGGAGAACCCCGTTTTCTACAAGTGTTGGTCTAATACTCCCTCAATAGGCAGGGGATTCCGACAGGGCTGCTTGGCGGCCCTCGATCTGGGGCAGGGGCAGTGGGCGGCCTGTGGCCCAGGCAGAAGCCTCTCTGCATGTGTCCCAGGGACCCATCTGCCTGCGAACTTCGGTCACCTGGCAGGAAGCTACGATGCCCAGACCTTTGGTTAGGTGTGCAGTGAGGTGTACTTCGCGGACAGGTTCCACACTCTTCAAGTAAGAGGTCGGCCTGAGTGGAGAGGTGAGAGTTTGGGCAGCTGTGCAGACCAAGAAGGCGCCCTTTGGCCTGGGCCTAAATGCTTGTGACACCCCACTGGACCTGCCGGGCTCTGAGGGCCCTGCCCTGGGCCCCCTGCTCCCCTGCCCTTTGTTCAGTCACAGCAGAGATGGCCACACCCACTCCCTCAGTGAGGGCAGAGTTCCAACCTCCCTCAGCCCCGCCCCCTCTCCGCAGGTTACCATGGACTACAGAGGCTGCATTCTGAGGCCAGGGCGTTCCGAGAATGCCAAGGGCAGACATGATGACCTTAAATGATTTCCTCTTGTGTCAGGTTTGGTAAACTTTAGGAGCTAGGAAATGGTCCACTTTACAGAAATGTTCAAAATTACTGGCATTTCATATATTCTCTACTATAACATTGTCCTGATTCTTTCTGTATATTCTTTACTTATGTTTTTGTTTTCCTTAATCAAAGTGTGTCTGTTCAATCTTTTCAAAGAAGATTCTTTGGACTTACTAAATCACCTCAATTTTATACGTTTTCTGTTGTATTTAGTTCTGCTCATATCTTTATTTATCTTTTTTCTATGTTCTCAGGGTTTATTGTTTTGATCTTCTGATGTCAATTAAAACACTTGGTTATTCATTTTAATAAATATTTTACTTATAAAGATTTGAACTTTTGAAGATTCCAGCTTTCTTGTAAGTTTCTAAGGGTCAGGTCCTCTCCATTGTTGCTGGCCTAAGGTTTAGTTCACCATATAGCAATGTATATATTGACCTATTTTCCCCTCGACTTTCTGTGATTCCCTACATCTCACCTTTCTTTGCAGACAAGCCATTTGAAATACCCTTAACTTATTTCACAGCCAATAAGTCATTGAAATAATGTGTATTTTTTAGAGAAATCTTCTTATATAATTAGGCAGAAAATCTCACCTGCCATAGTTTTCAAAACAGCATAATTTCACTCTTCTCAATGCTTAATCTGTTGTATTACACAACCTTTGAGTATTTAGCTTTATCAATGACATGTACTTTAAAAATGTTTTAGAGATCCTACCCGTCTTTGAAAACATCCTTGTTCCTGGTTTCAGTTCCAGTTTTATGTATATTTTCTGCCTTGCACCTGACTATTCCAACAATTGATGGATGGCCTTGGGAATCTAATTCTGGTATTGATAGTTTTTGCTGATTGTCTCCCCTTGTAGCTGATTTCTTCATTATTGTGTAAATTTAGATCATGAGCTCATGTTTAGCTAAACAGCTGACCTTGTAAGACGCTTAGGTGTGAACGCTCGTAAGCTTCAGCAGAAAGTCGGCAAAGATTTATTTGTGTCCCTCCAATGAGTTGCCCGGGAGAACCCCGTTTTCTACAAGTGTTGGTCTAATACTCCCTCAATAGGCAGGGGATTCCGACAGGGCTGCTTGGCGGCCCCCGATCTGGGGCAGGGGCAGTGGGCGGCCTGTGGCCCAGGCAGAAGCCTCTCTGCATGTGTCCCAGGGACCCATCTGCCTGCGAACTTCGGTCACCTGGCAGGAAGCTACGATGCCCAGACCTATGGTTAGGTGTGCAGCGAGGTGTACTTCGCGGACAGGTTCCACACACACTTCAAGTAAGAGGTCGGCCTGAGTGGAAAGGTGAGAGTTTGGGCAGCTGTGCAGACAAAGAATGCGCCCTTTGGCCTGGGACTAAATGCTTGTGACACCCCACTGGACCTGCCGGGCTCTGAGGGCCCTGCCCTGGGCCCACTGCTCCCCTGCCCTTTGTTCAGTCACAGCAGAGATGGCCACACCCACTCCCTCAGTGAGGGCAGTGTTCCAAACTCGCTCAGCCCCGCCCCCTCTCCGCAGGTTACCATGGACTACAGATGCTGAATCAGGAGGCTAGGGTGTTCCGAGAATTCCAAGGGCAGACATGATGACCTTAAATGATTTCCTCTTGTGTCAGGTTTGGTAAACTTTAGGAGCTAGGAAATGGTCCACTTTACAGAAATGTTCAAATTTACTGGCCTTTCTTATATTCTCTGCTATAACATTGTCCTGATTCTTTCTGTATATTCTTTACTTATGTTTTTGTTTTCCTCAATCAAAGTGTGTCTTTTCAATCTTTTCAAAGAAGAATCTTTGGACTTACTAAATCACCTCAATTTTATACGTTTTCTGTTGTATTACGTTCTGCTCATATCGTTATGTATCTTTTTTCTATGTTCTCAGGGTTTATAGTTTTGATCTTCTGATGTCAATTAAAACACTTGGTTATTCATTTTAATAAATATTTTACTTATAAAGATTTGAACTTTTGAAGATTCCAGCTTACTTGTAAGTTTCTAAGGGTCAGGTCCTCTCCATTGTTGCTGGCCTAAGGTTTAGTTCACCATATAGCAATGTATATATTGACCTATTTTCTCCTCGACTTTCCGTGATTCCCTACATCTCACCTTTCTTTGCAGACAAGCCATTTGAAATACCCTTAACTTATTTCACAGCCAATAAGTCATTGAAATAATGTGTATTTTTTAGAGAAATCTTCTTCTATAATTAGGCAGAAAATCTCACCTGCCATAGTTTTCAAAACAGCATAATTTCACTCTTATCAATGCTTAATCTGTTGTATTACACAACCTTTGAGTATTTAGCTTTATCAATGACATGTACTTTAAAAATGTTTTAGAGATCCTACCCGTCTTTGAAAACATCCTTGTTCCTGGTTTCAGTTCCAGTTTTATGTATATTTTCTGCCTTGCACCTGACTATTCGAACAATTGATGGATGGCCTTGGTAATCTAATTCTGGTATTGATAGTTTTTGCTGATTGTCTCCCCTTGTAGCTGATTTCTTCATTATTGTGTAAATTTAGATCATGAGCTCATGTTTAGCTAAACAGCTGACCTTGTAAGACGCTTAGATGTGAACGCTCGTAAGCTTCAGCAGAAAGTCGGCAAAGATTTATTTGTGTCCCTCCAATGAGTTGCCCGGGAGAACCCCGTTTTCTACAAGTGTTGGTCCAATACTCCCTCAATAGGCAGGGGACTCCGACAGGGCTGCTTGGCGGCCCCCGATCTGGGGCAGGGGCAGTGGGCGGCCTGTGGCCCAGGCAGAAGCCTCTCTGCATGTGTCCCAGGGACCCATCTGCCTGGGAACTTCGGTCACCTGGCAGGAAGCTATGATGCCCAGACCTATGGTTAGCTGAGCAGCGAGGTGTACTGTGCGGACAGGTTTCACACACACTTCAAGAAAGAGGTCGGCCTGAGTGGAAAGGTGAGAGTTTGGGCAGCTGTGCAGACAAAGAAGGCGCCCTTTGGCCTGGGCCTAAATGCTTGTGACACCCCACTGGACCTGCCGGGCTCTGAGGGCCCTGCCCTGGGCCCCCTGCTCCCCTGCCCTTTGTTCAGTCACAGCCGAGATGGCCACACTCACTCCCTCAGTGAGGGCAGAGTTCCAACCTCCCTCAGCCCCGCCCCCTCTCCGCAGGTTACCATGGACTACAGAGGCTGCATTCTGAGGCCAGGGCGTTCCGAGAATGCCAAGGGCAGACATGATGACCTTAAATGATTTCCTCTTGTGTCAGGTTTGGTAAACTTTAGGAGCTAGGAAATGGTCCACTTTACAGAAATGTTCAAAATTACTGGCATTTCATATATTCTCTACTATAACATTGTCCTGATTCTTTCTGTATATTCTTTACTTATGTTTTTGTTTTCCTTAATCAAAGTGTGTCTTTTCAATCTTTTCAAAGAAGATTCTTTGGACTTACTAAATCACCTCAATTTTATACGTTTTCTGTTGTATTTGGTTCTGCTCATATCTTTATTTATCTTTTTTCTTTGTTCTCAGGGTTTATTGTTTTGATCTTCTGATGTCAATTAAAACACTTGGTTATTCATTTTAATAAATATTTTACTTATAAAGATTTGAACTTTTGAAGATTCCAGCTTACTTGTAAGTTTCTAAGGGTCAGGTCCTCTCCATTGTTGCTGGCCTAAGGTTTAGTTCACCATATAGCAATGTATATATTGACCTATTTTCCCCTCGACTTTCTGTGATTCCCTACATCTCACCTTTCTTTGCAGACAAGCCATTTGAAATACCCTTAACTTATTTCACAGCCAATAAGTCATTGAAATAATGTGTATTTTTTAGAGAAATCTTCTTATATAATTAGGCAGAAAATCTCACCTGCCATAGTTTTCAAAACAGCATAATTTCACTCTTCTCAATGCTTAATCTGTTGTATTACACAACCTTCGAGTATTTAGCTTTATCAATGACATGTACTTTAAAAATGTTTTAGAGATCCTACCAGTCTTTGAAAATATCCTTGTTCCTGGTTTCAGTTCCAGTTTTATGTATATTTTCTGCCTTGCACCTGACTATTCCAACAATTGATGGATGGCCTTGGGAATGTAATTCTGGTATTGATAGTTTTTGCTGATTGTCTCCCCTTGTAGCTGATTTCTTCATTATTGTGTAAATTTAGATCATGAGCTCATGTTTAGCTAAACAGCTGACTTTGTAAGACGCTTAGGTGTGAACGCTGGTAAGCTTCAGCAGAAAGTCGGCAAAGATTTATTTGTGTACCTCCAATGAGTTGCCCGGGAGAACCCCGTTTTCTACAAGTGTTGGTCCAATACTCCCTCAATAGGCAGGGGATTCCGACAGGGCTGCTTGGCGGCCCCCGATCTGGGGCAGGGGCAGTGGGCGGCCTGTGGCCCAGGCAGAAGCCTCTCTGCATGTGTCCCAGGGACCCATCTGCCTGCGAACTTCGGTCACCTGGCAGGAAGCTACGATGCCCAGACCTATGGTTAGGTGTGCATCGAGGTGTACTTCGCGGACAGGTTCCACGCACACTTCAAGTAAGAGGTCGGCCTGAGTGGAAAGGTGAGAGTTTGGGCAGCTGTGCAGACAAAGAAGGCGCCCTTTGGCCTGGGCCTAAATGCTTGTGACACCCCACTGGAACTGCCGGGCTCTGAGGGCCCTGCCCTGGGCCCACTGCTCCCCTGCTCTTTGTTCAGTCACAGCAGAGATGGCCACACCCACTCCCTCAGTGAGGGCAGTGTTCCAACCTCCCTCAGCCCCGCCCCCTCTCCGCAGGTTACCATGGACTACAGATGCTGCATCCGGAGGCTAGGGTGTTCCGAGAATTCCAAGGGCAGACATGATGACCTTAAATGATTTCCTCTTGTGTCAGGTTTGGTAAACTTTAGGAGCTAGGAAATGGTCCACTTTACAGAAATGTTCAAATTTACTGGCCTTTCTTATATTCTCTGCTATAACATTGTCCTGATTCTTTCTGTATATTCTTTACTTATGTTTTTGTTTTCCTCAATCAAAGTGTGTCTTTTCAATCTTTTCAAAGAAGAATCTTTGGACTTACTAAATCACCTCAATTTTATACGTTTTCTGTTGTATTACGTTCTGCTCATATCGTTATGTATCTTTTTTCTATGTTCTCAGGGTTTATAGTTTTGATCTTCTGATGTCAATTAAAATACTTGGTTATTCATTTTAATAAATATTTTACTTATAAAGATTTGAACTTTTGAAGATTCCAGCTTACTTGTAAGTTTCTAAGGGTCAGGTCCTCTCCATTGTTGCTGGCCTAAGGTTTAGTTCACCATATAGCAATGTATATATTGACCTATTTTCTCCTCGACTTTCCGTGATTCCCTACATCTCACCTTTCTTTGCAGACAAGCCATTTGAAATACCCTTAACTTATTTCACAGCCAATAAGTCATTGAAATAATGTGTATTTTTTAGAGAAATCTTCTTCTATAATTAGGCAGAAAATCTCACCTGCCATAGTTTTCAAAACAGCATAATTTCACTCTTATCAATGCTTAATCTGTTGTATTACACAACCTTTGAGTATTTAGCTTTATCAATGACATGTACTTTAAAAATGTTTTAGAGATCCTACCCGTCTTTGAAAACATCCTTGTTCCTGGTTTCAGTTCCAGTTTTATGTATATTTTCTGCCTTGCACCTGACTATTCGAACAATTGATGGATGGCCTTGGTAATCTAATTCTGGTATTGATAGTTTTTGCTGATTGTCTCCCCTTGTAGCTGATTTCTTCATTATTGTGTAAATTTAGATCATGAGCTCATGTTTAGCTAAACAGCTGACCTTGTAAGACGCTTAGATGTGAACGCTCGTAAGCTTCAGCAGAAAGTCGGCAAAGATTTATTTGTGTCCCTCCAATGAGTTGCCCGGGAGAACCCCGTTTTCTACAAGTGTTGGTCCAATACTCCCTCAATAGGCAGGGGACTCCGACAGGGCTGCTTGGCGGCCCCCGATCTGGGGCAGGGGCAGTGGGCGGCCTGTGGCCCAGGCAGAAGCCTCTCTGCATGTGTCCCAGGGACCCATCTGCCTGGGAACTTCGGTCACCTGGCAGGAAGCTATGATGCCCAGACCTATGGTTAGCTGAGCAGCGAGGTGTACTGTGCGGACAGGTTTCACACACACTTCAAGAAAGAGGTCGGCCTGAGTGGAAAGGTGAGAGTTTGGGCAGCTGTGCAGACAAAGAAGGCGCCCTTTGGCCTGGGCCTAAATGCTTGTGACACCCCACTGGACCTGCCGGGCTCTGAGGGCCCTGCCCTGGGCCCCCTGCTCCCCTGCCCTTTGTTCAGTCACAGCCGAGATGGCCACACTCACTCCCTCAGTGAGGGCAGAGTTCCAACCTCCCTCAGCCCCGCCCCCTCTCCGCAGGTTACCATGGACTACAGAGGCTGCATTCTGAGGCCAGGGCGTTCCGAGAATGCCAAGGGCAGACATGATGACCTTAAATGATTTCCTCTTGTGTCAGGTTTGGTAAACTTTAGGAGCTAGGAAATGGTCCACTTTACAGAAATGTTCAAAATTACTGGCATTTCATATATTCTCTACTATAACATTGTCCTGATTCTTTCTGTATATTCTTTACTTATGTTTTTGTTTTCCTTAATCAAAGTGTGTCTTTTCAATCTTTTCAAAGAAGATTCTTTGGACTTACTAAATCACCTCAATTTTATACGTTTTCTGTTGTATTTGGTTCTGCTCATATCTTTATTTATCTTTTTTCTTTGTTCTCAGGGTTTATTGTTTTGATCTTCTGATGTCAATTAAAACACTTGGTTATTCATTTTAATAAATATTTTACTTATAAAGATTTGAACTTTTGAAGATTCCAGCTTACTTGTAAGTTTCTAAGGGTCAGGTCCTCTCCATTGTTGCTGGCCTAAGGTTTAGTTCACCATATAGCAATGTATATATTGACCTATTTTCCCCTCGACTTTCTGTGATTCCCTACATCTCACCTTTCTTTGCAGACAAGCCATTTGAAATACCCTTAACTTATTTCACAGCCAATAAGTCATTGAAATAATGTGTATTTTTTAGAGAAATCTTCTTATATAATTAGGCAGAAAATCTCACCTGCCATAGTTTTCAAAACAGCATAATTTCACTCTTCTCAATGCTTAATCTGTTGTATTACACAACCTTCGAGTATTTAGCTTTATCAATGACATGTACTTTAAAAATGTTTTAGAGATCCTACCAGTCTTTGAAAATATCCTTGTTCCTGGTTTCAGTTCCAGTTTTATGTATATTTTCTGCCTTGCACCTGACTATTCCAACAATTGATGGATGGCCTTGGGAATGTAATTCTGGTATTGATAGTTTTTGCTGATTGTCTCCCCTTGTAGCTGATTTCTTCATTATTGTGTAAATTTAGATCATGAGCTCATGTTTAGCTAAACAGCTGACCTTGTAAGACGCTTAGGTGTGAACGCTCGTAAGCTTCAGCAGAAAGTCGGCAAAGATTTATTTGTGTACCTCCAATGAGTTGCCCGGGAGAACCCCGTTTTCTACAAGTGTTGGTCCAATACTCCCTCAATAGGCAGGGGATTCCGACAGGGCTGCTTGGCGGCCCCCGATCTGGGGCAGGGGCAGTGGGCGGCCTGTGGCCCAGGCAGAAGCCTCTCTGCATGTGTCCCAGGGACCCATCTGCCTGCGAACTTCGGTCACCTGGCAGGAAGCTACGATGCCCAGACCTATGGTTAGGTGTGCATCGAGGTGTACTTCGCGGACAGGTTCCACGCACACTTCAAGTAAGAGGTCGGCCTGAGTGGAAAGGTGAGAGTTTGGGCAGCTGTGCAGACAAAGAAGGCGCCCTTTGGCCTGGGCCTAAATGCTTGTGACACCCCACTGGAACTGCCGGGCTCTGAGGGCCCTGCCCTGGGCCCACTGCTCCCCTGCCCTTTGTTCAGTCACAGCAGAGATGGCCACACCCACTCCCTCAGTGAGGGCAGTGTTCCAACCTCCCTCAGCCCCGCCCCCTCTCCGCAGGTTACCATGGACTACAGATGCTGCATCCGGAGGCTAGGGTGTTCCGAGAATTCCAAGGGCAGACATGATGACCTTAAATGATTTCCTCTTGTGTCAGGTTTGGTAAACTTTAGGAGCTAGGAAATGGTCCACTTTACAGAAATGTTCAAATTTACTGGCCTTTCTTATATTCTCTGCTATAACATTGTCCTGATTCTTTCTGTATATTCTTTACTTATGTTTTTGTTTTCCTCAATCAAAGTGTGTCTTTTCAATCTTTTCAAAGAAGAATCTTTGGACTTACTAAATCACCTCAATTTTATACGTTTTCTGTTGTATTAAGTTCTGCTCATATCTTTATGTATCTTTTTTCTATGTTCTCAGGGTTTATAGTTTTGATCTTCTGATATCAATTAAAACACTTGGTTATTCATTTTAATAAATATTTTACTTATAAAGATTTGAACTTTTGAAGATTCCAGCTTACTTGTAAGTTTCTAAGGGTCAGGTCCTCTCCATTGTTGCTGGCCTAATGTTTAGTTCACCATATAGCAATGTATATATTGACCTATTTTCTCCTCGACTTTCCGTGATTCCCTACATCTCACCTTTCTTTGCAGACAAGCCATTTGAAATACCCTTAACTTATTTCACAGCCAATAAGTCATTGAAATAATGTGTATTTTTTAGAGAAATCTTCTTCTATAATTAGGCAGAAAATCTCACCTGCCATAGTTTTCAAAACAGCATAATTTCACTCTTCTCAATGCTTAATCTGTTGTATTACACAACCTTTGAGTATTTAGCTTTATCAATGACATGTACTTTAAAAATGTTTTAGAGATCCTACCAGTCTTTGAAAACATCCTTGTTCCTGGTTTCAGTTCCAGTTTTATGTATATTTTCTTCCTTGCACCTGACTATTCCAACAATTGATGGATGGCCTTGGGAATCTAATTCTGGTATTGATAGTTTTTGCTGATTGTCTCCCCTTGTAGCTGATTTCTTCATTATTGTGTAAATTTAGATCATGAGCTCATGTTTAGCTAAACAGCTGACCTTGTAAGACGCTTAGGTGTGAACGCTCGTAAGCTTCAGCAGAAAGTCGGCAAAGATATACTTGTGTCCCTCCAATGAGTTGCCCGGGAGAACCCCGTTTTCTACAAGTGTTGGTCCAATACTCCCTCAATAGGCAGGGGACTCCGACAGGGCTGCTTGGCGGCCCCCGATCTGGGGCAGGGGCAGTGGGCGGCCATTGGCCCAGGCAGAAGCCTCTCTGCATGTGTCCCAGGGACCCATCTGCCTGCGAAATTCGGTCACCTGGCAGGAAGCTATGATGCCCAGACCTATGGTTAGCTGAGCAGCGAGGTATACTGTGCGGACAGGTTCCACACACACTTCAAGTAAGAGGTCGGCCTGAGTGGAAAGGTGAGAGTTTGGGCAGCTGTGCAGACAAAGAAGGCGCCCTTTGGCCTGGGCCTAAATGCTTGTGACACCCCACTGGACCTGCCGGGCTCTGAGGGCCCTGCCCTGGGCCCCCTGCTCCCCTGCCCTTTGTTCAGTCACAGCAGAGATGGCCACACCCACTCCCTCAGTGAGGGCAGAGTTCCAACCTCCCTCAGCCCCGCCCCCTCTCCGCAGGTTACCATGGACTACAGAGGCTGCATTCTGAGGCCAGGGCGTTCCGAGAATGCCAAGGGCAGACATGATGACCTTAAATGATTTCCTCTTGTGTCAGGTTTGGTAAACTTTAGGAGCTAGGAAATGGTCCACTTTACAGAAATGTTCAAAATTACTGGCATTTCATATATTCTCTACTATAACATTGTCCTGATTCTTTCTGTATATTCTTTACTTATGTTTTTGTTTTCCTTAATCAAAGTGTGTCTGTTCAATCTTTTCAAAGAAGATTCTTTGGACTTACTAAATCACCTCAATTTTATACGTTTTCTGTTGTATTTAGTTCTGCTCATATCTTTATTTATCTTTTTTCTATGTTCTCAGGGTTTATTGTTTTGATCTTCTGATGTCAATTAAAACACTTGGTTATTCATTTTAATAAATATTTTACTTATAAAGATTTGAACTTTTGAAGATTCCAGCTTACTTGTAAGTTTCTAAGGGTCAGGTCCTCTCCATTGTTGCTGGCCTAAGGTTTAGTTCACCATATAGCAATGTATATATTGACCTATTTTCCCCTCGACTTTCTGTGATTCCCTACATCTCACCTTTCTTTGCAGACAAGCCATTTGAAATACCCTTAACTTATTTCACAGCCAATAAGTCATTGAAATAATGTGTATTTTTTAGAGAAATCTTCTTATATAATTAGGCAGAAAATCTCACCTGCCATAGTTTTCAAAACAGCATAATTTCACTCTTCTCAATGCTTAATCTGTTGTATTACACAACCTTTGAGTATTTAGCTTTATCAATGACATGTACTTTAAAAATGTTTTAGAGATCCTACCAGTCTTTGAAAACATCCTTGTTCCTGGTTTCAGTTCCAGTTTTATGTATATTTTCTGCCTTGCACCTGACTATTCCAACAATTGATGGATGGCCTTGGGAATCTAATTCTGGTATTGATAGTTTTTGCTGATTGTCTCCCCTTGTAGCTGATTTCTTCATTATTGTGTAAATTTAGATCATGAGCTCACGTTTAGCTAAACAGCTGACCTTGTAAGACGCTTAGGTGTGAACGCTCGTAAGCTTCAGCAGAAAGTCGGCAAAGATTTATTTGTGTCCCTCCAATGAGTTGCCCGGGAGAACCCCGTTTTCTACAAGCGTTGGTCTAATACTCCCTCAATAGGCAGGGGATTCCGACAGGGCTGCTTGGCGGCCCTCGATCTGGGGCAGGGGCAGTGGGCGGCCTGTGGCCCAGGCAGAAGCCTCTCTGCATGTGTCACAGGGACCCATCTGCCTGCGAACTTCGGTCACCTGGCAGGAAGCTACGATGCCCAGACCTATGGTTAGGTGTGCATCGAGGTGTACTTCGCGGACAGGTTCCACACACACTTCAAGTAAGAGGTCGGCCTGAGTGGAAAGGTGAGAGTTTGGGCAGCTGTGCAGACAAAGAAGGCGCCCTTTGGCCTGGGCCTAAATGCTTGTGACACCCCACTGGAACTGCCGGGCTCTGAGGGCCCTGCCCTGGGCCCACTGCTCCCCTGCCCTTTGTTCAGTCACAGCAGAGATGGCCACACCCACTCCCTCAGTGAGGGCAGTGTTCCAACCTCCCTCAGCCCCGCCCCCTCTCCGCAGGTTACCATGGACTACAGATGCTGAATCAGGAGGCAAGTGTGTTCCGAGAATTCCAAGGGCAGACATGATGACCTTAAATGATTTCCTCTTGTGTCAGGTTTGGTAAACTTTAGGAGCTAGGAAATGGTCCACTTTACAGAAATGTTCAAATTTACTGACCTTTCTTATATTCTCTGCTATAACATTGTCCTGATTCTTTCTGTATATTCTTTACTTATGTTTTTGTTTTCCTCAATCAAAGTGTGTCTTTTCAATCTTTTCAAAGAAGAATCTTTGGACTTACTAAATCACCTCAATTTTATACGTTTTCTGTTGTATTAAGTTCTGCTCATATCTTTATGTATCTTTTTTCTATGTTCTCAGGGTTTATAGTTTTGATCTTCTGATGTCAATTAAAACACTTGGTTATTCATTTTAATAAATATTTTACTTATAAAGATTTGAACTTTTGAAGATTCCAGCTTACTTGTAAGTTTCTAAGGGTCAGGTCCTCTCCATTGTTGCTGGCCTAAGGTTTAGTTCACCATATAGCAATGTATATATTGACCTATTTTCTCCTCGACTTTCCGTGATTCCCTACATCTCACCTTTCTTTGCAGACAAGCCATTTGAAATACCCTTAACTTATTTCACAGCCAATAAGTCATTGAAATAATGTGTATTTTTTAGAGAAATCTTCTTCTATAATTAGGCAGAAAATGTCACCTGCCATAGTTTTCAAAACAGCATAATTTCACTCTTCTCAATGCTTAATCTGTTGTATTACACAACCTTTGAGTATTTAGCTTTATCAATGACATGTACTTTAAAAATGTTTTAGAGATCCTACCAGTCTTTGAAAACATCCTTGTTCCTGGTTTCAGTTCCAGTTTTATGTATATTTTCTGCCTTGCACCTGACTATTCCAACAATTGATTGATGGCCTTGGGAATCTAATTCTGGTATTGATAGTTTTTGCTGATTGTCTCCCCTTGTAGCTGATTTCTTCATTATTGTGTAAATTTAGATCATGAGCTCATGTTTAGCTAAACAGCTGACCTTGTAAGACGCTTAGGTGTGAACGCTCGTAAGCTTCAGCAGAAAGTCGGCAAAGATATATTTGTGTCCCTCCAATGAGTTGCCCGGGAGAACCCCGTTTTCTACAAGTGTTGGTCCAATACTCCCTCAATAGGCAGGGGACTCCGACAGGGCTGCTTGGCGGCCCCCGATCTGGGGCAGGGGCAGTGGGCGGCCAGTGGCCCAGGCAGAAGCCTCTCTGCATGTGTCCCAGGGACCCATCTGCCTGCGAAATTCGGTCACCTGGCAGGAAGCTATGATGCCCAGACCTATGGTTAGCTGAGCAGCGAGGTATACTGTGCGGACAGGTTCCACACACACTTCAAGTAAGAGGTCGGCCTGAGTGGAAAGGTGAGAGTTTGGGCAGCTGTGCAGACAAAGAAGGCGCCCTTTGGCCTGGGCCTAAATGCTTGTGACACCCCACTGGACCTGCCGGGCTCTGAGGGCCCTGCCCTGGGCCCCCTGCTCCCCTGCCCTTTGTTCAGTCACAGCAGAGATGGCCACACCCACTCCCTCAGTGAGGGCAGAGTTCCAACCTCCCTCAGCCCCGCCCCCTCTCCGCAGGTTACCATGGACTACAGAGGCTGCATTCTGAGGCCAGGGCGTTCCGAGAATGCCAAGGGCAGACATGATGACCTTAAATGGTTTCCTCTTGTGTCAGGTTTGGTAAACTTTAGGAGCTAGGAAATGGTCCACTTTACAGAAATGTTCAAAATTACTGGCATTTCATATATTCTCTACTATAACATTGTCCTGATTCTTTCTGTATATTCTTTACTTATGTTTTTGTTTTCCTTAATCAAAGTGTGTCTGTTCAATCTTTTCAAAGAAGATTCTTTGGACTTACTAAATCACCTCAATTTTATACGTTTTCTGTTGTATTTAGTTCTGCTCATATCTTTATTTATCTTTTTTCTATGTTCTCAGGGTTTATTGTTTTGATCTTCTGATGTCAATTAAAACACTTGGTTATTCATTTTAATAAATATTTTACTTATAAAGATTTGAACTTTTGAAGATTCCAGCTTTCTTGTAAGTTTCTAAGGGTCAGGTCCTCTCCATTGTTGCTGGCCTAAGGTTTAGTTCACCATATAGCAATGTATATATTGACCTATTTTCCCCTCGACTTTCTGTGATTCCCTACATCTCACCTTTCTTTGCAGACAAGCCATTTGAAATACCCTTAACTTATTTCACAGCCAATAAGTCATTGAAATAATGTGTATTTTTTAGAGAAATCTTCTTATATAATTAGGCAGAAAATCTCACCTGCCATAGTTTTCAAAACAGCATAATTTCACTCTTCTCAATGCTTAATCTGTTGTATTACACAACCTTTGAGTATTTAGCTTTATCAATGACATGTACTTTAAAAATGTTTTAGAGATCCTACCCGTCTTTGAAAACATCCTTGTTCCTGGTTTCAGTTCCAGTTTTATGTATATTTTCTGCCTTGCACCTGACTATTCCAACAATTGATGGATGGCCTTGGGAATCTAATTCTGGTATTGATAGTTTTTGCTGATTGTCTCCCCTTGTAGCTGATTTCTTCATTATTGTGTAAATTTAGATCATGAGCTCATGTTTAGCTAAACAGCTGACCTTGTAAGACGCTTAGGTGTGAACGCTCGTAAGCTTCAGCAGAAAGTCGGCAAAGATTTATTTGTGTCCCTCCAATGAGTTGCCCGCGAGAACCCCGTTTTCTACAAGTGTTGGTCTAATACTCCCTCAATAGGCAGGGGATTCCGACAGGGCTGCTTGGCGGCCCCCGATCTGGGGCAGGGGCAGTGGGCGGCCTGTGGCCCAGGCAGAAGCCTCTCTGCATGTGTCCCAGGGACCCATCTGCCTGCGAACTTCGGTCACCTGGCAGGAAGCTACGATGCCCAGACCTATGGTTAGGTGTGCAGCGAGGTGTACTTCGCGGACAGGTTCCACACACACTTCAAGTAAGAGGTCGGCCTGAGTGGAAAGGTGAGAGTTTGGGCAGCTGTGCAGACAAAGAATGCGCCCTTTGGCCTGGGCCTAAATGCTTGTGACACCCCACTGGACCTGCCGGGCTCTGAGAGCCCTGCCCTGGGCCCACTGCTCCCCTGCCCTTTGTTCAGTCACAGCAGAGATGGCCACACCCACTCCCTCAGTGAGGGCAGTGTTCCAACCTCGCTCAGCCCCGCCCCCTCTCCGCAGGTTACCATGGACTACAGATGCTGAATCAGGAGGCAAGTGTGTTCCGAGAATTCCAAGGGCAGACATGATGACCTTAAATGATTTCCTCTTGTGTCAGGTTTGGTAAACTTTAGGAGCTAGGAAATGGTCCACTTTACAGAAATGTTCAAATTTACTGGCCTTTCTTATATTCTCTGCTATAACATTGTCCTGATTCTTTCTGTATATTCTTTACTTATGTTTTTGTTTTCCTCAATCAAAGTGTGTCTTTTCAATCTTTTCAAAGAAGAATCTTTGGACTTACTAAATCACCTCAATTTTATACGTTTTCTGTTGTATTACGTTCTGCTCATATCGTTATGTATCTTTTTTCTATGTTCTCAGGGTTTATAGTTTTGATCTTCTGATGTCAATTAAAACACTTGGTTATTCATTTTAATAAATATTTTACTTATAAAGATTTGAACTTTTGAAGATTCCAGCTTACTTGTAAGTTTCTAAGGGTCAGGTCCTCTCCATTGTTGCTGGCCTAAGGTTTAGTTCACCATATAGCAATGTATATATTGACCTATTTTCTCCTCGACTTTCCGTGATTCCCTACATCTCACCTTTCTTTGCAGACAAGCCATTTGAAATACCCTTAACTTATTTCACAGCCAATAAGTCATTGAAATAATGTGTATTTTTTAGAGAAATCTTCTTCTATAATTAGGCAGAAAATCTCACCTGCCATAGTTTTCAAAACAGCATAATTTCACTCTTCTCAATGCTTAATCTGTTGTATTACACAACCTTTGAGTATTTAGCTTTATCAATGACATGTACTTTAAAAATGTTTTAGAGATCCTACCCGTCTTTGAAAACATCCTTGTTCCTGGTTTCAGTTCCAGTTTTATGTATATTTTCTGCCTTGCACCTGACTATTCCAACAATTGATGGATGGCCTTGGGAATCTAATTCTGGTATTGATAGTTTTTGCTGATTGTCTCCCCTTGTAGCTGATTTCTTCATTATTCTGTAAATTTAGATCATGAGCTCATGTTTAGCTAAACAGCTGACCTTGTAAGACGCTTAGGTGTGAACGCTCGTAAGCTTCAGCAGAAAGTCGGCAAAGATTTATTTGTGTCCCTCCAATGAGTTGCCCGGGAGAACCCCGTTTTCTACAAGTGTTGGTCCAATACTCCCTCAATAGGCAGGGGACTCCGACAGGGCTGCTTGGCGGCCCCCGATCTGGGGCAGGGGCTTTGGGCGGCCAGTGGCCCAGGCAGAAGCCTCTCTGCATGTGTCCCAGGGACCCATCTGCCTGTGAACTTCGGTCACCTGGCAGGAAGCTATGATGCCCAGACCTATGGTTAGCTGAGCAGCGAGTTGTACTGTGCGGACAGGTTCCACACACACTTCAAGTAAGAGGTCGGCCTGAGTGGAAAGGTGAGAGTTTGGGCAGCTGTGCAGACAAAGAAGGCGCCCTTTGGCCTGGGCCTAAATGCTTGTGACACCCCACTGGACCTGCCGGGCTCTGAGGGCCCTGCCCTGGGCCCCCTGCTCCCCTGCCCTTTGTTCAGTCACAGCAGAGATGGACACACCCACTCCCTCAGTGAGGGCAGAGTTCCAACCTCCCTCAGCCCCGCCCCCTCTCCGCAGAATACCATGGACTACAGAGGCTGCATTCTGAGGCCAGGGCGTTCCGAGAATGCCAAGGGCAGACATGATGACCTTAAATGATTTCCTCTTGTGTCAGGTTTGGTAAACTTTAGGAGCTAGGAAATGGTCCACTTTACAGAAATGTTCAAATTTACTGGCATTTCATATATTCTCTACTATAACATTGTCCTGATTCTTTCTGTATATTCTTTACTTATGTTTTTGTTTTCCTTAATCAAAGTGTGTCTTTTCAATCTTTTCAAAGAAGATTCTTTGGACTTACTAAATCACCTCAATTTTATACGTTTTCTGTTGTATTTAGTTCTGCTCATATCTTTATTTATCTTTTTTCTATGTTCTCAGGGTTTATTGTTTTGATCTTCTGATGTCAATTAAAACACTTGGTTATTCATTTTAATAAATATTTTACTTATAAAGATTTGAACTTTTGAAGATTACAGCTTACTTGTAAGTTTCTAAGGGTCAGGTCCTCTCCATTGTTGCTGGCGTAAGGTTTAGTTCACCATATAGCAATGTATATATTGACCTATTTTCCCCTCGACTTTCTGTGATTCCCTTCATCTCACCTTTCTTTGCAGACAAGACATTTGAAATACCCTTAACTTATTTCACAGCCAATAAGTCATTGAAATAATGTGTATTTTTTAGAGAAATCTTCTTATATAATTAGGCAGAAAATCTCACCTGCCATAGTTTTCAAAACAGCATAATTTCACTCTTCTCAATGCTTAATCTGTTGTATTACACAACCTTTGAGTATTTAGCTTTATCAATGACATGTACTTTAAAAATGTTTTAGAGATCCTACCAGTCTTTGAAAACATCCTTGTTCCTGGTTTCAGTTCCAGTTTTATGTATATTTTCTGCCTTGCACCTGACTATTCCAACAATTGATGGATGGCCTTGGGAATCTAATTCTGGTATTGATAGTTTTTGCTGATTGTCTCCCCTTGTAGCTGATTTCTTCATTATTGTGTAAATTTAGATCATGAGCTCATGTTTAGCTAAACAGCTGACCTTGTAAGACGCTTAGGTGTGAACGCTCGTAAGCTTCAGCAGAAAGTCGGCAAAGATTTATTTGTGTCCCTCCAATGAGTTGCCCGGGAGAACCCCGTTTTCTACAAGTGTTGGTCCAATACTCCCTCAATAGGCAGGGGACTCCGACAGGGCTGCTTGGCGGCCCCCGATCTGGGGCAGGGGCAGTGGGCGGCCATTGGCCCAGGCAGAAGCCTCTCTGCATGTGTCCCAGGGACCCATCTGCCTGCGAAATTCGGTCACCTGGCAGGAAGCTATGATGCCCAGACCTATGGTTAGCTGAGCAGCGAGGTATACTGTGCGGACAGGTTCCACACACACTTCAAGTAAGAGGTCGGCCTGAGTGGAAAGGTGAGAGTTTGGGCAGCTGTGCAGACAAAGAAGGCGCCCTTTGGCCTGGGCCTAAATGCTTGTGACACCCCACTGGACCTGCCGGGCTCTGAGGGCCCTGCCCTGGGCCCCCTGCTCCCCTGCCCTTTGTTCAGTCACAGCAGAGATGGACACACCCACTCCCTCAGTGAGGGCAGAGTTCCAACCTCCCTCAGCCCCGCCCCCTCTCCGCAGGTTACCATGGACTACAGAGGCTGCATTCTGAGGCCAGGGCGTTCCGAGAATGCCAAGGGCAGACATGATGACCTTAAATGATTTCCTCTTGTGTCAGGTTTGGTAAACTTTAGGAGCTAGGAAATGGTCCACTTTACAGAAATGTTCAAAATTACTGGCATTTCATATATTCTCTACTATAACATTGTCCTGATTCTTTCTGTATATTCTTTACTTATGTTTTTGTTTTCCTTAATCAAAGTGTGTCTGTTCAATCTTTTCAAAGAAGATTCTTTGGACTTACTAAATCACCTCAATTTTATACGTTTTCTGTTGTATTTAGTTCTGCTCATATCTTTATTTATCTTTTTTCTATGTTCTCAGGGTTTATTGTTTTGATCTTCTGATGTCAATTAAAACACTTGGTTATTCATTTTAATAAATATTTTACTTATAAAGATTTGAACTTTTGAAGATTCCAGCTTACTTGTAAGTTTCTAAGGGTCAGGTCCTCTCCATTGTTGCTGGCCTAAGGTTTAGTTCACCATATAGCAATGTATATATTGACCTATTTTCCCCTCGACTTTCTGTGATTCCCTACATCTCACCTTTCTTTGCAGACAAGCCATTTGAAATACCCTTAACTTATTTCACAGCCAATAAGTCATTGAAATAATGTGTATTTTTTAGAGAAATCTTCTTCTATAATTAGGCAGAAAATCTCACCTGCCATAGTTTTCAAAACAGCATAATTTCACTCTTCTCAATGCTTAATCTGTTGTATTACACAACCTTTGAGTATTTAGCTTTATCAATGACATGTACTTTAAAAATGTTTTAGAGATCCTACCAGTCTTTGAAAACATCCTTGTTCCTGGTTTCAGTTCCAGTTTTATGTATATTTTCTGCCTTGCACCTGACTATTCCAACAATTGATTGATGGCCTTGGGAATCTAATTCTGGTATTGATAGTTTTTGCTGATTGTCTCCCCTTGTAGCTGATTTCTTCATTATTGTGTAAATTTAGATCATGAGCTCACGTTTAGCTAAACAGCTGACCTTGTAAGACGCTTAGGTGTGAACGCTCGTAAGCTTCAGCAGAAAGTCGGCAAAGATTTATTTGTGTCCCTCCAATGAGTTGCCCGGGAGAACCCCGTTTTCTACAAGTGTTGGTCTAATACTCCCTCAATAGGCAGGGGATTCCGACAGGGCTGCTTGGCGGCCCTCGATCTGGGGCAGGGGCAGTGGGCGGCCTGTGGCCCAGGCAGAAGCCTCTCTGCATGTGTCCCAGGGACCCATCTGCCTGCGAACTTCGGTCACCTGGCAGGAAGCTACGATGCCCAGAACTATGGTTAGGTGTGCATCGAGGTGTACTTCGCGGACAGGTTCCACACACACTTCAAGTAAGAGGTCGGCCTGAGTGGAAAGGTGAGAGTTTGGGCAGCTGTGCAGACAAAGAAGGCGCCCTTTGGCCTGGGCCTAAATGCTTGTGACACCCCACTGGAACTGCCGGGCTCTGAGGGCCCTGCCCTGGGCCCACTGCTCCCCTGCCCTTTGTTCAGTCACAGCAGAGATGGCCACACCCACTCCCTCAGTGAGGGCAGTGTTCCAACCTCCCTCAGCCCCGCCCCCTCTCCGCAGGTTACCATGGACTACAGATGCTGCATCCGGAGGCTAGGGTGTTCCGAGAATTCCAAGGGCAGACATGATGACCTTAAATGATTTCCTCTTGTGTCAGGTTTGGTAAACTTTAGGAGCTAGGAAATGGTCCACTTTACAGAAATGTTCAAATTTACTGACCTTTCTTATATTCTCTGCTATAACATTGTCCTGATTCTTTCTGTATATTCTTTACTTATGTTTTTGTTTTCCTCAATCAAAGTGTGTCTTTTCAATCTTTTCAAAGAAGAATCTTTGGACTTACTAAATCACCTCAATTTTATACGTTTTCTGTTGTATTAAGTTCTGCTCATATCTTTATGTATCTTTTTTCTATGTTCTCAGGGTTTATAGTTTTGATCTTCTGATGTCAATTAAAACACTTGGTTATTCATTTTAATAAATATTTTACTTATAAAGATTTGAACTTTTGAAGATTCCAGCTTACTTGTAAGTTTCTAAGGGTCAGGTCCTCTCCATTGTTGCTGGCCTAAGGTTTAGTTCACCATATAGCAATGTATATATTGACCTATTTTCTCCTCGACTTTCCGTGATTCCCTACATCTCACCTTTCTTTGCAGACAAGCCATTTGAAATACCCTTAACTTATTTCACAGCCAATAAGTCATTGAAATAATGTGTATTTTTTAGAGAAATCTTCTTCTATAATTAGGCAGAAAATGTCACCTGCCATAGTTTTCAAAACAGCATAATTTCACTCTTCTCAATGCTTAATCTGTTGTATTACACAACCTTTGAGTATTTAGCTTTATCAATGACATGTACTTTAAAAATGTTTTAGAGATCCTACCAGTCTTTGAAAACATCCTTGTTCCTGGTTTCAGTTCCAGTTTTATGTATATTTTCTGCCTTGCACCTGACTATTCCAACAATTGATTGATGGCCTTGGGAATCTAATTCTGGTATTGATAGTTTTTGCTGATTGTCTCCCCTTGTAGCTGATTTCTTCATTATTGTGTAAATTTAGATCATGAGCTCATGTTTAGCTAAACAGCTGACCTTGTAAGACGCTTAGGTGTGAACGCTCGTAAGCTTCAGCAGAAAGTCGGCAAAGATATATTTGTGTCCCTCCAATGAGTTGCCCGGGAGAACCCCGTTTTCTACAAGTGTTGGTCCAATACTCCCTCAATAGGCAGGGGACTCCGACAGGGCTGCTTGGCGGCCCCCGATCTGGGGCAGGGGCAGTGGGCGGCCAGTGGCCCAGGCAGAAGCCTCTCTGCATGTGTCCCAGGGACCCATCTGCCTGCGAAATTCGGTCACCTGGCAGGAAGCTATGATGCCCAGACCTATGGTTAGCTGAGCAGCGAGGTATACTGTGCGGACAGGTTCCACACACACTTCAAGTAAGAGGTCGGCCTGAGTGGAAAGGTGAGAGTTTGGGCAGCTGTGCAGACAAAGAAGGCGCCCTTTGGCCTGGGCCTAAATGCTTGTGACACCCCACTGGACCTGCCGGGCTCTGAGGGCCCTGCCCTGGGCCCCCTGCTCCCCTGCCCTTTGTTCAGTCACAGCAGAGATGGCCACACCCACTCCCTCAGTGAGGGCAGAGTTCCAACCTCCCTCAGCCCCGCCCCCTCTCCGCAGGTTACCATGGACTACAGAGGCTGCATTCTGAGGCCAGGGCGTTCCGAGAATGCCAAGGGCAGACATGATGACCTTAAATGGTTTCCTCTTGTGTCAGGTTTGGTAAACTTTAGGAGCTAGGAAATGGTCCACTTTACAGAAATGTTCAAAATTACTGGCATTTCATATATTCTCTACTATAACATTGTCCTGATTCTTTCTGTATATTCTTTACTTATGTTTTTGTTTTCCTTAATCAAAGTGTGTCTGTTCAATCTTTTCAAAGAAGATTCTTTGGACTTACTAAATCACCTCAATTTTATACGTTTTCTGTTGTATTTAGTTCTGCTCATATCTTTATTTATCTTTTTTCTATGTTCTCAGGGTTTATTGTTTTGATCTTCTGATGTCAATTAAAACACTTGGTTATTCATTTTAATAAATATTTTACTTATAAAGATTTGAACTTTTGAAGATTCCAGCTTTCTTGTAAGTTTCTAAGGGTCAGGTCCTCTCCATTGTTGCTGGCCTAAGGTTTAGTTCACCATATAGCAATGTATATATTGACCTATTTTCCCCTCGACTTTCTGTGATTCCCTACATCTCACCTTTCTTTGCAGACAAGCCATTTGAAATACCCTTAACTTATTTCACAGCCAATAAGTCATTGAAATAATGTGTATTTTTTAGAGAAATCTTCTTATATAATTAGGCAGAAAATCTCACCTGCCATAGTTTTCAAAACAGCATAATTTCACTCTTCTCAATGCTTAATCTGTTGTATTACACAACCTTTGAGTATTTAGCTTTATCAATGACATGTACTTTAAAAATGTTTTAGAGATCCTACCCGTCTTTGAAAACATCCTTGTTCCTGGTTTCAGTTCCAGTTTTATGTATATTTTCTGCCTTGCACCTGACTATTCCAACAATTGATGGATGGCCTTGGGAATCTAATTCTGGTATTGATAGCTTTTGCTGATTGTCTCCCCTTGTAGCTGATTTCTTCATTATTGTGTAAATTTAGATCATGAGCTCATGTTTAGCGAAACAGCTGACCTTGTAAGACGCTTAGGTGTGAACGCTCGTAAGCTTCAGCAGAAAGTCGGCAAAGATTTATTTGTGTCCCTCCAATGAGTTGCCCGCGAGAACCCCGTTTTCTACAAGTGTTGGTCTAATACTCCCTCAATAGGCAGGGGATTCCGACAGGGCTGCTTGGCGGCCCCCGATCTGGGGCAGGGGCAGTGGGCGGCCTGTGGCCCAGGCAGAAGCCTCTCTGCATGTGTCCCAGGGACCCATCTGCCTGCGAACTTCGGTCACCTGGCAGGAAGCTACGATGCCCAGACCTATGGTTAGGTGTGCAGCGAGGTGTACTTCGCGGACAGGTTCCACACACACTTCAAGTAAGAGGTCGGCCTGAGTGGAAAGGTGAGAGTTTGGGCAGCTGTGCAGACAAAGAATGCGCCCTTTGGCCTGGGCCTAAATGCTTGTGACACCCCACTGGACCTGCCGGGCTCTGAGAGCCCTGCCCTGGGCCCACTGCTCCCCTGCCCTTTGTTCAGTCACAGCAGAGATGGCCACACCCACTCCCTCAGTGAGGGCAGTGTTCCAACCTCGATCAGCCCCGCCCCCTCTCCGCAGGTTACCATGGACTACAGATGCTGAATCAGGAGGCAAGTGTGTTCCGAGAATTCCAAGGGCAGACATGATGACCTTAAATGATTTCCTCTTGTGTCAGGTTTGGTAAACTTTAGGAGCTAGGAAATGGTCCACTTTACAGAAATGTTCAAATTTACTGGCCTTTCTTATATTCTCTGCTATAACATTGTCCTGATTCTTTCTGTATATTCTTTACTTATGTTTTTGTTTTCCTCAATCAAAGTGTGTCTTTTCAATCTTTTCAAAGAAGAATCTTTGGACTTACTAAATCACCTCAATTTTATACGTTTTCTGTTGTATTACGTTCTGCTCATATCGTTATGTATCTTTTTTCTATGTTCTCAGGGTTTATAGTTTTGATCTTCTGATGTCAATTAAAACACTTGGTTATTCATTTTAATAAATATTTTACTTATAAAGATTTGAACTTTTGAAGATTCCAGCTTACTTGTAAGTTTCTAAGGGTCAGGTCCTCTCCATTGTTGCTGGCCTAAGGTTTAGTTCACCATATAGCAATGTATATATTGACCTATTTTCTCCTCGACTTTCCGTGATTCCCTACATCTCACCTTTCTTTGCAGACAAGCCATTTGAAATACCCTTAACTTATTTCACAGCCAATAAGTCATTGAAATAATGTGTATTTTTTAGAGAAATCTTCTTCTATAATTAGGCAGAAAATCTCACCTGCCATAGTTTTCAAAACAGCATAATTTCACTCTTCTCAATGCTTAATCTGTTGTATTACACAACCTTTGAGTATTTAGCTTTATCAATGACATGTACTTTAAAAATGTTTTAGAGATCCTACCCGTCTTTGAAAACATCCTTGTTCCTGGTTTCAGTTCCAGTTTTATGTATATTTTCTGCCTTGCACCTGACTATTCCAACAATTGCTGGATGGCCTTGGGAATCTAATTCTGGTATTGATAGTTTTTGCTGATTGTCTCCCCTTGTAGCTGATTTCTTCATTATTGTGTAAATTTAGATCATGAGCTCATGTTTAGCTAAACAGCTGACCTTGTAAGACGCTTAGGTGTGAACGCTCGTAAGCTTCAGCAGAAAGTCGGCAAAGATTTATTTGTGTCCCTCCAATGAGTTGCCCGGGAGAACCCCGTTTTCTACAAGTGTTGGTCCAATACTCCCTCAATAGGCAGGGGACTCCGACAGGGCTGCTTGGCGGCCCCCGATCTGGGGCAGGGGCATTGGGCGGCCAGTGGCCCAGGCAGAAGCCTCTCTGCATGTGTCCCAGGGACCCATCTGCCTGTGAACTTCGGTCACCTGGCAGGAAGCTATGATGCCCAGACCTATGGTTAGCTGAGCAGCGAGTTGTACTGTGCGGACAGGTTCCACACACACTTCAAGTAAGAGGTCGGCCTGAGTGGAAAGGTGAGAGTTTGGGCAGCTGTGCAGACAAAGAAGGCGCCCTTTGGCCTGGGCCTAAATGCTTGTGACACCCCACTGGACCTGCCGGGCTCTGAGGGCCCTGCCCTGGGCCCCCTGCTCCCCTGCCCTTTGTTCAGTCACAGCAGAGATGGACACACCCACTCCCTCAGTGAGGGCAGAGTTCCAACCTCCCTCAGCCCCGCCCCCTCTCCGCAGAATACCATGGACTACAGAGGCTGCATTCTGAGGCCAGGGCGTTCCGAGAATGCCAAGGGCAGACATGATGACCTTAAATGATTTCCTCTTGTGTCAGGTTTGGTAAACTTTAGGAGCTAGGAAATGGTCCACTTTACAGAAATGTTCAAATTTACTGGCATTTCATATATTCTCTACAATAACATTGTCCTGATTCTTTCTGTATATTCTTTACTTATGTTTTTGTTTTCCTTAATCAAAGTGTGTCTTTTCAATCTTTTCAAAGAAGATTCTTTGGACTTACTAAATCACCTCAATTTTATACGTTTTCTGTTGGATTTAGTTCTGCTCATATCTTTATTTATCTTTTTTCTATGTTCTCAGGGTTTATTGTTTTGATCTTCTGATGTCAATTAAAACACTTGGTTATTCATTTTAATAAATATTTTACTTATAAAGATTTGAACTTTTGAAGATTACAGCTTACTTGTAAGTTTCTAAGGGTCAGGTCCTCTCCATTGTTGCTGGCGTAAGGTTTAGTTCACCATATAGCAATGTATATATTGACCTATTTTCCCCTCGACTTTCTGTGATTCCCTTCATCTCACCTTTCTTTGCAGACAAGCCATTTGAAATACCCTTAACTTATTTCACAGCCAATAAGTCATTGAAATAATGTGTATTTTTTAGAGAAATCTTCTTATATAATTAGGCAGAAAATCTCACCTGCCATAGTTTTCAAAACAGCATAATTTCACTCTTCTCAATGCTTAATCTGTTGTATTACACAACCTTTGAGTATTTAGCTTTATCAATGACATGTACTTTAAAAATGTTTTAGAGATCCTACCAGTCTTTGAAAACATCCTTGTTCCTGGTTTCAGTTCCAGTTTTATGTATATTTTCTGCCTTGCACCTGACTATTCCAACAATTGATGGATGGCCTTGGGAATCTAATTCTGGTATTGATAGTTTTTGCTGATTGTCTCCCCTTGTAGCTGATTTCTTCATTATTGTGTAAATTTAGATCATGAGCTCATGTTTAGCTAAACAGCTGACCTTGTAAGACGCTTAGGTGTGAACGCTCGTAAGCTTCAGCAGAAAGTCGGCAAAGATTTATTTGTGTCCCTCCAATGAGTTGCCCGGGAGAACCCCGTTTTCTACAAGTGTTGGTCCAATACTCCCTCAATAGGCAGGGGACTCCGACAGGGCTGCTTGTCGGCCCCCGATCTGGGGCAGGTGCAGTGGGCGGCCTGTGGCCCAGGCAGAAGCCTCTCTGCATGTGTCCCAGGGACCCATCTGCCTGCGAACTTCGGTCACCTGGCAGGAAGCTATGATGCCCAGACCTATGGTTAGCTGAGCAGCGAGGTGTACTGTCCGGACAGGTTCCACACACACTTCAAGTAAGAGGTCGGCCTGAGTGGAAAGGTGAGAGTTTGGGCAGCTGTGCAGACAAAGAAGGCGCCCTTTGGCCTGGGCCTAAATGCTTGTGACACCCCACTGGACCTGCCGGGCTCTGAGGGCCCTGCCCTGGGCCCCCTGCTCCCCTGCCCTTTGTTCAGTCACAGCAGAGATGGCCACACCCACTCCCTCAGTGAGGGCAGAGTTCCAACCTCCCTCAGCCCGGCCCCCTCTCCGCAGGTTACCATGGACTACAGAGGCTGCATTCTGAGGCCAGGGCGTTCCGAGAATGCCAAGGGCAGACATGATGACCTTAAATGATTTCCTCTTGTGTCAGGTTTGGTAAACTTTAGGAGCTAGGAAATGGTCCACTTTACAGAAATGTTCAAAATTACTGGCATTTCATATATTCTCTACTATAACATTGTCCTGATTCTTTCTGTATATTCTTTACTTATGTTTTTGTTTTCCTTAATCAAAGTGTGTCTTTTCAATCTTTTCAAAGAAGATTCTTTGGACTTACTAAATCACCTCAATTTTATACGTTTTCTGTTGGATTTAGTTCTGCTCATATCTTTATTTATCTTTTTTCTATGTTCTCAGGGTTTATTGTTTTGATCTTCTGATGTCAATTAAAACACTTGGTTATTCATTTTAATAAATATTTTACTTATAAAGATTTGAACCTTTGAAGATTCCAGCTTACTTGTAAGTTTCTAAGGGTCAGGTCCTCTCCATTGTTGCTGGCCTAAGGTTTAGTTCACCATATAGCAATGTATATATTGACCTATTTTCCCCTCGACTTTCGGTGATTCCCTACATCTCACCTTTCTTTGCAGACAAGCCATTTGAAATACCCTTAACTTATTTCACAGCCAATAAGTCATTGAAATAATGTGTATTTTTTAGAGAAATCTTCTTATATAATTAGGCAGAAAATCTCACCTGCCATAGTTTTCAAAACAGCATAATTTCACTCTTCTCAATGCTTAATCTGTTGTATTACACAACCTTTGAGTATTTAGCTTTATCAATGACATGTACTTTAAAAATGTTTTAGAGATCCTACCCGTCTTTGAAAACATCCTTGTTCCTGGATTCAGTTCCAGTTTTATGTATATTTTCTGCCTTGCACCTGACTATTCCAACAATTGATGGATGGCCTTGGGAATCTAATTCTGGTATTGATAGATTTTGCTGATTGTCTCCCCTGGTAGCTGATTTCTTCATTATTGTGTAAATTTAGATCATGAGCTCATGTTTAGCTAAACAGCTGACCTTGTAAGACGCTTAGGTGTGAACGCTCGTAAGTTTAGCAGAAAGTCGGCAAAGATTTATTTGTGTCCCTCCAATGAGTTGCCCGGGAGAACCCCGTTTTCTACAAGTGTTGGTCCAATACACACTCAATAGGCAGGGGACTCCGACTGGGCTGCTTGGCGGCCCCCGATCTGGGGCAGGGGCAGTGGGTGGCCTGTGGCCCAGGCAGAAGCCTCTCTGCATGTGTCCCAGGGAACCATCTGCCTGCGAAATTCGGTCACCTGGCAGGAAGCTACGATGCCCAGACCTTTGGTTAGGTGTGCAGCGAGGTGTACTTCGCGGACAGGTTCCACACACACTTCAAGTAAGAGGTCGGCCTGAGTGGAAAGGTGAGAGTTTGGGCAGCTGTGCAGACAAAGAAGGCGCCCTTTGGCCTGGGCCTAAATGCTTGTGACACCCCACTGGACCTGCCGGGCTCTGAGGGCCCTGCCCTGGGCCCCCTGCTCCCCTGCCCTTTGTTCAGTCACAGCAGAGATGGCCACACCCACTCCCTCAGTGAGGGTAGTGTTCCAACCTCCCTCAGCCCCGCCCCTTCTGCGCAGGTTACCATGGACTACAGATGCTGCATCCGGAGGCCAGGGTGTTCCGAGAATGACATGGGCAGACATGATGACCTTAAATGATTTCCTCTTGTGTCAGGTTTGGTAAACTTTAGGAGCTAGGAAATGGTCCACTTTACAGAAATGTTCAAATTTACTGGCATTTCTTATATTCTCTGCTATAACATTGTCCTGATTCTTTCTGTATATTCTTTACTTATGTTTTTGTTTTCCTCAATCAAAGTGTGTCTTTTCAATCTTTTCAAAGAAGAATCTTTGGACTTACTAAATCACCTCAATTTTATACGTTTTCTGTTGTATTACGTTCTGCTCATATCGTTATGTATCTTTTTTCTATGTTCTCAGGGTTTATAGTTTTGATCTTCTGATGTCAATTAAAACACTTGGTTATTCATTTTAATAAATATTTTACTTATAAAGATTTGAACTTTTGAAGATTCCAGCTTACTTGTAAGTTTCTAAGGGTCAGGTCCTCTCCACTGTTGCTGGCCTAAGGTTTAGTTCACCATATAGCAATGTATATATTGACCTATTTTCTCCTCGACTTTCCGTGATTCCCTACATCTCACCTTTCTTTGCAGACAAGCCATTTGAAATACCCTTAACTTATTTCACAGCCAATAAGTCATTGAAATAATGTGTATTTTTTAGAGAAATCTTCTTCTATAATTAGGCAGAAAATCTCACCTGCCATAGTTTTCAAAACAGCATAATTTCACTCTTCTCAATGCTTAATCTGTTGTATTACACAACCTTTGAGTATTTAGCTTTATCAATGACATGTACTTTAAAAATGTTTTAGAGATCCTACCCGTCTTTGAAAACATCCTTGTTCCTGGTTTCAGTTCCAGTTTTATGTATATTTTCTGCCTTGCACCTGACTATTCCAACAATTGATGGATGGCCTTGGGAATCTAATTCTGGTATTGATAGTTTTTGCTGATTGTCTCCCCTTGTAGCTGATTTCTTCATTATTGTGTAAATTTAGATCATGAGCTCACGTTTAGCTAAACAGCTGACCTTGTAAGACGCTTAGGTGTGAACGCTCGTAAGCTTCAGCAGAAAGTCGGCAAAGATTTATTTGTGTCCCTCCAATGAGTTGCCCGGGAGAACCCCGTTTTCTACAAGTGTTGGTCCAATACTCCCTCAATAGGCAGGGGATTCCGACAGGGCTGCTTGGCGGCCCCCGATCTGGGGCAGGGGCAGTGGGCGGCCAGTGGCCCAGGCAGAAACCTCTCTGCATGTGTCCCAGGGACCCATCTGCCTGTGAACTTCGGTCACCTGGCAGGAAGCTATGATGCCCAGACCTATGGTTAGCTGAGCAGCGAGTTGTACTGTGCGGACAGGTTCCACACACACTTCAAGTAAGAGGTCAGCCTGAGTGGAAAGGTGAGAGTTTGGGCAGCTGTGCAGACAAAGAAGGCGCCCTTTGGCCTGGGCCTAAATGCTTGTGACACCCCACTGGACCTGCCGGGCTCTGAGGGCCCTGCCCTGGGCCCCCTGCTCCCCTGCCCTTTGTTCAGTCACAGCAGAGATGGCCACACCCACTCCCTCAGTGAGGGCAGAGTTCCAACCTCCCTCAGCCCCGCCCCCTCTCCGCAGGTTACCATGGACTACAGAGGCTGCATTCTGAGGCCAGGGCGTTCCGAGAATGCTAAGGGCAGACATGATGACCTTAAATGATTTCCTCTTGTGTCAGGTTTGGTAAACTTTAGGAGCTAGGAAATGGTCCACTTTACAGAAATGTTCAAATTTACTGGCATTTCATATATTCTCTACTATAACATTGTCCTGATTCTTTCTGTATATTCTTTACTTATGTTTTTGTTTTCCTTAATCAAAGTGTGTCTTTTCAATCTTTTCAAAGAAGATTCTTTGGACTTACTAAATCACCTCAATTTTATCCGTTTTCTGTTGTATTAAGTTCTGCTCATATCTTTATTTATCTTTTTTCTATGTTCTCAGGGTTTATTGTTTTGATCTTCTGATGTCAATTAAAACACTTGGTTATTCAT
Source organism: Mesoplodon mirus (assembly GCF_964341445.2). NCBI lineage: Eukaryota > Metazoa > Chordata > Mammalia > Artiodactyla > Ziphiidae > Mesoplodon > Mesoplodon mirus. The sequence continues at coordinate 165,176,689 of NC_138976.1, read as the reverse complement.
TTTAATAAATATTTTACTTATAAAGATTTGAACTTTTGAAGATTCCAGCTTACTTGTAAGTTTCTAAGGGTCAGGTCCTCTCCATTGTTGCTGGCCTAAGGTTTAGTTCACCATATAGCAATGTATATATTGACCTATTTTCCCCTCGACTTTCTGTGATTCCCTACATCTCACCTTTCTTTGCAGACAAGCCATTTGAAATACCCTTAACTTATTTCACAGCCAATAAGTCATTGAAATAATGTGTAATTTTTAGAGAAATCTTCTTATATAATTAGGCAGAAAATCTCACCTGCCATAGTTTTCAAAACAGCATAATTTCACTCTTCTCAATGCTTAATCTGTTGTATTACACAACCTTTGAGTATTTAGCTTTATCAATGACATGTACTTTAAAAATGTTTTAGAGATCCTACCAGTCTTTGAAAACATCCTTGTTCCTGGATTCAGTTCCAGTTTTATGTATATTTTCTGCCTTGCACCTGACTATTCCAACAATTGATGGATGGCCTTGGGAATCTAATTCTGGTATTGATAGATTTTGCTGATTGTCTCCCCTGGTAGCTGATTTCTTCATTATTGTGTAAATTTAGATCATGAGCTCATGTTTAGCTAAACAGCTGACCTTGTAAGACGCTTAGGTGTGAACGCTCGTAAGTTTAGCAGAAAGTCGGCAAAGATTTATTTGTGTCCCTCCAATGAGTTGCCCGGGAGAACCCCGTTTTCTACAAGTGTTGGTCCAATACACACTCAATAGGCAGGGGACTCCGACTGGGCTGCTTGGCGGCCCCCGATCTGGGGCAGGGGCAGTGGGTGGCCTGTGGCCCAGGCAGAAGCCTCTCTGCATGTGTCCCAGGGAACCATCTGCCTGCGAAATTCGGTCACCTGGCAGGAAGCTACGATGCCCAGACCTTTGGTTAGGTGTGCAGCGAGGTGTACTTCGCGGACAGGTTCCACACACACTTCAAGTAAGAGGTCGGCCTGAGTGGAAAGGTGAGAGTTTGGGCAGCTGTGCAGACAAAGAAGGCGCCCTTTGGCCTGGGCCTAAATGCTTGTGACACCCCACTGGACCTGCCGGGCTCTGAGGGCCCTGCCCTGGGCCCCCTGCTCCCCTGCCCTTTGTTCAGTCACAGCAGAGATGGCCACACCCACTCCCTCAGTGAGGGTAGTGTTCCAACCTCCCTCAGCCCCGCCCCTTCTGCGCAGGTTACCATGGACTACAGATGCTGCATCCGGAGGCCAGGGTGTTCCGAGAATGACATGGGCAGACATGATGACCTTAAATGATTTCCTCTTGTGTCAGGTTTGGTAAACTTTAGGAGCTAGGAAATGGTCCACTTTACAGAAATGTTCAAATTTACTGGCATTTCTTATATTCTCTGCTATAACATTGTCCTGATTCTTTCTGTATATTCTTTACTTATGTTTTTGTTTTCCTCAATCAAAGTGTGTCTTTTCAATCTTTTCAAAGAAGAATCTTTGGACTTACTAAATCACCTCAATTTTATACGTTTTCTGTTGTATTACGTTCTGCTCATATCGTTATGTATCTTTTTTCTATGTTCTCAGGGTTTATAGTTTTGATCTTCTGATGTCAATTAAAACACTTGGTTATTCATTTTAATAAATATTTTACTTATAAAGATTTGAACTTTTGAAGATTCCAGCTTACTTGTAAGTTTCTAAGGGTCAGGTCCTCTCCACTGTTGCTGGCCTAAGGTTTAGTTCACCATATAGCAATGTATATATTGACCTATTTTCTCCTCGACTTTCCGTGATTCCCTACATCTCACCTTTCTTTGCAGACAAGCCATTTGAAATACCCTTAACTTATTTCACAGCCAATAAGTCATTGAAATAATGTGTATTTTTTAGAGAAATCTTCTTCTATAATTAGGCAGAAAATCTCACCTGCCATAGTTTTCAAAACAGCATAATTTCACTCTTCTCAATGCTTAATCTGTTGTATTACACAACCTTTGAGTATTTAGCTTTATCAATGACATGTACTTTAAAAATGTTTTAGAGATCCTACCCGTCTTTGAAAACATCCTTGTTCCTGGTTTCAGTTCCAGTTTTATGTATATTTTCTGCCTTGCACCTGACTATTCCAACAATTGATGGATGGCCTTGGGAATCTAATTCTGGTATTGATAGTTTTTGCTGATTGTCTCCCCTTGTAGCTGATTTCTTCATTATTGTGTAAATTTAGATCATGAGCTCACGTTTAGCTAAACAGCTGACCTTGTAAGACGCTTAGGTGTGAACGCTCGTAAGCTTCAGCAGAAAGTCGGCAAAGATTTATTTGTGTCCCTCCAATGAGTTGCCCGGGAGAACCCCGTTTTCTACAAGTGTTGGTCCAATACTCCCTCAATAGGCAGGGGATTCCGACAGGGCTGCTTGGCGGCCCCCGATCTGGGGCAGGGGCAGTGGGCGGCCAGTGGCCCAGGCAGAAACCTCTCTGCATGTGTCCCAGGGACCCATCTGCCTGTGAACTTCGGTCACCTGGCAGGAAGCTATGATGCCCAGACCTATGGTTAGCTGAGCAGCGAGTTGTACTGTGCGGACAGGTTCCACACACACTTCAAGTAAGAGGTCAGCCTGAGTGGAAAGGTGAGAGTTTGGGCAGCTGTGCAGACAAAGAAGGCGCCCTTTGGCCTGGGCCTAAATGCTTGTGACACCCCACTGGACCTGCCGGGCTCTGAGGGCCCTGCCCTGGGCCCCCTGCTCCCCTGCCCTTTGTTCAGTCACAGCAGAGATGGCCACACCCACTCCCTCAGTGAGGGCAGAGTTCCAACCTCCCTCAGCCCCGCCCCCTCTCCGCAGGTTACCATGGACTACAGAGGCTGCATTCTGAGGCCAGGGCGTTCCGAGAATGCCAAGGGCAGACATGATGACCTTAAATGATTTCCTCTTGTGTCAGGTTTGGTAAACTTTAGGAGCTAGGAAATGGTCCACTTTACAGAAATGTTCAAATTTACTGGCATTTCATATATTCTCTACTATAACATTGTCCTGATTCTTTCTGTATATTCTTTACTTATGTTTTTGTTTTCCTTAATCAAAGTGTGTCTTTTCAATCTTTTCAAAGAAGATTCTATGGACTTACTAAATCACCTCAATTTTATACGTTTTCTGTTGTATTTAGTTCTGCTCATATCTTTATTTATCTTTTTTCTATGTTCTCAGGGTTTATTGTTTTGATCTTCTGATGTCAATTAAAACACTTGGTTATTCATTTTAATAAATATTTTACTTATAAAGATTTGAACTTTTGAAGATTACAGCTTACTTGTAAGTTTCTAAGGGTCAGGTCCTCTCCATTGTTGCTGGCGTAAGGTTTAGTTCACCATATAGCAATGTATATATTGACCTATTTTCCCCTCGACTTTCTGTGATTCCCTTCATCTCACCTTTCTTTGCAGACAAGCCATTTGAAATACCCTTAACTTATTTCACAGCCAATAAGTCATTGAAATAATGTGTATTTTTTAGAGAAATCTTCTTATATAATTAGGCAGAAAATCTCACCTGCCATAGTTTTCAAAACAGCATAATTTCACTCTTCTCAATGCTTAATCTGTTGTATTACACAACCTTTGAGTATTTAGCTTTATCAATGACATGTACTTTAAAAATGTTTTAGAGATCCTACCAGTCTTTGAAAACATCCTTGTTCCTGGTTTCAGTTCCAGTTTTATGTATATTTTCTGCCTTGCACCTGACTATTCCAACAATTGATGGATGGCCTTGGGAATCTAATTCTGGTATTGATAGTTTTTGCTGATTGTCTCCCCTTGTAGCTGATTTCTTCATTATTGTGTAAATTTAGATCATGAGCTCATGTTTAGCTAAACAGCTGACCTTGTAAGACGCTTAGGTGTGAACGCTCGTAAGCTTCAGCAGAAAGTCGGCAAAGATTTATTTGTGTCCCTCCAATGAGTTGCCCGGGAGAACCCCGTTTTCTACAAGTGTTGGTCCAATACTCCCTCAATAGGCAGGGGACTCCGACAGGGCTGCTTGCCGGCCCCCGATCTGGGGCAGGGGCAGTGGGCGGCCTGTGGCCCAGGCAGAAACCTCTCTGCATGTGTCCCACGGACCCATCTGCCTGCGAACTTTCGGTCACCTGGCAGGAAGCTACGATGCCCAGACCTTTGGTTAGGTGTGCAGTGAGTTGTACTTCGCGGACAGGTTCCACACTCTTCAAGTAAGAGGTCGGCCTGAGTGGAGAGGTGAGAGTTTGGGCAGCTGTGCAGACCAAGAAGGCGCCCTTTGGCCTGGGCCTAAATGCTTGTGACACCCCACTGGACCTGCCGGGCTCCTAGGGACCTGCCCTGGGCCCCCTGCTCCCCTGCCCTTTGTTCAGTCACAGCAGAGATGGCCACACCCACTCCTTCAGTGAGGGCAGTGTTCCAACCTCCCTCAGCCCCGCCCCCTCTCCGCAGGTTACCATGGGCTACAGATGCTGCATCCGGAGGCCAGGGTGTTCCGAGAATGCCAAGGGCAGACATGATGATTTTAAATGATTTCCTCTTGTGTCAGGTTTGGTAAATTTTAGGAGCTAGGAAATGGTCCACTTTACAGAAATGTTCAAATTTACTGGCATTTCTTATATTCTCTGCTATAACATTGGCCTGATTCTTTCTGTATATTCTTTACTTATGTTTTTGTTTTCCTTAATCAAAGTGTGTCTTTTCAATCTTTTCAAAGAAGATTCTTTGGACTTACTAAATCACCTCAATTTTATACGTTTTCTGTTGTATTAAGTTCTGCTCATATCTTTATGTATCTTTTTTCTATGTTCTCAGGGTTTATAGTTTTGATCTTCTGATGTCAATTAAAACACTTGGTTATTCATTTTAATAAATATTTTACTTATAAAGATTTGAACTTTTGAAGATTCCAGGTTACTTGTAAGTTTCTAAGGGTCAGGTCCTCTCCATTGTTGCTGACCTAAGGTTTAGTTCACCATATAACAATGTATATATTGACCTATTTTCCCCTCGACTTTCTGTGATTCCCTACATCTCACCTTTCTTTGCAGACAAGCCATTTGAAATACCCTTAACTTATTTCACAGCCAATAAGTCATTGAAATAATGTGTATTTTTTAGAGAAATCTTCTTCTATAATTAGGCAGAAAATCTCACCTGCCATAGTTTTCAAAACAGCATAATTTCACTCTTCTCAATGCTTAATCTGTTGTATTACACAACCTTTGAGTATTTAGCTTTATCAATGACATGTACTTTAAAAATGTTTTAGAGATCCTACCAGTCTTTGAAAACATCCTTGTTCCTGGTTTCAGTTCCAGTTTTATGTATATTTTCTGCCTTGCACCTGACTATTCCAACAATTGCTGGATGGCCTTGGGAATCTAATTCTGGTATTGATAGTTTTTGCTGATTGTCTCCCCTTGTAGCTGATTTCTTCATTATTGTGTAAATTTAGATCATGAGCTCATGTTTAGCTAAACAGCTGACCTTGTAAGACGCTTAGGTGTGAACGCTTGTAAGCTTCAGCAGAAAGTCGGCAAAGATTTATTTGTGTCCCTCCAATGAGTTGCCCGGGAGAACCCCGTTTTCTACAAGTGTTGGTCCAATACTCCCTCAATAGGCAGGGGACTCCGACAGGGCTGCTTGGCGGCCCCCGATCTGGGGCAGGGGCAGTGGGCGGCCTGTGGCCCAGGCAGAAGCCTCTCTGCATGTGTCCCAGGGACCCATCTGCCTGCGAACTTCGGTCACCTGGCAGGAAGCTATGATGCCCAGACCTATGGTTAGCTGAGCAGCGAGGTGTACTGTCCGGACAGGTTCCACACACACTTCAAGTAAGAGGTCGGCCTGAGTGGAAAGGTGAGAGTTTGGGCAGCTGTGCAGACAAAGAAGGCGCCCTTTGGCCTGGGCCTAAATGCTTGTGACACCCCACTGGACCTGCCGGGCTCTGAGGGCCCTGCCCTGGGCCCCCTGCTCCCCTGCCCTTTGTTCAGTCACAGCAGAGATGGCCACACCCACTCCCTCAGTGAGGGCAGAGTTCCAACCTCCCTCAGCCCCGCCCCCTCTCCGCAGGTTACCATGGACTACAGAGGCTGCATTCTGAGGCCAGGGCGTTCCGAGAATGCCAAGGGCAGACATGATGACCTTAACTGATTTCCTCTTGTGTCAGGTTTGGTAAACTTTAGGAGCTAGGAAATGGTCCACTTTACAGAAATGTTCAAAATTACTGGCATTTCATATATTCTCTACTATAACATTGTCCTGATTCTTTCTGTATATTCTTTACTTATGTTTTTGTTTTCCTTAATCAAAGTGTGTCTTTTCAATCTTTTCAAAGAAGATTCTTTGGACTTACTAAATCACCTCAATTTTATACGTTTTCTGTTGTATTTAGTTCTGCTCATATCTTTATTTATCTTTTTTCTATGTTCTCAGGGTTTATTGTTTTGATCTTCTGATGTCAATTAAAACACTTGGTTATTCATTTTAATAAATATTTTACTTATAAAGATTTGAACCTTTGAAGATTCCAGCTTACTTGTAAGTTACTAAGGGTCAGGTCCTCTCCATTGTTGCTGGCCTAAGGTTTAGTTCACCATATAGCAATGTATATATTGACCTATTTTCCCCTCGACTTTCTGTGATTCCCTACATCTCACCTTTCTTTGCAGACAAGCCATTTGAAATACCCTTAACTTATTTCACAGCCAATAAGTCATTGAAATAATGTGTATTTTTTAGAGAAATCTTCTTATATAATTAGGCAGAAAATCTCACCTGCCATAGTTTTCAAAACAGCATAATTTCACTCTTCTCAATGCTTAATCTGTTGTATTACACAACCTTTGAGTATTTATCTTTATCAATGACATGTACTTTAAAAATGTTTTAGAGATCCTACCAGTCTTTGAAAACATCCTTGTTCCTGGATTCAGTTCCAGTTTTATGTATATTTTCTGCCTTGCACCTGACTATTCCAACAATTGATGGATGGCCTTGGGAATCTAATTCTGGTATTGATAGATTTTGCTGATTGTCTCCCCTGGTAGCTGATTTCTTCATTATTGTGTAAATTTAGATCATGAGCTCATGTTTAGCTAAACAGCTGACCTTGTAAGATGCTTAGGTGTGAACGCTCGTAAGCTTCAGCAGAAAGTCGGCAAAGATTTATTTGTGTCCCTCCAATGAGTTGCCCGGGAGAACCCCGTTTTCTACAAGTGTTGGTCCAATACACACTCAATAGTCAGGGGACTCCGACTGGGCTGCTTGGCGGCCCCCGATCTGGGGCAGGGGCAGTGGGTGGCCTGTGGCCCAGGCAGAAGCCTCTCTGCATGTGTCCCAGGGACCCATCTGCCTGCGAACTTCGGTCACCTGGCAGGAAGCTACGATGCCCAGACCTTTGGTTAGGTGTGCAGCGAGGTGTACTTCGCGGACAGGTTCCACACACACTTCAAGTAAGAGGTCGGCCTGAGTGGAAAGGTGAGAGTTTGGGCAGCTGTGCAGACAAAGAAGGCGCCCTTTGGCCTGGGCCTAAATGCTTGTGACACCCCACTGGACCTGCCGGGCTCTGAGGGCCCTGCCCTGGGCCCCCTGCTCCCCTGCCCTTTGTTCAGTCACAACAGAGATGGCCACACCCACTCCCTCAGTGAGGGTAGTGTTCCAACCTCCCTCAGCCCCGCCCCTTCTGCGCAGGTTACCATGGACTACAGATGCTGCATCCGGAGGCCAGGGTGTTCCGAGAATGACATGGGCAGACATGATGACCTTAAATGATTTCCTCTTGTGTCAGGTTTGGTAAACTTTAGGAGCTAGGAAATGGTCCACTTTACAGAAATGTTCAAATTTACTGGCATTTCTTATATTCTCTGCTATAACATTGTCCTGATTCTTTCTGTATATTCTTTACTTATGTTTTTGTTTTCCTTAATCAAAGTGTGTCTTTTCAATCTTTTCAAAGAAGATCCTTTGGACTTACTAAATCACCTCAAATTTATACGTTTTCTGTTGTATTAAGTTCTGCTCATATCTTTATTTATCTTTTTTCCATGTTCTCAGGGTTTATTGTTTTGATCTTCTGATGTCAAAACACTTGGTTATTCATTTTAATAAATATTTTACTTATAAAGATTTGAACTTTTGAAGATTCCAGCTTACTTGTAAGTTTCTAAGGGTCAGGTCCTCTCCATTGTTGCTGGCTTAAGGTTTAGTTCACCATATAGCAATGTATATATTGACCTATTTTCCCCTCGACTTTCTGTGATTCCCTACATCTCACCTTTCTTTGCAGACAAGCCATTTGAAATACCCTTAACTTATTTCACAGCCAATAAGTCATTGAAATAATGTGTATTTTTTAGAGAAATCTTCTTATATAATTAGGCAGAAAATCTCACCTGCCATAGTTTTCAAAACAGCATAATTTCACTCTTCTCAATGCTTAATCTGTTGTATTACACAACCTTTGAGTATTTAGCTTTATCAATGACATGTACTTTAAAAATGTTTTAGAGATCCTACCCGTCTTTGAAAACATCCTTGTTCCTGGTTTCAGTTCCAGTTTTATGTATATTTTCTGCCTTGCACCTGACTATTCCAACAATTGATGGATGGCCTTGGGAATCTAATTCTGGTATTGATAGTTTTTGCTGATTGTCTCCCCTTGTAGCTGATTTCTTCATTATTGTGTAAATTTAGATCATGAGCTCATGTTTAGCTAAACAGCTGACCTTGTAAGACACTTAGGTGTGAACGCTCGTAAGCTTCAGCAGAAAGTCGGCAAAGATTTATTTGTGTACCTCCAATGAGTTGCCCGGGAGAACCCCGTTTTCTACAAGTGTTGGTCCAATACTCCCTCAATAGGCAGGGGATTCCGACAGGGCTGCTTGGCGGCCCCCGATCTGGGGCAGGGGCAGTGGGCGGCCTGTGGCCCAGGCAGAAGCCTCTCTGCATGTGTCCCAGGGACCCATCTGCCTGCGAACTTCGGTCACCTGGCAGGAAGCTATGATGCCCAGACCTATGGTTAGGTGTGCAGCGAGGTGTACTTCACAGACAGTTTCCACACACACTTCAAGTAAGAGGTCGGCCTGAGTGGAAAGGTGAGAGTTTGGGCAGCTGTGCAGACAAAGAAGGCGCCCTTTGGCCTGGGCCTAAATGCTTGTGACACCCCACTGGACCTGCCGGGCTCTGAGGGCCCAGCACTGGGCCCACTGCTCCCCTGCCTTTTGTTCAGTCACAGCAGAGATGGCCACACCCACTCCCTCAGTGAGGGCAGTGTTCCAACCTCCCTCAGCCCCGCCCCCTCTCCGCAGGTTACCATGGACTACAGATGCTGCATCCGGAGGCTAGGGTGTTCCGAGAATGCCAAGGGCAGACATGATGACCTTAAATGATTTCCTCTTGTGTCAGGTTTGGTAAACTTTAGGAGCTAGGAAATGGTCCACTTTACAGAAATGTTCAAATTTACTGGCCTTTCTTATATTCTCTGCTATAACATTGTCCTGATTCTTTCTGTATATTCTTTACTTATGTTTTTGTTTTCCTCAATCAAAGTGTGTCTTTTCAATCTTTTCAAAGAAGAATCTTTGGACTTACTAAATCACCTCAATTTTATACGTTTTCTGTTGTATTAAGTTCTGCTCATATCTTTATGTATCTTTTTTCTATGTTCTCAGTGTTTATAGTTTTGATCTTCTGATGTCAATTAAAACACTTGGTTATTCATTTTAATAAATATTTTACTTATAAAGATTTGAACTTTTGAAGATTCCAGCTTACTTGTAAGTTTCTAAGGGTCAGGTCCTCTCCATTGTTGCTGGCCTAAGGTTTAGCTCACCATATAGCAATGTATATATTGACCTATTTTCTCCTCGACTTTCCGTGATTCCCTACATCTCACCTTTCTTTGCAGACAAGCCATTTGAAATACCCTTAACTTATTTCACAGCCAATAAGTCATTGAAATAATGTGTATTTTTTAGAGAAATCTTCTTCTATAATTAGGCAGAAAATCTCACCTGCCATAGTTTTCAAAACAGCATAATTTCACTCTTCTCAATGCTTAATCTGTTGTATTACACAACCTTTGAGTATTTAGCTTTATCAATGACATGTACTTTAAAAATGTTTTAGAGATCCTACCCGTCTTTGAAAACATCCTTGTTCCTGGTTTCAGTTCCAGTTTTATGTATATTTTCTGCCTTGCACCTGACTATTCCAACAATTGATGGATGGCCTTGGGAATCTAATTCTGGTATTGATAGTTTTTGCTGATTGTCTCCCCTTGTAGCTGATTTCTTCATTATTGTGTAAATTTAGATCATGAGCTCATGTTTAGCTAAACAGCTGACCTTGTAAGACGCTTAGGTGTGAACGCTCGTAAGCTTCAGCAGAAAGTCGGCAAAGATTTATTTGTGTCCCTCCAATGAGTTGCCCGGGAGAACCCCGTTTTCTACAAGTGTTGGTCCAATACTCCCTCAATAGGCAGGGGACTCCGACAGGGCTGCTTGGCGGCCCCCGATCTGGGGCAGGGGCAGTGGGTGGCCTGTGGCCCAGGCAGAAGCCTCTCTGCATGAGTCCCAGGGACCCATCTGCCTGCGAACTTCGGTCACCTGGCAGGAAGCTATGATGCCCAGACCTATGGTTAGCTGAGCAGCGAGGTGTACTTCGCGGAGAGGTTCCACACACACTTCAAGTAAGAGGTCGGCCTGAGTGGAAAGGTGAGAGTTTGGGCAGCTGTGCAGACAAAGAAGGCGCCCTTTGGCCTGGGCCTAAATGCTTGTGACACCCCACTGGACCTGCCGGGCTCTGAGGGCCCTGCCCTGGGCCCCCTGCTCCCCTGCCCTTTGTTCAGTCACAGCAGAGATGGCCACACCCACTCCCTCAGTGAGGGTAGTGTTCCAACCTCCCTCAGCCCCGACCCTTCTCCGCAGGTTACCATGGACTACAGATGCTGCATCCGGAGGCCAGTGTGTTCCGAGAATGACATGGGCAGACATGATGACCTTAAATGATTTCCTCTTGTGTCAGGTTTGGTAAACTTTAGGAGCTAGGAAATGGTCCACTTTACAGAAATGTTCAAATTTACTGGCATTTCTTATATTCTCTGCTATAACATTGTCCTGATTCTTTCTGTATATTCTTTACTTATGTTTTTGTTTTCCTTAATCAAAGTGTGTCTTTTCAATCTTTTCAAAGAAGATTCTTTGGACTTACTAAATCACCTCAATTTTATACGTTTTCTGTTGTATTAAGTTCTGCTCATATCTTTATTTATCTTTTTTCTATGTTCTCAGGGTTTATTGTTTTGATCTTCTGATGTCAATTAAAACACTTGGTTATTCATTTTAATAAATATTTTACTTATAAAGATTTGAACTTTTGAAGATTCCAGCTTACTTGTAAGTTTCTAAGGGTCAGGTCCTCTCCATTGTTGCTGGCCTAAGGTTTAGTTCACCATATAGCAATGTATATATTGACCTATTTTCCCCTCGACTTTCTGTGATTCCCTACATCTCACCTTTCTTTGCAGACAAGCCATTTGAAATACCCTTAACTTATTTCACAGCCAATAAGTCATTGAAATAATGTGTATTTTTTAGAGAAATCTTCTTATATAATTAGGCAGAAAATCTCACCTGCCATAGTTTTCAAAACAGCATAATTTCACTCTTCTCAATGCTTAATCTGTTGTATTACACAACCTTTGAGTATTTAGCTTTATCAATGACATGTACTTTAAAAATGTTTTAGAGATCCTACCAGTCTTTGAAAACATCGTTGTTCCTGGTTTCAGTTCCAGTTTTATGTATATTTTCTGCCTTGCACCTGACTATTCCAACAATTGATGGATGGCCTTGGGAATCTAATTCTGGTATTGATAGTTTTTGCTGATTGTCTCCCCTTGTAGCTGATTTCTTCATTATTGTGTAAATTTAGATCATGAGCTCATGTTTAGCTAAACAGCTGACCTTGTAAGACGCTTAGGTGTGAACGCTCGTAAGCTTCAGCAGAAAGTCGGCAAAGATTTATTTGTGTCCCTCCAATGAGTTGCCCGGGAGAACCCCGTTTTCTACAAGTGTTGGTCCAATACTCCCTCAATAGGCAGGGGACTCCGACAGGGCTGCTTGGCGGCCCCCGATCTGGGGCAGGGGCAGTGGGCGGCCAGTGGCCCAGGCAGAAGCCTCTCTGCATGTGTCCCAGGGACCCATCTGCCTGTGAACTTCGGTCACCTGGCAGGAAGCTATGATGCCCAGACCTATGGTTAGCTGAGCAGCGAGTTGTACTGTGCGGACAGGTTCCACACACACTTCAAGTAAGAGGTCGGCCTGAGTGGAAAGGTGAGAGTTTGGGCAGCTGTGCAGACAAAGAAGGCGCCCTTTGGCCTGGGCCTAAATGCTTGTGACACCCCACTGGACCTGCCGGGCTCTGAGGGCCCTGCCCTGGGCCCCCTGCTCCCCTGCCCTTTGTTCAGTCACAGCAGAGATGGACACACCCACTCCCTCAGTGAGGGCAGAGTTCCAACCTCCCTCAGCCCCGCCCCCTCTCCGCAGAATACCATGGACTACAGAGGCTGCATTCTGAGGCCAGGGCGTTCCGAGAATGCCAAGGGCAGACATGATGACCTTAAATGATTTCCTCTTGTGTCAGGTTTGGTAAACTTTAGGAGCTAGGAAATGGTCCACTTTACAGAAATGTTCAAATTTACTGGCATTTCATATATTCTCTACTATAACATTGTCCTGATTCTTTCTGTATATTCTTTACTTATGTTTTTGTTTTCCTTAATCAAAGTGTGTCTTTTCAATCTTTTCAAAGAAGATTCTTTGGACTTACTAAATCACCTCAATTTTATACGTTTTCTGTTGTATTTAGTTCTGCTCATATCTTTATTTATCTTTTTTCTATGTTCTCAGGGTTTATTGTTTTGATCTTCTGATGTCAATTAAAACACTTGGTTATTCATTTTAATAAATATTTTACTTATAAAGATTTGAACTTTTGAAGATTACAGCTTACTTGTAAGTTTCTAAGGGTCAGGTCCTCTCCATTGTTGCTGGCGTAAGGTTTAGTTCACCATATAGCAATGTATATATTGACCTATTTTCCCCTCGACTTTCTGTGATTCCCTTCATCTCACCTTTCTTTGCAGACAAGCCATTTGAAATACCCTTAACTTATTTCACAGCCAATAAGTCATTGAAATAATGTGTATTTTTAGAGAAATCTTCTTCTATAATTAGGCAGAAAATCTCACCTGCCATAGTTTTCAAAACAGCATAATTTCACTCTTCTCAATGCTTAATCTGTTGTATTACACAACCTTTGAGTATTTAGCTTTATCAATGACATGTACTTTAAAAATGTTTTAGAGATCCTACCAGTCTTTGAAAACATCCTTGTTCCTGGTTTCAGTTCCAGTTTTATGTATATTTTCTGCCTTGCACCTGACTATTCCAACAATTGATGGATGGCCTTGGGAATCTAATTCTGGTATTGATAGTTTTTGCTGATTGTCTCCCCTTGTAGCTGATTTCTTCATTATTGTGTAAATTTAGATCATGAGCTCATGTTTAGCTAAACAGCTGACCTTGTAAGACGCTTAGGTGTGAACGCTCGTAAGCTTCAGCAGAAAGTCGGCAAAGATTTATTTGTGTCCCTCCAATGAGTTGCCCGGGAGAACCCCGTTTTCTACAAGTGTTGGTCCAATACTCCCTCAATAGGCAGGGGACTCCGACAGGGCTGCTTGGCGGCCCCCGATCTGGGGCAGGGGCAGTGGGCGGCCAGTGGCCCAGGCAGAAGCCTCTCTGCATGTGTCCCAGGGACCCATCTGCCTGTGAACTTCGGTCACCTGGCAGGAAGCTATGATGCCCAGACCTATGGTTAGCTGAGCAGCGAGTTGTACTGTGCGGACAGGTTCCACACACACTTCAAGTAAGAGGTCGGCCTGAGTGGAAAGGTGAGAGTTTGGGCAGCTGTGCAGACAAAGAAGGCGCCCTTTGGCCTGGGCCTAAATGCTTGTGACACCCCACTGGACCTGCCGGGCTCTGAGGGCCCTGCCCTGGGCCCCCTGCTCCCCTGCCCTTTGTTCAGTCACAGCAGAGATGGACACACCCACTCCCTCAGTGAGGGCAGAGTTCCAACCTCCCTCAGCCCCGCCCCCTCTCCGCAGAATACCATGGACTACAGAGGCTGCATTCTGAGGCCAGGGCGTTCCGAGAATGCCAAGGGCAGACATGATGACCTTAAATGATTTCCTCTTGTGTCAGGTTTGGTAAACTTTAGGAGCTAGGAAATGGTCCACTTTACAGAAATGTTCAAATTTACTGGCATTTCATATATTCTCTACTATAACATTGTCCTGATTCTTTCTGTATATTCTTTACTCATGTTTTTGTTTTCCTTAATCAAAGTGTGTCTTTTCAATCTTTTCAAAGAAGATTCTTTGGACTTACTAAATCACCTCAATTTTATACGTTTTCTGTTGTATTTAGTTCTGCTCATATCTTTATTTATCTTTTTTCTATGTTCTCAGGGTTTATTGTTTTGATCTTCTGATGTCAATTAAAACACTTGGTTATTCATTTTAATAAATATTTTACTTATAAAGATTTGAACTTTTGAAGATTACAGCTTACTTGTAAGTTTCTAAGGGTCAGGTCCTCTCCATTGTTGCTGGCGTAAGGTTTAGTTCACCATATAGCAATGTATATATTGACCTATTTTCCCCTCGACTTTCTGTGATTCCCTTCATCTCACCTTTCTTTGCAGACAAGCCATTTGAAATACCCTTAACTTATTTCACAGCCAATAAGTCATTGAAATAATGTGTATTTTTTAGAGAAATCTTCTTCTATAATTAGGCAGAAAATCTCACCTGCCATAGTTTTCAAAACAGCATAATTTCACTCTTCTCAATGCTTAATCTGTTGTATTACACAACCTTTGAGTATTTAGCTTTATCAATGACATGTACTTTAAAAATGTTTTAGAGATCCTACCAGTCTTTGAAAACCTCCTTGTTCCTGGTTTCAGTTCCAGTTTTATGTATATTTTCTGCCTTGCACCTGACTATTCCAACAATTGCTGGATGGCCTTGGGAATCTAATTCTGGTATTGATAGTTTTTGCTGATTGTCTCCCCTTGTAGCTGATTTCTTCATTATTGTGTAAATTTAGATCATGAGCTCATGTTTAGCTAAACAGCTGACCTTGTAAGACGCTTAGGTGTGAACGCTCGTAAGCTTCAGCAGAAAGTCGGCAAAGATTTATTTGTGTCCCTCCAATGAGTTGCCCGGGAGAACCCCGTTTTCTACAAGTGTTGGTCCAATACTCCCTCAATAGGCAGGGGACTCCGACAGGGCTGCTTGGCGGCCCCCGATCTGGGGCAGGGGCAGTGGGCGGCCAGTGGCCCAGGCAGAAGCCTCTCTGCATGTGTCCCAGGGACCCATCTGCCTGCGAACTTAGTCACCTGGCAGGAAGCTATGATGCCCAGACCTATGGTTAGCTGAGCAGCGAGGTGTACTGTCCGGACAGGTTCCACACACACTTCAAGTAAGAGGTCGGCCTGAGTGGAAAGGTGAGAGTTTGGGCAGCTGTGCAGACAAAGAAGGCGCCCTTTGGCCTGGGCCTAAATGCTTGTGACACCCCACTGGACCTGCCGGGCTCTGAGGGCCCTGCCCTGGGCCCCCTGCTCCCCTGCCCTTTGTTCAGTCACAGCAGAGATGGCCACACCCACTCCCTCAGTGAGGGCAGAGTTCCAACCTCCCTCAGCCCGGCCCCCTTTCCGCAGGTTACCATGGACTACAGAGGCTGCATTCTGAGGCCAGGGCGTTCCGAGAATGCCAAGGGCAGACATGATGACCTTAAATGATTTCCTCTTGTGTCAGGTTTGGTAAACTTTAGGAGCTAGGAAATGGTCCACTTTACAGAAATGTTCAAAATTACTGGCATTTCATATATTCTCTACTATAACATTGTCCTGATTCTTTCTGTATATTCTTTACTTATGTTTTTGTTTTCCGTAATCAAAGTGTGTCTTTTCAATCTTTTCAAAGAAGATTCTTTGGACTTACTAAATCACCTCAATTTTATACGTTTTCTGTTGGATTTAGTTCTGCTCATATCTTTATTTATCTTTTTTCTATGTTCTCAGGGTTTATTGTTTTGATCTTCTGATGTCAATTAAAACACTTGGTTATTCATTTTAATAAATATTTTACTTATAAAGATTTGAACCTTTGAAGATTCCAGCTTACTTGTAAGTTTCTAAGGGTCAGGTCCTCTCCATTGTTGCTGGCCTAAGGTTTAGTTCACCATATAGCAATGTATATATTGACCTATTTTCCCCTCGACTTTCTGTGATTCCCTACATCTCACCTTTCTTTGCAGACAAGCCATTTGAAATACCCTTAACTTATTTCACAGCCAATAAGTCATTGAAATAATGTGTATTTTTTAGAGAAATCTTCTTATATAATTAGGCAGAAAATCTCACCTGCCATAGTTTTCAAAACAGCATAATTTCACTCTTCTCAATGCTTAATCTGTTGTATTACACAACCTTTGAGTATTTAGCTTTATCAATGACATGTACTTTAAAAATGTTTTAGAGATCCTACCAGTCTTTGAAAACATCCTTGTTCCTGGATTCAGTTCCAGTTTTATGTATATTTTCTGCCTTGCACCTGACTATTCCAACAATTGATGGATGGCCTTGGGAATCTAATTCTGGTATTGATAGATTTTGCTGATTGTCTCCCCTGGTAGCTGATTTCTTCATTATTCTGTAAATATAGATCATGAGCTCATGTTTAGCTAAACAGCTGACCTTGTAAGACGCTTAGGTGTGAACGCTCGTAAGCTTCAGCAGAAAGTCGGCAAAGATTTATTTGTGTCCCTCCAATGAGTTGCCCGGGAGAACCCCGTTTTCTACAAGTGTTGGTCCAATACACACTCAATAGGCAGGGGACTCCGACTGGGCTGCTTGGCGGCCCCCGATCTGGGGCAGGGGCAGTGGGTGGCCTGTGGCCCAGGCAGAAGCCTCTCTGCATGTGTCCCAGGGAACCATCTGCCTGCGAAATTCGGTCACCTGGCAGGAAGCTACGATGCCCAGACCTTTGGTTAGGTGTGCAGCGAGGTGTACTTCGCGGACAGGTTCCACACACACTTCAAGTAAGAGGTCGGCCTGAGTGGAGAGGTGAGAGTTTGGGCAGCTGTGCAGACAAAGTAGGCGCCCTTTGGCCTGGGCCTAAATGCTTGTGACACCCCACTGGACCTGCCGGGCTCTGAGGGCCCTGCCCTGGGCCCCCTGCTCCCCTGCCCTTTGTTCAGTCACAGCAGAGATGGCCACACCCACTCCCTCAGTGAGGGTAGTGTTCCAACCTCCCTCAGCCCCGCCCCCTCTCCGCAGGTTACCATGGACTACAGATGCTGCATCCGGAGGCCAGGGTGTTCCGAGAATGACATGGGCAGACATGATGACTTTAAATGATTTCCTCTTGTGTCAGGTTTGGTAAACTTTAGGAGCTAGGAAATGGTCCACTTTACAGAAATGTTCAAATTTACTGGCATTTCTTATATTCTCTGCTATAACATTGTCCTGATTCTTTCTGTATATTCTTTACTTATGTTTTTGTTTTCCTCAATCAAAGTGTGTCTTTTCAATCTTTTCAAAGAAGAATCTTTGGACTTAATAAATCACCTCAATTTTATACGTTTTCTGTTGTATTACGTTCTGCTCATATCGTTATGTATCTTTTTTCTATGTTCTCAGGGTTTATAGTTTTGATCTTCTGATGTCAATTAAAACACTTGGTTATTCATTTTAATAAATATTTTACTTATAAAGATTTGAACTTTTGAAGATTCCAGCTTACTTGTAAGTTTCTAAGGGTCAGGTCCTCTCCATTGTTGCTGGCCTAAGGGTTAGTTCACCATATAGCAATGTATATATTGACCTATTTTCTCCTCGACTTTCCGTGATTCCCTACATCTCACCTTTCTTTGCAGACAAGCCATTTGAAATACCCTTAACTTATTTCACAGCCAATAAGTCATTGAAATAATGTGTATTTTTTAGAGAAATCTTCTTCTATAATTAGGCAGAAAATCTCACCTGCCATAGTTTTCAAAACAGCATAATTTCACTCTTCTCAATGCTTAATCTGTTGTATTACACAACCTTTGAGTATTTAGCTTTATCAATGACATGTACTTTAAAAATGTTTTAGAGATCCTACCCGTCTTTGAAAACATCCTTGTTCCTGGTTTCAGTTCCAGTTTTATGTATATTTTCTGCCTTGCACCTGACTATTCCAACAATTGATGGATGGCCTTGGGAATCTAATTCTGGTATTGATAGTTTTTGCTGATTGTCTCCCCTTGTAGCTGATTTCTTCATTATTGTGTAAATTTAGATCATGAGCTCATGTTTAGCTAAACAGCTGACCTTGTAAGACGCTTAGGTGTGAACGCTCGTAAGCTTCAGCAGAAAGTCGGCAAAGATTTATTTGTGTCCCTCCAATGAGTTGCCCGGGAGAACCCCGTTTTCTACAAGTGTTGGTCCAATACTCCCTCAATAGGCAGGGGACTCCGACAGGGCTGCTTGGCGGCCCCCGATCTGGGGCAGGGGCAGTGGGCGGCCAGTGGCCCAGGCAGAAACCTCTCTACATGTGTCCCAGGGACCCATCTGCCTGTGAACTTCGGTCACCTTGCAGGAAGCTATGATGCCCAGACCTATGGTTAGCTGAGCAGCGAGTTGTACTGTGCGGACAGGTTCCACACACACTTCAAGTAAGAGGTCGGCCTGAGTGGAAAGGTGAGAGTTTGGGCAGCTGTGCAGACAAAGAAGGCGCCCTTTGGCCTGGGCCTAAATGCTTGTGACACCCCACTGGACCTGCCGGGCTCTGAGGGCCCTGCCCTGGGCCCCCTGCTCCCCTGCCCTTTGTTCAGTCACAGCAGAGATGGCCACACCCACTCCCTCAGGGAGGGCAGAGTTCCAACCTCCCTCAGCCCCGCCCCCTCTCCGCAGGTTACCATGGACTACAGAGGCTGCATTCTGAGGCCAGGGCGTTCCGAGAATGCTAAGGGCAGACATGATGACCTTAAATGATTTCCTCTTGTGTCAGGTTTGGTAAACTTTAGGAGCTAGGAAATGGTCCACTTTACAGAAATGTTCAAATTTACTGGCATTTCATATATTCTCTACTATAACATTGTCCTGATTCTTTCTGTATATTCTTTACTTATGTTTTTGTTTTCCTTAATCAAAGTGTGTCTTTTCAATCTTTTCAAAGAAGATTCTTTGGACTTACTAAATCACCTCAATTTTATACGTTTTCTGTTGTATTTAGTTCTGCTCATATCTTTATTTATCTTTTTTCTATGTTCTCAGGGTTTATTGTTTTGATCTTCTGATGTCAATTAAAACACTTGGTTATTCATTTTAATAAATATTTTACTTATAAAGATTTGAAATTTTGAAGATTACAGCTTACTTGTAAGTTTCTAAGGGTCAGGTCCTCTCCATTGTTGCTGGCGAAATGTTTAGTTCACCATATAGCAATGTATATATTGACCTATTTTCCCCTCGACTTTCTGTGATTCCCTACATCTCACCTTTCTTTGCAGACAAGCCATTTGAAATACCCTTAACTTATTTCACAGCCAATAAGTCATTGAAATAATGTGTATTTTTTAGAGAAATCTTCTTATATAATTAGGCAGAAAATCTCACCTGCCATAGTTTTCAAAACAGCATAATTTCACTCTTCTCAATGCTTAATCTGTTGTATTACACAACCTTTGAGTATTTAGCTTTATCAATGACATGTACTTTAAAAATGTTTTAGAGATCCTACCAGTCTTTGAAAACATCCTTGTTCCTGGTTTCAGTTCCAGTTTTATGTATATTTTCTGCCTTGCACCTGACTATTCCAACAATTGATGGATGGCCTTGGGAATCTAATTCTGGTATTGATAGTTTTTGCTGATTGTCTCCCCTTGTAGCTGATTTCTTCATTATTGTGTAAATTTAGATCATGAGCTCATGTTTAGCTAAACAGCTGACCTTGTAAGACGCTTAGGTGTGAACGCTCGTAAGCTTCAGCAGAAAGTCGGCAAAGATTTATTTGTGTCCCTCCAATGAGTTGCCCGGGAGAACCCCGTTTTCTACAAGTGTTGGTCCAATACTCCCTCAATAGGCAGGGGACTCCGACAGGGCTGCTTGCCGGCCCCCGATCTGGGGCAGGGGCAGTGGGCGGCCTGTGGCCCAGGCAGAAACCTCTCTGCATGTGTCCCAGGGACCCATCTGCCTGCGAACTTTCGGTCACCTGGCAGGAAGCTACGATGCCCAGACCTTTGGTTAGGTGTGCAGTGAGGTGTACTTCGCGGACAGGTTCCACACTCTTCAAGTAACAGGTCGGCCTGAGTGGAGAGGTGAGAGTTTGGGCAGCTGTGCAGACCAAGAAGGCGCCCTTTGGCCTGGGCCTAAATGCTTGTGACACCCCACTGGACCTGCCGGGCTCCTAGGGACCTGCCCTGGGCCCCCTGCTCCCCTGCCCTTTGTTCAGTCACAGCAGAGATGGCCACACCCACTCCTTCAGTGAGGGCAGTGTTCCAACCTCCCTCAGCCCCGCCCCCTCTCCGCAGTTTACCATGGGCTACAGATGCTGCATCCGGAGGCCAGGGTGTTCCGAGAATGCCAAGGGCAGACATGATGATTTTAAATGATTTCCTCTTGTGTCAGGTTTGGTAAATTTTAGGAGCTAGGAAATGGTCCACTTTACAGAAATGTTCAAATTTACTGGCATTTCTTATATTCTCTGCTATAACATTGGACTGATTCTTTCTGTATATTCTTTACTTATGTTTTTGTTTTCCTTAATCAAAGTGTGTCTTTTCAATCTTTTCAAAGAAGATTCTTTGGACTTACTAAATCACCTCAATTTTATACGTTTTCTGTTGTATTAAGTTCTGCTCATATCTTTATGTATCTTTTTTCTATGTTCTCAGGGTTTATAGTTTTGATCTTCTGATGTCAATTAAAACACTTGGTTATTCATTTTAATAAATATTTTACTTATAAAGATTTGAACTTTTGAAGATTCCAGCTTACTTGTAAGTTTCTAAGGGTCAGGTCCTCTCCATTGTTGCTGACCTAAGGTTTAGTTCACCATATAACAATGTATATATTGACCTATTTTCCCCTCGACTTTCTGTGATTCCCTACATCTCACCTTTCTTTGCAGACAAGCCATTTGAAATACCCTTAACTTATTTCACAGCCAATAAGTCATTGAAATAATGTGTATTTTTTAGAGAAATCTTCTTCTATAATTAGGCAGAAAATCTCACCTGCCATAGTTTTCAAAACAGCATAATTTCACTCTTCTCAATGCTTAATCTGTTGTATTACACAACCTTTGAGTATTTAGCTTTATCAATGACATGTACTTTAAAAATGTTTTAGAGATCCTACCAGTCTTTGAAAACATCCTTGTTCCTGGTTTCAGTTCCAGTTTTATGTATATTTTCTGCCTTGCACCTGACTATTCCAACAATTGCTGGATGGCCTTGGGAATCTAATTCTGGTATTGATAGTTTTTGCTGATTGTCTCCCCTTGTAGCTGATTTCTTCATTATTGTGTAAATTTAGATCATGAGCTCATGTTTAGCTAAACAGCTGACCTTGTAAGACGCTTAGGTGTGAACGCTTGTAAGCTTCAGCAGAAAGTCGGCAAAGATTTATTTGTGTCCCTCCAATGAGTTGCCCGGGAGAACCCCGTTTTCTACAAGTGTTGGTCCAATACTCCCTCAATAGGCAGGGGACTCCGACAGGGCTGCTTGGCGGCCCCCGATCTGGGGCAGGGGCAGTGGGCGGCCTGTGGCCCAGGCAGAAGCCTCTCTGCATGTGTCCCAGGGACCCATCTGCCTGCGAACTTCGGTCACCTGGCAGGAAGCTATGATGCCCAGACCTATGGTTAGCTGAGCAGTGAGGTGTACTGTCCGGACAGGTTCCACACACACTTCAAGTAAGAGGTCGGCCTGAGTGGAAAGGTGAGAGTTTGGGCAGCTGTGCAGACAAAGAAGGCGCCCTTTGGCCTGGGCCTAAATGCTTGTGACACCCCACTGGACCTGCCGGGCTCTGAGGGCCCTGCCCTGGGCCCCCTGCTCCCCTGCCCTTTGTTCAGTCACAGCAGAGATGGCCACACCCACTCCCTCAGTGAGGGCAGAGTTCCAACCTCCCTCAGCCCCGCCCCCTCTCCGCAGGTTACCATGGACTACAGAGGCTGCATTCTGAGGCCAGGGCGTTCCGAGAATGCCAAGGGCAGACATGATGACCTTAAATGATTTCCTCTTGTGTCAGGTTTGGTAAACTTTAGGAGCTAGGAAATGGTCCACTTTACAGAAATGTTCAAAATTACTGGCATTTCATATATTCTCTACTATAACATTGTCCTGATTCTTTCTGTATATTCTTTACTTATGTTTTTGTTTTCCTTAATCAAAGTGTGTCTTTTCAATCTTTTCAAAGAAGATTCTTTGGACTTACTAAATCACCTCAATTTTATACGTTTTCTGTTGGATTTAGTTCTGCTCATATCTTTATTTATCTTTTTTCTATGTTCTCAGGGTTTATTGTTTTGATCTTCTCATGTCAATTAAAACACTTGGTTATTCATTTTAATAAATATTTTACTTATAAAGATTTGAACCTTTGAAGATTCCAGCTTACTTGTAAGTTTCTAAGGGTCAGGTCCTCTCCATTGTTGCTGGCCTAAGGTTTAGTTCACCATATAGCAATGTATATATTGACCTATTTTCCCCTCGACTTTCTGTGATTCCCTACATCTCACCTTTCTTTGCAGACAAGCCATTTGAAATACCCTTAACTTATTTCACAGCCAATAAGTCATTGAAATAATGTGTATTTTTTAGAGAAATCTTCTTATATAATTAGGCAGAAAATCTCACCTGCCATAGTTTTCAAAACAGCATAATTTCACTCTTCTCAATGCTTAATCTGTTGTATTACACAACCTTTGAGTATTTATCTTTATCAATGACATGTACTTTAAAAATGTTTTAGAGATCCTACCAGTCTTTGAAAACATCCTTGTTCCTGGATTCAGTTCCAGTTTTATGTATATTTTCTGCCTTGCACCTGACTATTCCAACAATTGATGGATGGCCTTGGGAATCTAATTCTGGTATTGATAGATTTTGCTGATTGTCTCCCCTGGTAGCTGATTTCTTCATTATTGTGTAAATTTAGATCATGAGCTCATGTTTAGCTAAACAGCTGACCTTGTAAGACGCTTAGGTGTGAACGCTCGTAAGCTTCAGCAGAAAGTCGGCAAAGATTTATTTGTGTCCCTCCAATGAGTTGCCCGGGAGAACCCCGTTTTCTACAAGTGTTGGTCCAATACACACTCAATAGGCAGGGGACTCCGACTGGGCTGCTTGGCGGCCCCCGATCTGGGGCAGGGGCAGTGGGTGGCCTGTGGCCCAGGCAGAAGCCTCTCTGCATGTGTCCCAGGGACCCATCTGCCTGCGAACTTCGGTCACCTGGCAGGAAGCTACGATGCCCAGACCTTTGGTTAGGTGTGCAGCGAGGTGTACTTCGCGGACAGGTTCCACACACACTTCAAGTAAGAGGTCGGCCTGAGTGGAAAGGTGAGAGTTTGGGCAGCTGTGCAGACAAAGAAGGCGCCCTTTGGCCTGGGCCTAAATGCTTGTGACACCCCACTGGACCTGCCGGGCTCTGAGGGCCCTGCCCTGGGCCCCCTGCTCCCCTGCCCTTTGTTCAGTCACAGCAGAGATGGCCACACCCACTCCCTCAGTGAGGGTAGTGTTCCAACCTCCCTCAGCCCCGCCCCTTCTGCGCAGGTTACCATGGACTACAGATGCTGCATCCGGAGGCCAGGGTGTTCCGAGAATGACATGGGCAGACATGATGACCTTAAATGATTTCCTCTTGTGTCAGGTTTGATAAACTTTAGGAGCTAGGAAATGGTCCACTTTACAGAAATGTTCAAATTTACTGGCATTTCTTATATCCTCTGCTATAACATTGTCCTGATTCTTTCTGTATATTGTTTACTTATGTTTTTGTTTTCCTTAATCAAAGTGTGTCTTTTCAATCTTTTCAAAGAAGATCCTTTGGACTTACTAAATCACCTCAAATTTATACGTTTTCTGTTGTATTAAGTTCTGCTCATATCTTTATTTATCTTTTTTCCATGTTCTCAGGGTTTATTGTTTTGATCGTCTGATGTCAAAACACTTGGTTATTCATTTTAATAAATATTTTACTTATAAAGATTTTAACTTTTGAAGATTCCAGCTTACTTGTAAGTTTCTAAGGGTCAGGTCCTCTCCATTGTTGCTGGCTTAAGGTTTAGTTCACCATATAGCAATGTATATATTGACCTATTTTCCCCTCGACTTTCTGTGATTCCCTACATCTCACCTTTCTTTGCAGACAAGCCATTTGAAATACCCTTAACTTATTTCACAGCCAATAAGTCATTGAAATAATGTGTATTTTTTAGAGAAATCTTCTTCTATAATTAGGCAGAAAATCTCACCTGCCATAGTTTTCAAAACAGCATAATTTCACTCTTCTCAATGCTTAATCTGTTGTATTACACAACCTTTGAGTATTTAGCTTTATCAATGACATGTACTTTAAAAATGTTTTAGAGATCCTACCCGTCTCTGAAAACATCCTTGTTCCTGGTTTCAGTTCCAGTATTATGTATATTTTCTGCCTTGCACCTGACTATTCCAACAATTGATGGATGGCCTTGGGAATCTAATTCTGGTATTGATAGTTTTTGCTGATTGTCTCCCCTTGTAGCTGATTTCTTCATTATTGTGTAAATTTAGATCATGAGCTCATGTTTAGCTAAACAGCTGACCTTGTAAGACGCTTAGGTGTGAACGCTCGTAAGCTTCAGCAGAAAGTCGGCAAAGATTTATTTGTGTACCTCCAATGAGTTGCCCGGGAGAACCCCGTTTTCTACAAGTGTTGGTCCAATACTCCCTCAATAGGCAGGGGATTCCGACAGGGCTGCTTGGCGGCCCCCGATCTGGGGCAGGGGCAGTGGGCGGCCTGTGGCCCAGGCAGAAGCCTCTCTGCATGTGTCCCAGGGACCCATCTGCCTGCGAACTTCGGTCACCTGGCAGGAAGCTATGATGCCCAGACCTATGGTTAGCTGAGCAGCGAGGTGTACTGTGCAGACAGGTTCCACACACACTTCAAGTAAGAGGTCGGCCTGAGTGGAAAGGTGAGAGTTTGGGCAGCTGTGCAGACAAAGAAGGCGCCCTTTGGCCTGGGCCTAAATGCTTGTGACACCCCACTGGACCTGCCGGGCTCTGAGGGCCCTGCCCTGGGCCCCCTGCTCCCCTGCCCTTTGTTCAGTCACAGCAGAGATGGCCACACCCACTCCCTCAGTGAGGGTAGTGTTCCAACCTCCCTCAGCCCCGCCCCTTCTGCGCAGGTTACCATGGACTACAGATGCTGCATCCGGAGGCCAGGGTGTTCCGAGAATGACATGGGCAGACATGATGACCTTAAATGATTTCCTCTTGTGTCAGGTTTGATAAACTTTAGGAGCTAGGAAATGGTCCACTTTACAGAAATGTTCAAATTTACTGGCATTTCTTATATCCTCTGCTATAACATTGTCCTGATTCTTTCTGTATATTGTTTACTTATGTTTTTGTTTTCCTTAATCAAAGTGTGTCTTTTCAATCTTTTCAAAGAAGATCCTTTGGACTTACTAAATCACCTCAAATTTATACGTTTTCTGTTGTATTAAGTTCTGCTCATATCTTTATTTATCTTTTTTCCATGTTCTCAGGGTTTATTGTTTTGATCGTCTGATGTCAAAACACTTGGTTATTCATTTTAATAAATATTTTACTTATAAAGATTTTAACTTTTGAAGATTCCAGCTTACTTGTAAGTTTCTAAGGGTCAGGTCCTCTCCATTGTTGCTGGCTTAAGGTTTAGTTCACCATATAGCAATGTATATATTGACCTATTTTCCCCTCGACTTTCTGTGATTCCCTACATCTCACCTTTCTTTGCAGACAAGCCATTTGAAATACCCTTAACTTATTTCACAGCCAATAAGTCATTGAAATAATGTGTATTTTTTAGAGAAATCTTCTTCTATAATTAGGCAGAAAATCTCACCTGCCATAGTTTTCAAAACAGCATAATTTCACTCTTCTCAATGCTTAATCTGTTGTATTACACAACCTTTGAGTATTTAGCTTTATCAATGACATGTACTTTAAAAATGTTTTAGAGATCCTACCCGTCTCTGAAAACATCCTTGTTCCTGGTTTCAGTTCCAGTATTATGTATATTTTCTGCCTTGCACCTGACTATTCCAACAATTGATGGATGGCCTTGGGAATCTAATTCTGGTATTGATAGTTTTTGCTGATTGTCTCCCCTTGTAGCTGATTTCTTCATTATTGTGTAAATTTAGATCATGAGCTCATGTTTAGCTAAACAGCTGACCTTGTAAGACGCTTAGGTGTGAACGCTCGTAAGCTTCAGCAGAAAGTCGGCAAAGATTTATTTGTGTACCTCCAATGAGTTGCCCGGGAGAACCCCGTTTTCTACAAGTGTTGGTCCAATACTCCCTCAATAGGCAGGGGATTCCGACAGGGCTGCTTGGCGGCCCCCGATCTGGGGCAGGGGCAGTGGGCGGCCTGTGGCCCAGGCAGAAGCCTCTCTGCATGTGTCCCAGGGACCCATCTGCCTGCGAACTTCGGTCACCTGGCAGGAAGCTATGATGCCCAGACCTATGGTTAGCTGAGCAGCGAGGTGTACTGTGCAGACAGGTTCCACACACACTTCAAGTAAGAGGTCGGCCTGAGTGGAAAGGTGAGAGTTTGGGCAGCTGTGCAGACAAAGAAGGCGCCCTTTGGCCTGGGCCTAAATGCTTGTTACACCCCACTGGACCTGCCAGGCTCTGAGGGCCCTGCCCTGGGCCCCCTGCTCCCCTGCCCTTTGTTCAGTCACAGCAGAGATGGCCACACCCACTCCCTCAGTGAGGGCAGAGTTCCAACCTCCCTCAGCCCCGCACCCTCTCCGCAGGTTACCATGGACTACAGAGGCTGCATTCTGAGGCCAGGGCGTTCCGAGAATGCCAAGGGCAGACATGATGACCTTAAATGATTTCCTCTTGTGTCAGGTTTGGTAAACTTTAGGAGCTAGGAAATGGTCCACTTTACAGAAATGTTCAAAATTACTGGCATTTCATATATTCTCTACTATAACATTGGCCTGATTCTTTCTGTATATTCTTTACTTATGTTTTTGTTTTCCTTAATCAAAGTGTGTCTTTTCAATCTTTTCAAAGAAGATTCTTTGGACTTACAAATCACCTCAATTTTATACGTTTTCTGTTGTATTTAGTTCTGCTCATATCTTTATTTATCTTTTTTCTATGTTCTCAGGGTTTATTGTTTTGATCTTCTGATGTCAATTAAAACACTTGGTTATTCATTTTAATAAATATTTTACTTATAAAGATTTGAACTTTTGAAGATTCCAGCTTACTTGTAAGTTTCTAAGGGTCAGGTCCTCTCCATTGTTGCTGGCCTAAGGTTTAGTTCACCATATAGCAATGTATATATTGACCTATTTTCCCCTCGACTTTCTGTGATTCCCTACATCTCACCTTTCTTTGCAGACAAGCCATTTGAAATACCCTTAACTTATTTCACAGCCAATAAGTCATTGAAATAATGTGTATTTTTTAGAGAAATCTTCTTATATAATTAGGCAGAAAATCTCACCTGCCATAGTTTTCAAAACAGCATAATTTCACTCTTCTCAATGCTTAATCTGTTGTATTACACAACCTTTGAGTATTTAGCTTTATCAATGACATGTACTTTAAAAATGTTTTAGAGATCCTACCAGTCTTTGAAAACATCCTTGTTCCTGGTTTCAGTTCCAGTTTTATGTATATTTTCTGCCTTGCACCTGACTATTCCAACAATTGATGGATGGCCTTGGGAATCTAATTCTGGTATTGATAGTTTTTGCTGATTGTCTCCCCTTGTAGCTGATTTCTTCATTATTGTGTAAATTTAGATCATGAGCTCATGTTTAGCTAAACAGCTGACCTTGTAAGACGCTTAGGTGTGAACGCTCGTAAGCTTCAGCAGAAAGTCGGCAAAGATTTATTTGTGTCCCTCCAATGAGTTGCCCGGGAGAACCCCGTTTTCTACAAGTGTTGGTCCAATACACACTCAATAGGCAGGGGACTCCGACAGGGCTGCTTGGCGGCCCCCGATCTGGGGCAGGGGCAGTGGGTGGCCTGTGGCCCAGGCAGAAGCCTCTCTGCATGTGTCCCAGGGAACCATCTGCCTGCGAACTTCGGTCACCTGGCAGGAAGCTACGATGCCCAGACCTTTGGTTAGGTGTGCAGCGAGGTGTACTTCGCGGACAGGTTCCACACACACTTCAAGTAAGAGGTCGGCCTGAGTGGAAAGGTGAGAGTTTGGGCAGCTGTGTAGACAAAGAAGGCGCCCTTTGGCCTGGGCCTAAATGCTTGTGGCACCCCACTGGACCTGCCGGGCTCTGAGGGCCCTGCCCTGGGCCCCCTGATCCCCTGCCCTTTGTTCAGTCACAGCAGAGATGGCCACACCCACTCCCTCAGTGAGGGTAGTGTTCCAACCTCCCTCAGCCCCGCCCCCTCTCCGCAGGTTACCATGGACTACAGATGCTGCATCCGGAGGCCAGGGTGTTCCGAGAATGACATGGGCAGACATGATGACCTTAAATGATTTCCTCTTGTGTCAGGTTTGGTAAACTTTAGGAGCTAGGAAATGGTCCACTTTACAGAAATGTTCAAATTTACTGGCATTTCTTATATTCTCTGCTATAACATTGTCCTGATTCTTTCTGTATATTCTTTACTTATGTTTTTGTTTTCCTTAATCAAAGTGTGTATTTTCAATCTTTTCAAAGAAGATTCTTTGGACTTACTAAATCACCTCAATTTTATACGTTTTCTGTTGTATTAAGTTCTGCTCATATCTTTATTTATCTTTTTTCTATGTTCTCAGGGTTTATTGTTTTGATCTTCTGATGTCAATTAAAACACTTGGTTATTCATTTTAATAAATATTTTACTTATAAAGATTTGAACTTTTGAAGATTCCAGCTTACTTGTAAGTTTCTAAGGGTCAGGTCCTCTCCATTGTTGCTGGCCTAAGGTTTAGTTCACCATATAGCCATGTATATATTGACCTATTTTCCCCTCGACTTTCTGTGATTCCCTACATCTCACCTTTCTTTGCAGACAAGCCATTTGAAATACCCTTAACTTATTTCACAGCCAATAAGTCATTGAAATAATGTGTATTTTTTAGAGAAATCTTCTTATATAATTAGGCAGAAAATCTCACCTGCCATAGTTTTCAAAACAGCATAATTTCACTCTTCTCAATGCTTAATCTGTTGTATTACACAACCTTTGAGTATTTAGCTTTATCAATGACATGTACTTTAAAAATGTTTTAGAGATCCTACCAGTCTTTGAAAACATCCTTGTTCCTGGTTTCAGTTCCAGTTTTATGTATATTTTCTGCCTTGCACCTGACTATTCCAACAATTGCTGGATGGCCTTGGGAATCTAATTCTGGTATTGATAGTTTTTGCTGATTGTCTCCCCTTGTAGCTGATTTCTTCATTATTGTGTAAATTTAGATCATGAGCTCATGTTTAGCTAAACAGCTGACCTTGTAAGACGCTTAGGTGTGAACGCTCGTAAGCTTCAGCAGAAAGTCGGCAAAGATTTATTTGTGTCCCTCCAATGAGTTGCCCGGGAGAACCCCGTTTTCTACAAGTGTTGGTCCAATACTCCCTCAATAGGCAGGGGACTCCGACAGGGCTGCTTGGCGGCCCCCGATCTGGGGCAGGGGCAGTGGGCGGCCTGTGGCCCAGGCAGAAGCCTCTCTGCATGTGTCCCAGGGACCCATCTGCCTGCGAACTTCGGTCACCTGGCAGGAAGCTACGATGCCCAGACCTTTGGTTAGGTGTGCAGTGATGTGTACTTCGCGGACAGGTTCCACACTCTTCAAGTAAGAGGTCGGCCTGAGTGGAGAGGTGAGAGTTTGGGCAGCTGTGCAGACCAAGAAGGCGCCCTTTGGCCTGGGCCTAAATGCTTGTGACACACAACTGGACCTGCCAGGCTCCTAGGGCCCTGCACTGGGCCCCCTGCTCCCCTGCCCTTTGTTCAGTCACAGCAGAGATGGCCACACCCACTCCTTCAGTGAGGGCAGTGTTCCAACCTCCCTCAGCCCCGCCCCCTCTCCGCAGGTTACCATGGGCTACAGATGCTGCATCCGGAGGCCAGGGTGTTCCGAGAATGCCAAGGGCAGACATGATGACCTTAAATGATTTCCTCTTGTGTCAGGTTTGGTAAACTTTAGGAGCTAGGAAATGGTCCACTTTACAGAAATGTTCAAATTTGCTGGCATTTCTTATATTCTCTGCTATAACATTGGCCTGATTCTTTCTGTATATTCTTTACTTATGTTTTTGTTTTCCTTAATCAAAGTGTGTCTTTTCAATCTTTTCAAAGAAGATTCTTTGGACTTACTAAATCACCTCAATTTTATACGTTTTCTGTTGTATTAAGTTCTGCTCATATCTTTATGTATCTTTTTTCTATGTTCTCAGGGTTTATAGTTTTGATCTTCTGATGTCAATTAAAACACTTGGTTATTCATTTTAATAAATATTTTACTTATAAAGATTTGAACTTTTGAAGATTCCAGCTTACTTCTAAGTTTCTAAGGGTCAGGTCCTCTCCATTGTTGCTGGCCTAAGGTTTAGTTCACCATATAGCAATGTATATATTGACCTATTTTCCCCTCGACTTTCTGTGATTCCCTTCATCTCACCTTTCTTTGCAGACAAGCCATTTGAAATACCCTTAACTTATTTCACAGCCAATAAGTCATTGAAATAATGTGTATTTTTTAGAGAAATCTTCTTATATAATTAGGCAGAAAATCTCACCTGCCATAGTTTTCAAAACAGCATAATTTCACTCTTCTCAATGCTTAATCTGTTGTATTACACAACCTTTGAGTATTTAGCTTTATCAATGACATGTACTTTAAAAATGTTTTAGAGATCCTACCAGTCTTTGAAAACATCCTTGTTCCTGGTTTCAGTTCCAGTTTTATGTATATTTTCTGCCTTGCACCTGACTATTCCAACAATTGCTGGATGGCCTTGGGAATCTAATTCTGGTATTGATAGTTTTTGCTGATTGTCTCCCCTTGTAGCTGATTTCTTCATTATTGTGTAAATTTAGATCATGAGCTCATGTTTAGCTAAACAGCTGACCTTGTAAGACGCTTAGGTGTGAACGCTCGTAAGCTTCAGCAGAAAGTCGGCAAAGATTTATTTGTGTCCCTCCAATGAGTTGCCCGGGAGAACCCCGTTTTCTACAAGTGTTGGTCCAATACTCCCTCAATAGGCAGGGGACTCCGACAGTGCTGCTTGGCGGCCCCCGATCTGGGGCAGGGGCAGTGGGTGGCCTGTGGCCCAGGCAGAAGCCTCTCTGCATGTGTCCCAGGGACCCATCTGCCTGCGAACTTCGGTCACCTGGCAGAAGCTATGATGCCCAGACCTATGGTTAGCTGAGCAGCGAGGTGTACTGTCCGGACAGGTTCCAAACACACTTCAAGTAAGAGGTCGGCCTGAGTGGAAAGGTGAGAGTTTGGGCAGCTGTGCAGACCAAGAAGGCGCCCTTTGGACTGGGCCTAAATGCTTGTGACACCCCACTGGACCTGCCGGGCTCTGAGGGCCCTGCCCTGGGCCCCCTGCTCCCCTGCCCTTTGTTCAGTCACAGCAGAGATGGCCACACCCACTCCCTCAGTGAGGGCAGAGTTCCAAACTCCCTCAGCCCCGCCCCCTCTCCGCAGGTTACCATGGACTACAGAGGCTGCATTCTGAGGCCAGGGCGTTCCGAGAATGCCAAGGGCAGACATGATGACCTTAAATGATTTCCTCTTGTGTCAGGTTTGGTAAACTTTAGGAGCTAGGAAATGGTCCACTTTACAGAAATGTTCAAATTTGCTGGCATTTCTTATATTCCCTGCTATAACATTGGCCTGATTCTTTCTGTATATTCTTTACTTATGTTTTTGTTTTCCTTAATCAAAGTGTGTCTTTTCAATCTTTTCAAAGAAGATTCTTTGGACTTACTAAATCACCTCAATTTTATACGTTTTCTGTTGTATTAAGTTCTGCTCATATCTTTTTTTTTTTTTTTTTTTTTTTTTTTTTTTTTTTTTTTTTTGCGGTATGCGGGCCTCTCACTGTTGTGGCCTCCCCCGTTGCGGAGCACAGGCTCCGGACGCACAGGCCCAGCGGCCATGGCTCACGGGCCCAGCCGCTCCGCGGCATATGGGATCCTCCCAGACCGGGGCACGAACCCGTGTCCCCTGCATCGGCAGGCGGACTCTCAACCACTGCGCCACCAGGGAGGCCCTGCTCATATCTTTATGTATCTTTTTTCTATGTTCTCAGGGTTTATAGTTTTGATCTTCTGATGTCAATTAAAACACTTGGTTATTCATTTTAATAAATATTTTACTTATAAAGATTTGAACTTTTGAAGATTCCAGCTTACTTGTAAGTTTCTAAGGGTCAGGTCCTCTCCATTGTTGCTGGCCTAAGGTTTAGTTCACCATATAGCAATGTATATATTGACCTATTTTCCCCTCGACTTTCTGTGATTCCCTACATCTCACCTTTCTTTGCAGACAAGCCATTTGAAATACCCTTAACTTATTTCACAGCCAATAAGTCATTGAAATAATGTGTATTTTTTAGAGAAATCTTCTTATATAATTAGGCAGAAAATCTCACCTGCCATAGTTTTCAAAACAGCATAATTTCACTCTTCTCAATGCTTAATCTGTTGTATTACACAACCTTTGAGTATTTAGCTTTATCAATGACATGTACTTTAAAAATGTTTAGAGATCCTACCAGTCTTTGAAAACATCCTTGTTCCTGGTTTCAGTTCCAGTTTTATGTATATTTTCTGCCTTGCACCTGACTGTTCCAACAATTGATGGATGGCCTTGGGAATCTAATTCTGGTATTGATAGTTTTTGCTGATTGTCTCCCCTTGTAGCTGATTTCTTCATTATTGTGTAAATTTAGATCATGAGCTCATGTTTAGCTAAACAGCTGACCTTGTAAGACGCTTAGGTGTGAACGCTCGTAAGCTTCAGCAGAAAGTCGGCAAAGATTTATTTGTGTCCCTCCAATGAGTTGCCCGGGAGAACCCCGTTTTCTACAAGTGTTGGTCCAATACTCCCTCAATAGGCAGGGGACTCCGAAAGGGCTGCTTGGCGGCCCCCGATCTGGGGCAGGGGCAGTGGGCGGCCTGTGGCCCAGGCAGAAGCCTCTCTGCATGTGTCCCAGGGACCCATCTGCCTGCGAACTTCGGTCACCTGGCAGGAAGCTATGATGCCCAGACCTATGGTTAGCTGAGCAGCGAGGTGTACTGTGCAGACAGGTTCCACACACACTTCAAGTAAGAGGTCGGCCAGAGTGGAAAGGTGAGAGTTTGGGCAGCTGTGCAGACAAAGAAGGCGCCCTTTGGCCTGGGCCTAAATGCTTGTGACACCCCACTGGACCTGCCGGGCTCTGAGGGCCCTGCCCTGGGCCCCCTGCTCCCCTGCCCTTTGTTCAGTCACAGCAGAGATGGCCACACCCACTCCCTAAGTGAGGGCAGAGTTCCAACCTCCCTCAGCCCCGCCCCCTCTCCGCAGGTTACCATGGACTACAGAGGCTGCATTCTGAGGCCAGGGCGTTCCGAGAATGCCAAGGGCAGACATGATAACCTTAAATGATTTCCTCTTGTGTCAGGTTTGGTAAACTTTAGGAGCTAGGAAATGGTCCACTTTACAGAAATGTTCAAAATTACTGGCATTTCATATATTCTCTACTATAACATTGTCCTGATTCTTTCTGTATATTCTTTACTTATGTTTTTGTTTTCCTTAATCAAAGTGTGTCTTTTCAATCTTTTCAAAGAAGATTCTTTGGACTTACTAAATCACCTCAATTTTATACGTTTTCGGTTGTATTTAGTTCTGCTCATATCTTTATTTATCTTTTTTCTATGTTCTCAGGGTTTATTGTTTTGATCTTCTGATGTCAATTAAAACACTTGGTTATTCATTTTAATAAATATTTTACTTATAAAGATTTGAACTTTTGAAGATTCCAGCTTACTTGTAAGTTTCTAAGGGTCAGGTCCTCTCCATTGTTGCTGGCCTAAGGTTTAGTTCACCATATAGCAATGTATATATTGACCTATTTTCCCCTCGACTTTCTGTGATTCCCTACATCTCACCTTTCTTTGCAGACAAGCCATTTGAAATACCCTTAACTTATTTCACAGCCAATAAGTCATTGAAATAATGTGTAT
Source organism: Mesoplodon mirus (assembly GCF_964341445.2). NCBI lineage: Eukaryota > Metazoa > Chordata > Mammalia > Artiodactyla > Ziphiidae > Mesoplodon > Mesoplodon mirus. The sequence goes on along the minus strand of NC_138976.1, from coordinate 165,142,198 downwards.
TTTTTAGAGAAATCTTCTTATATAATTAGGCAGAAAATCTCACCTGCCATAGTTTTCAAAACAGCATAATTTCACTCTTCTCAATGCTTAATCTGTTGTATTACACAACCTTTGAGTATTTAGCTTTATCAATGACATGTACTTTAAAAATGTTTTAGAGATCCTACCAGTCTTTGAAAACATCCTTGTTCCTGGTTTCAGTTCCAGTTTTATGTATATTTTCTGCCTTGCACCTGACTATTCCAACAATTGCTGGATGGCCTTGGGAATCTAATTCTGGTATTGATAGTTTTTGCTGATTGTCTCCCCTTGTAGCTGATTTCTTCATTATTGTGTAAATTTAGATCATGAGCTCATGTTTAGCTAAACAGCTGACCTTGTAAGACGCTTAGGTGTGAACCCTCGTAAGCTTCAGCAGAAAGTCGGCAAAGATTTATTTGTGTCCCTCCAATGAGTTGCCCGGGAGAACCCCGTTTTCTACAAGTGTTGGTCCAATACTCCCTCAATAGGCAGGGGACTCCAACAGGGCTGCTTGCCGGCCCCTGATCTGGGGCAGGGGCAGTGGGCGGCCTGTGGCCCAGGCAGAAGCCTCTCTGCATGTGTCCCAGGGACCCATCTGCCTGCGAACTTCCGTCACCTGGCAGGAAGCTACGATGCCCAGACCTTTGGTTAGGTGTGCAGTGATGTGTACTTCGCGGACAGGTTCCACATTCTTCAAGTAAGAGGTCGGCCTGAGTGGAGAGGTAAGAGTTTGGGCAGCTGTGCAGACCAAGAAGGCGCCCTTTGGCCTGGGCCTAAATGCTTGTGACACCCCACTGGACCTGCCAGGCTCCTAGGGCCCTGCCCTGGGCCCCCTGCTCCCCTGCCCTTTGTTCAGTCACAGCAGAGATGGCCACACCCACTCCTTCAGTGAGGGCAGTGTTCCAACCTCCCTCAGCCCCGCCCCCTCTCCGCAGGTTACCATGGGCTACAGATGCTGCATCCGGAGGCCAGGGTGTTCCGAGAATGCCAAGGGCAGACATGATGACCTTAAATGATTTCCTCTTGTGTCAGGTTTGGTAAACTTTAGGAGCTAGGAAATGGTCCACTTTACAGAAATGTTCAAATTTGCTGGCATTTCTTATATTCTCTGCTATAACATTGGCCTGATTCTTTCTGTATATTCTTTACTTATGTTTTTGTTTTCCTTAATCAAAGTGTGTCTTTTCAATCTTTTCAAAGAAGATTCTTTGGACTTACTAAATCACCTCAATTTTATACGTTTTCTGTTGTATTAAGTTCTGCTCATATCTTTATGTATCTTTTTTCTATGTTCTCAGGGTTTATAGTTTTGATCTTCTGATGTCAATTAAAACACTTGGTTATTCATTTTAATAAATATCTTACTTATAAAGATTTGAACTTTTGAAGATTCCAGCTTACTTGTAAGTTTCTAAGGGTCAGTTCCTCTCCATTGTTGCTGGCCTAAGGTTTAGTTCACCATATAGCAATGTATATATTGACCTATTTTCCCCTCGACTTTCTGTGATTCCCTACATCTCACCTTTCTTTGCAGACAAGCCATTTGAAATACCCTTAACTTATTTCACAGCCAATAAGTCATTGAAATAATGTGTATTTTTTAGAGAAATCTTCTTATATAATTAGGCAGAAAATCTCACCTGCCATAGTTTTCAAAACAGCATAATTTCACTCTTCTCAATGCTTAATCTGTTGTATTACACAACCTTTGAGTATTTAGCTTTATCAATGACATGTACTTTAAAAATGTTTAGAGATCCTACCAGTCTTTGAAAACATCCTTGTTCCTGGTTTCAGTTCCAGTTTTATTTATATTTTCTGCCTTGCACCTGACTCTTCCAACAATTGATGGATGGCCTTGGGAATCTAATTCTGGTATTGATAGTTTTTGCTGATTGTCTCCCCTTGTAGCTGATTTCTTCATTATTGTGTAAATTTAGATCATGAGCTCATGTTTAGCTAAACAGCTGACCATGTAAGACGCTTAGGTGTGAACGCTTGTAAGCTTCAGCAGAAAGTCGGCAAAGATTTATTTCTGTCCCTCCAATGAGTTGCCCGGGAGAACCCCGTTTTCTACAAGTGTTGGTCCAATACTCCCTCAATAGGCTGGGGATTCCTACAGGGCTGCTTGGCGGCCCCCGATCTGGGGCAGGGGCATTGGGTGGCCTGTGGCCCATGCAGAAGCCTCTCTGCATGTGTCCCAGGGACCCATCTGCCTGCGAACTTCGGTCACCTGGCAGGAAGCTATGATGCCCAGACCTATGGTTAGCTGAGCAGCGAGGTGTACTGTCCGGATAGGTTCCAAACACACTTCAAGTAAGAGGTCGGCCTGAGTGGAAAGGTGAGAGTTTGGGCAGCTGTGCAGACCAAGAAGGCGCCCTTTGGCCTGGGCCTAAATGCTTGTGACACCCCACTGGACCTGCCGGGCTCTGAGGGCCCTGCCCTGGGCCCCCTGCTCCCCTGCCCTTTGTTCAGTCACAGCAGAGATGGCCACACCCACTCCCTCAGTGAGGGCAGAGTTCCAACCTCCCTCAGCCCCGCCCCCTCTCCGCAGGTTACCATGGGCTACAGATGCTGCATCCGGAGGCCAGGGTGTTCCGAGAATGCCAAGGGCAGACATGATGACCTTAAATGATTTCCTCTTGTGTCAGGTTTGGTAAACTTTAGGAGCTAGGAAATGGTCCACTTTACAGAAATGTTCAAATTTGCTGGCATTTCTTATATTCCCTGCTATAACATTGGCCTGATTCTTTCTGTATATTCTTTACTTATGTTTTTGTTTTCCTTAATCAAAGTGTGTCTTTTCAATCTTTTCAAAGAAGATTCTTTGGACTTACTAAATCACCTCAATTTTATACGTTTTCTGTTGTATTAAGTTCTGCTCATATCTTTTTTTTTTTTTTTTTTTTTTTTTTTGCGGTATGCGGGCCTCTCACTGTTGTGGCCTCCCCCGTTGCGGAGCACAGGCTCCGGACGCACAGGCCCAGCGGCCATGGCTCACGGGCCCAGCCGCTCCGCGGCATATGGGATCCTCCCAGACCGGGGCACGAACCCGTGTCCCCTGCATCGGCAGGCGGACTCTCAACCACTGCGCCACCAGGGAGGCCCTGCTCATATCTTTATGTATCTTTTTTCTATGTTCTCAGGGTTTATAGTTTTGATCTTCTGATGTCAATTAAAACTCTTGGTTATTCATTTTAATAAATATTTTACTTATAAAGATTTGAACTTTTGAAGATTCCAGCTTACTTGTAAGTTTCTAAGGGTCAGGTCCTCTCCATTGTTGCTGGCCTAAGGTTTAGTTCACCATATAGCAATGTATATATTGACCTATTTTCCCCTCGACTTTCTGTGATTCCCTACATCTCACCTTTCTTTGCAGACAAGCCATTTGAAATACCCTTAACTTATTTCACAGCCAATAAGTCATTGAAATAATGTGTATTTTTTAGAGAAATCTTCTTATATAATTAGGCAGAAAATCTCACCTGCCATAGTTTTCAAAACAGCATAATTTCACTCTTCTCAATGCTTAATCTGTTGTATTACACAACCTTTGAGTATTTAGCTTTATCAATGACATGTACTTTAAAAATGTTTAGAGATCCTACCAGTCTTTGAAAACATCCTTGTTCCTGGTTTCAGTTCCAGTTTTATGTATATTTTCTGCCTTGCACCTGACTGTTCCAACAATTGATGGATGGCCTTGGGAATCTAATTCTGGTATTGATAGTTTTTGCTGATTGTCTCCCCTTGTAGCTGATTTCTTCATTATTGTGTAAATTTAGATCATGAGCTCATGTTTAGCTAAACAGCTGACCTTGTAAGACGCTTAGGTGTGAACGCTCGTAAGCTTCAGCAGAAAGTCGGCAAAGATTTATTTGTGTCCCTCCAATGAGTTGCCCGGGAGAACCCCGTTTTCTACAAGTGTTGGTCCAATACTCCCTCAATAGGCAGGGGACTCCGAAAGGGCTGCTTGGCGGCCCCCGATCTGGGGCAGGGGCAGTGGGCGGCCTGTGGCCCAGGCAGAAGCCTCTCTGCATGTGTCCCAGGGACCCATCTGCCTGCGAACTTCGGTCACCTGGCAGGAAGCTATGATGCCCAGACCTATGGTTAGCTGAGCAGCGAGGTGTACTGTGCAGACAGGTTCCACACACACTTCAAGTAAGAGGTCGGCCAGAGTGGAAAGGTGAGAGTTTGGGCAGCTGTGCAGACAAAGAAGGCGCCCTTTGGCCTGGGCCTAAATGCTTGTGACACCCCACTGGACCTGCCGGGCTCTGAGGGCCCTGCCCTGGGCCCCCTGCTCCCCTGCCCTTTGTTCAGTCACAGCAGAGATGGCCACACCCACTCCCTAAGTGAGGGCAGAGTTCCAACCTCCCTCAGCCCCGCCCCCTCTCCGCAGGTTACCATGGACTACAGAGGCTGCATTCTGAGGCCAGGGCGTTCCGAGAATGCCAAGGGCAGACATGATAACCTTAAATGATTTCCTCTTGTGTCAGGTTTGGTAAACTTTAGGAGCTAGGAAATGGTCCACTTTACAGAAATGTTCAAAATTACTGGCATTTCATATATTCTCTACTATAACATTGTCCTGATTCTTTCTGTATATTCTTTACTTATGTTTTTGTTTTCCTTAATCAAAGTGTGTCTTTTCAATCTTTTCAAAGAAGATTCTTTGGACTTACTAAATCACCTCAATTTTATACGTTTTCGGTTGTATTTAGTTCTGCTCATATCTTTATTTATCTTTTTTCTGTGTTCTCAGGGTTTATTGTTTTGATCTTCTGATGTCAATTAAAACACTTGGTTATTCATTTTAATAAATATTTTACTTATAAAGATTTGAACTTTTGAAGATTCCAGCTTACTTGTAAGTTTCTAAGGGTCAGGTCCTCTCCATTGTTGCTGGCCTAAGGTTTAGTTCACCATATAGCAATGTATATATTGACCTATTTTCCCCTCGACTTTCTGTGATTCCCTACATCTCACCTTTCTTTGCAGACAAGCCATTTGAAATACCCTTAACTTATTTCACAGCCAATAAGTCATTGAAATAATGTGTATTTTTTAGAGAAATCTTCTTATATAATTAGGCAGAAAATCTCACCTGCCATAGTTTTCAAAACAGCATAATTTCACTCTTCTCAATGCTTAATCTGTTGTATTACACAACCTTTGAGTATTTAGCTTTATCAATGACATGTACTTTAAAAATGTTTTAGAGATCCTACCAGTCTTTGAAAACATCCTTGTTCCTGGTTTCAGTTCCAGTTTTATGTATATTTTCTGCCTTGCACCTGACTATTCCAACAATTGCTGGATGGCCTTGGGAATCTAATTCTGGTATTGATAGTTTTTGCTGATTGTCTCCCCTTGTAGCTGATTTCTTCATTATTGTGTAAATTTAGATCATGAGCTCATGTTTAGCTAAACAGCTGACCTTGTAAGACGCTTAGGTGTGAACGCTCGTAAGCTTCAGCAGAAAGTCGGCAAAGATTTATTTGTGTCCCTCCAATGAGTTGCCCGGGAGAACCCCGTTTTCTACAAGTGTTGGTCCAATACTCCCTCAATAGGCAGGGGACTCCAACAGGGCTGCTTGCCGGCCCCTGATCTGGGGCAGGGGCAGTGGGCGGCCTGTGGCCCAGGCAGAAGCCTCTCTGCATGTGTCCCAGGGACCCATCTGCCTGCGAACTTCGGTCACCTGGCAGGAAGCTACGATGCCCAGACCTTTGGTTAGGTGTGCAGTGATGTGTACTTCGCGGACAGGTTCCACATTCTTCAAGTAAGAGGTCGGCCTGAGTGGAGAGGTAAGAGTTTGGGCAGCTGTGCAGACCAAGAAGGCGCCCTTTGGCCTGGGCCTAAATGCTTGTGACACCCCACTGGACCTGCCAGGCTCCTAGGGCCCTGCCCTGGGCCCCCTGCTCCCCTGCCCTTTGTTCAGTCACAGCAGAGATGGCCACACCCACTCCTTCAGTGAGGGCAGTGTTCCAACCTCCCTCAGCCCCGCCCCCTCTCCGCAGGTTACCATGGGCTACAGATGCTGCATCCGGAGGCCAGGGTGTTCCGAGAATGCCAAGGGCAGACATGATGACCTTAAATGATTTCCTCTTGTGTCAGGTTTGGTAAACTTTAGGAGCTAGGAAATGGTCCACTTTACAGAAATGTTCAAATTTGCTGGCATTTCTTATATTCTCTGCTATAAAATTGGCCTGATTCTTTCTGTATATTCTTTACTTATGTTTTTGTTTTCCTTAATCAAAGTGTGTCTTTTCAATCTTTTCAAAGAAGATTCTTTGGACTTACTAAATCACCTCAATTTTATACGTTTTCTGTTGTATTAAGTTCTGCTCATATCTTTATGTATCTTTTTTCTATGTTCTCAGGGTTTATAGTTTTGATCTTCTGATGTCAATTAAAACACTTGGTTATTCATTTTAATAAATATCTTACTTATAAAGATTTGAACTTTTGAAGATTCCAGCTTACTTGTAAGTTTCTAAGGGTCAGTTCCTCTCCATTGTTGCTGGCCTAAGGTTTAGTTCACCATATAGCAATGTATATATTGACCTATTTTCCCCTCGACTTTCTGTGATTCCCTACATCTCACCTTTCTTTGCAGACAAGCCATTTGAAATACCCTTAACTTATTTCACAGCCAATAAGTCATTGAAATAATGTGTATTTTTTAGAGAAATCTTCTTATATAATTAGGCAGAAAATCTCACCTGCCATAGTTTTCAAAACAGCATAATTTCACTCTGCTCAATGCTTAATCTGTTTTATTACACAACCTTTGAGTATTTAGCTTTATCAATGACATGTACTTTAAAAATGTTTTAGAGATCCTACCAGTCTTTGAAAACATCCTTCTTCCTGGTTTCAGTTCCAGTTTTATTTATATTTTCTGCCTTGCACCTGACTCTTCCAACAATTGATGGATGGCCTTGGGAATCTAATTCTGGTATTGATAGTTTTTGCTGATTGTCTCCCCTTGTAGCTGATTTCTTCATTATTGTGTAAATTTAGATCATGAGCTCATGTTTAGCTAAACAGCTGACATTGTAAGACGCTTAGGTGTGAACGCTCGTAAGCTTCAGCAGAAAGTCGGCAAAGATTTATTTCTGTCCCTCCAATGAGTTGCCCGGGAGAACCCCGTTTTCTACAAGTGTTGGTCCAATACTCCCTCAATAGGCAGGGGACTCCGACAGGGCTGCTTGGCGGCCCCCGATCTGGGGCAGGGGCAGTGGGCGGCCTGTGGCCCAGGCAGAAGCCTCTCTGCATGTGTCCCAGGGACCCATCTGCCTGCGAACTTCGGTCACCAAGCAGGAAGCTATGATGCCCAGACCTATGGTTAGCTGAGCAGCGAGGTGTACTGTGCAGACAGGTTCCACACACACTTCAAGTAAGAGGTCGGCCTGAGTGGAAAGGTGAGAGTTTGGGCAGCTGTGCAGACAAAGAAGGCGCCCTTTGCCCTGGGCCTAAATGCTTGTGACACCCCACTGGACCTGCCGGGTTCTGAGGGCCCTGCACTGGGCGCCCTGCTCCCCTGCCCTTTGTTCAGTCACAGCAGAGATGGCCACACCCACTCCCTCAGTGAGGGCAGAGTTCCAACCTCCCTCAGCCCCGCCCCCTCTCCGCAGGTTACCATGGACTACAGAGGCTGCATTCTGAGGCCAGGGCGTTCCGAGAATGCCAAGGGCAGACATGATGACCTTAAATGATTTCCTCTTGTGTCAGGTTTGGTAAACTTTAGGAGCTAGGAAATGGTCCACTTTACAGAAATGTTCAAATTTACTGGCATTTCATATATTCTCCACTATAACATTGTCCTGATTCTTTCTGTATATTCTTTACTTATGTTTTTGTTTTCCTTAATCAAAGTGTGTCTTTTCAATCTTTTCAAAGAAAATTCTTTGGACTTACTAAATCACCTCAATTTTATACGTTTTCTGTTGTATTAAGTTCTGCTCATATCTTTATGTATCTTTTTTCTATGTTCTCAGGGTTTATTGTTTTGATCTTCTGATGTCAATTAAAACACTTGGTTATTCATTTTAATAAATATTTTACTTATAAAGATTTGAACTTTTGAAGATTCCAGCTTACTTGTAAGTTTCTAAGGGTCAGGTCCTCTCCATTGTTGCTGGCCTAAGGTTTAGTTCACCATATAGCAATGTATATATTGACCTATTTTCCCCTCGACTTTCTGTGATTCCCTACATCTCACCTTTCTTTGCAGACAAGCCATTTGAAATACCCTTAACTTATTTCACAGCCAATAAGTCATTGAAATAATGTGTATTTTTTAGAGAAATCTTCTTATATAATTAGGCAGAAAATCTCACCTGCCATAGTTTTCAAAACAGCATAATTTCACTCTTCTCAATGCTTAATCTGTTGTATTACACAACCTTTGAGTATTTAGCTTTATCAATGACATGTACTTTAAAAATGTTTTAGAGATCCTACCAGTCTTTGAAAACATCCTTGTTCCTGGTTTCAGTTCCAGTTTTATGTATATTTTCTGCCTTGCAACTGACTCTTCCAACAATTGATGGATGGCCTTGGGAATCTAAATCTGGTATTGATAGTTTTTGCTGATTGTCTCCCCTTGTAGCTGATTTCTTCATTATTGTGTAAATTTAGATCATGAGCTCATGTTTAGCTAAACAGCTGACCTTGTAAGACGCTTAGGTGTGAACGCTGGTAAGCTTCAGCAGAAAGTCGGCAAAGATTTATTTGTGTCCCTCCAATGAGTTGCCCGGGAGAACCCCGTTTTCTACAAGTGTTGGTCCAATACTCCCTCAATAGGCAGGGGACTCCGACAGGGCTGCTTGGCGGCGCCCGATCTGGGGCAGGGGCAGTGGGCGGCCTGTGGCCCAGGCAGAAGCCTCTCTGCATGTGTCCCACGGACCCATCTGCCTGCGAACTTCGGTCACCTGGCAGGAAGCTACGATGCAGAGACCTTTGGTTAGGTGTGCAGTGAGGTGTACTTCGCGGACAGGTTCCACACTCTTCAAGTAAGAGGTCGGCCTGAGTGGAAAGGTGAGAGTTTGGGCAGCTGTGCAGACCAAGAAGGCGCCCTTTGGCCTGGGCCTAAATGCTTGTGACACCCCACTGGACCTGCCGGGCTCTGAGGGCCCTGCCCTGGGCCCCCTGCTCCCCTGCCCTTTGTTCAGTCACAGCAGAGATGGCCACACCCACTCCCTCAGTGAGGGCCGTGTTCCAACCTCCCTCAGCCCTGCCCCCTCTCCACAGGTTACCATGGACAACAGATGCTGCATTCTGAGGCCAGGGCATTCCGAGAATGACAAGGGCAGACATGATGACCTTAAATGATTTCCTCTTGTGTCAGGTTTGGTAAACTTTAGGAGCTAGGAAATGGTCCACTTTACAGAAATGTTCAAATTTACTGGCATTTCTTATATTCTCTGCTATAACATTGTCCTGATTCTTTCTGTATATTCTTTACTTATGTTTTTGTTTTCCTTAATCAAAGTGTGTCTTTTCAATCTTTTCAAAGAAGATTCTTTGGACTTACTAAATCACCTCAATTTTATACGTTTTCTGTTGTATTAAGTTCTGCTCATATCTTTATGTATCTTTTTTCTATGTTCTCAGGGTTTATAGTTTTGATCTTCTGATGTCAATTAAAACACTTGGTTATTCATTTTAATAAATATTTTACTTATAAAGATTGGAACTTTTGAAGATTCCAGCTTACTTGTAAGTTTCTAAGGGTCAGGTCCTCTCCATTGTTGCTGGCCTAAGGTTTAGTTCACCATATAGCAATGTATATATTGACCTATTTTCCCCTCGACTTTCTGTGATTCCCTACATCTCACCTTTCTTTGCAGACAAGCCATTTGAAATACCCTTAACTTATTTCACAGCCAATAAGTCATTGAAATAATGTGTATTTTTTAGAGAAATCTTCTTATATAATTAGGCAGAAAATCTCACCTGCCATAGTTTTCAAAACAGCATAATTTCACTCTTCTCAATGCTTAATCTGTTGTATTACACAACCTTTGAGTATTTAGCTTTATCAATGACATGTACTTTAAAAATGTTTTAGAGATCCTACCAGTCTTTGAAAACATCCTTGTTCCTGGTTTCAGTTCCAGTTTTATGTATATTTTCTGCCTTGCACCTGACTCTTCCAACAATTGATGGATGGCCTTGGGAATCTAATTCTGGTATTGATAGTTTTTGCTGATTGTCTCCCCTTGTAGCTGATTTCTTCATTATTGTGTAAATTTAGATCATGAGCTCATGTTTAGCTAAACAGCTGACCTTGTAAGACGCTTAGGTGTGAACGCTCGTAAGCTTCAGCAGAAAGTCGGCAAAGATTTATTTGTGTCCCTCCAATGAGTTGCCCGCGAGAACCCCGTTTTCTACAAGTGTTGGTCCAATACTCCCTCAATAGGCAGGGGACTCCGACAGGGCTGCTTGGCGGCCCCCGATCTGGGGCAGGGGCAGTGGGCGGCCTGTGGCCCAGGCAGAAGCCTCTCTGCATGTGTCCCAGGGACCCATCTGCCTGCGAACTTCGGTCACCTGGCAGGAAGCTACGATGCCCAGACCTTTGGTTAGGTGTGCAGTGAGTTGTACTTCGCGGACAGGTTCCAAACTCTTCAAGTAAGAGGTCGGCCTGAGTGGAAAGGTGAGAGTTTGGGCAGCTGTGCAGACAAAGTAGGCGCCCTTTGGCCTGGGCCTAAATGCTTGTGACACCCCACTGGACCTGCCGGGCTCTGAGGGCCCTGCCCTGGGCCCCCTGCTCCCCTGCCCTTTGTTCAGTCACAGCAGAGATGGCCACACCCACTCCTTCAGTGAGGGCCGTGTTCCAACCTCCCTCAGCCCCGGCCCCTCTCCGCAGGTTACCATGGGCTACAGATGCTGCATCCGGAGGCCAGGGTGTTCCGAGAATGCCAAGGGCAGACATGATGACCTTAAATGATTTCCTCTTGTGTCAGGTTTGGTAAACTTTAGGAGCTAGGAAATGGTCCACTTTACAGAAATGTTCAAATTTGCTGGCATTTCTTATATTCTCTGCTATAACATTGGCCTGATTCTTTCTGTATATTCTTTACTTATGTTTTTGTTTTCCTTAATCAAAGTGTGTCTTTTCAATCTTTTCAAAGAAGATTCTTTGGACTTACTAAATCACCTCAATTTTATACGTTTTCTGTTGTATTAAGTTCTGCTCATATCTTTATGTATCTTTTTTCTATGTTCTCAGGGTTTATAGTTTTGATCTTCTGATGTCAATTAAAACACTTGGTTATTCATTTTAATAAATATTTTACTTATAAAGATTTGAACTTTTGAAGATTCCAGCTTACTTGTAAGTTTCTAAGGGTCAGGTCCTCTCCATTGTTGCTGGCCTAAGGTTTAGTTCACCATATAGCAATGTATATATTGACCTATTTTCCCCTCGACTTTCTGTGATTCCCTACATCTCACCTTTCTTTGCAGACAAGCCATTTGAAATACCCTTAACTTATTTCACAGCCAATAAGTCATTGAAATAATGTGTATTTTTTAGAGAAATCTTCTTATATAATTAGGCAGAAAATCTCACCTGCCATAGTTTTCAAAACAGCATATTTTCACTCTTCTCAATGCTTAATCTGTTGTATTACACAACCTTTGAGTATTTAGCTTTATCAATGACATGTACTTTAAAAATGTTTTAGAGATCCTACCAGTCTTTGAAAACATCCTTGTTCCTGGTTTCATTTCCAGTTTTATGTATATTTTCTGCCTTGCACCTGACTCTTCCAACAATTGATGGATGGCCTTGGGAATCTAATTCTGGTATTGATAGTTTTTGCTGATTGTCTCCCCTTGTAGCTGATTTCTTCATTATTGTGTAAATTTAGATCATGAGCTCATGTTTAGCTAAACAGCTGACCTTGTAAGACGCTTAGGTGTGAACGCTCGTAAGCTTCAGCAGAAAGTCGGCAAAGATTTATTTGTGTCCCTCCAATGAGTTGCCCGGGAGAACCCCGTTTTCTACAAGTGTTGGTCCAATACTCCCTCAATAGGCAGGGGACACCGACAGGGCTGCTTGGCGGCCCCCGATCTGGGGCAGGGGCAGTGGGCGGCCTGTGGCCCAGGCAGAAGCCTCTCTGCATGTGTCCCAGGGACCAATCTGCCTGCGAACTTCGGTCACCAAGCAGGATGCTATGATGCCCAGACCTATGGTTAGCTGAGCAGCGAGGTGTACTGTGCAGACAGGTTCCACACACACTTCAAGTAAGAGGTCGGCCTGAGTGGAAAGGTGAGAGTTTGGGCAGCTGTGCAGACAAAGAAGGCGCCCTTTGCCCTGGGCCTAAATGCTTGTGACACCCCACTGGACCTGCCGGGTTCTGAGGGCCCTGCACTGGGCGCCCTGCTCCCCTGCCCTTTGTTCAGTCACAGCAGAGATGGCCACACCCACTCCCTCAGTGAGGGCAGAGTTCCAACCTCCCTCAGCCCCGCCCCCTCTCCGCAGGTTACCATGGACTACAGAGGCTGCATTCTGAGGCCAGGGCGTTCCGAGAATGCCAAGGGCAGACATGATGACTTAAATGATTTCCTCTTGTGTCAGGTTTGGTAAACTTTAGGAGCTAGGAAATGGTCCACTTTACAGAAATGTTCAAATTTACTGGCATTTCATATATTCTCCACTATAACATTGTCCTGATTCTTTCTGTATATTCTTTACTTATGTTTTTGTTTTCCTTAATCAAAGTGTGTCTTTTCAATCTTTTCAAAGAAAATTCTTTGCACTTACTAAATCACCTCAATTTTATACGTTTTCTGTTGTATTAAGTTCTGCTCATATCTTTATGTATCTTTTTTCTATGTTCTCAGGGTTTATTGTTTTGATCTTCTGATGTCAATTAAAACACTTGGTTATTCATTTTAATAAATATTTTACTTATAAAGATTTGAACTTTTGAAGATTCCAGCTTACTTGTAAGTTTCTAAGGGTCAGGTCCTCTCCATTGTTGCTGGCCTAAGGTTTAGTTCACCATATAGCAATGTATATATTGACCTATTTTCCCCTCGACTTTCTGTGATTCCCTACATCTCACCTTTCTTTGCAGACAAGCCATTTGAAATACCCTTAACTTATTTCACAGCCAATAAGTCATTGAAATAATGTGTATTTTTTAGAGAAATCTTCTTCTATAATTAGGCAGAAAATCTCACCTGCCATAGTTTTCAAAACAGCATAATTTCACTCTTCTCAATGCTTAATCTGTTGTATTACACAACCTTTGAGTATTTAGCTTTATCAATGACATGTACTTTAAAAATGTTTTAGAGATCCTACCAGTCTTTGAAAACATCCTTGTTCCTGGTTTCAGTTCCAGTTTTATGTATATTTTCTGCCTTGCACCTGACTCTTCCAACAATTGATGGATGGCCTTGGGAATCAATTCTGGTATTGATAGTTTTTGCTGATTGTCTCCCCTTGTAGCTGATTTCTTCATTATTGTGTAAATTTAGATCATGAGCTCATGTTTAGCTAAACAGCTGACCTTGTAAGACGCTTAGGTGTGAACGCTGGTAAGCTTCAGCAGAAAGTCGGCAAAGATTTATTTGTGTCCCTCCAATGAGTTGCCCGGGAGAACCCCGTTTTCTACAAGTGTTGGTCCAATACTCCCTCAATAGGCAGGGGACTCCGACAGGGCTGCTTGGCGGCCCCCGATCTGGGGCAGGGGCAGTGGGCGGCCTGTGGCCCAGGCAGAAGCCTCTCTGCATGTGTCCCACGGACCCATCTGCCTGCGAACTTCGGTCACCTGGCAGGAAGCTACGATGCCCAGACCTTTGGTTAGGTGTGCAGTGAGGTGTACTTCGCGGACAGGTTCCACACTCTTCAAGTAAGAGGTCGGCCTGAGTGGAAAGGTGAGAGTTTGGGCAGCTGTGCAGACCAAGAAGGCGCCCTTTGGCCTGGGCCTAAATGCTTGTGACACCCCACTGGACCTGCCGGGCTCTGAGGGCCCTGCCCTGGGCCCCCTGCTCCCCTGCCCTTTGTTCAGTCACAGCAGAGATGGCCACACCCACTCCCTCAGTGAGGGCAGAGTTCCAACCTCCCTCAGCCCCGCCCCCTCTCCGCACGTTACCATGGACTACAGAGGCTGCATTCTGAGGCCAGGGCGTTCCGAGAATGCCAAGGGCAGACATGATGACCTTAAATGATTTCCTCTTGTGTCAGGTTTGGTAAACTTTAGGAGCTAGGAAATGGTCCACTTTACAGAAATGTTCAAATTTACTGGCATTTCTTATATTCTCCACTATAACACTGTCCTGATTCTTTCTATATATTCTTTACTTATGTTTTTGTTTTCCTTAATCAAAGTGTGTCTTTTCAATGTTTTCAAAGAAGATTCTTTGGACTTACTAAATCACCTCAATTTTATACGTTTTCTGTTGTATTAAGTTCTGCTCATATCTTTATGTATCTTTTTTCTATGTTCTCAGGGTTTATAGTTTTGATCTTCTGATGTCAATTAAAACACTTGGTTATTCATTTTAATAAATATTTTACTTATAAAGATTTGAACTTTTGAAGATTCCAGCTTACTTGTAAGTTTCTAAGGGTCAGGTCCTCTCCATTGTTGCTGGCCTAAGGTTTAGTTCACCATATAGCAATGTATATATTGACCTATTTTCCCCTCGACTTTCTGTGATTCCCTACATCTCACCTTTCTTTGCAGACAAGCCATTTGAAATACCCTTAACTTATTTCACAGCCAATAAGTCATTGAAATAATGTGTATTTTTTAGAGAAATCTTCTTCTATAATTAGGCAGAAAATCTCACCTGCTTTAGTTTTCAAAACAGCATAATTTCACTCTTCTCAATGCTTAATCTGTTGTATTACACAACCTTTGAGTATTTAGCTTTATCAATGACATGTACTTTAAAAATGTTTTAGAGATCCTACCAGTCTTTGAAAACATCCTTGTTCCTGGTTTCAGTTCCAGTTTTATGTATATTTTCTGCCTTGCACCTGACTCTTCCAACAATTGATGGATGGCCTTGGGAATCTAATGCTGGTATTGATAGTTTTTGCTGATTGTCTCCCCTTGTAGCTGATTTATTCATTATTGTGTAAATTTAGATCATGAGCTCATGTTTAGCTAAACAGCTGACCTTGTAAGACGCTTAGGTGTGAACGCTCATAAGCTTCAGCAGAAAGTCGGCAAAGATTTATTTGTGTCCCTCCAATGAGTTGCCCGGGAGAACCCCGTTTTCTACAAGTGTTGGTCCAATACTCCCTCAATAGGCAGGGGATTCCGACAGGGCTGCTTGGCGGCCCCCGATCTCGGGCAGGGGCAGTGGGCGGCCTGTGGCCCACGCAGAAGCCTCTCTGCATGTGTCCCAGGGACCCATCTGCCTGCGAACTTCGGTCACCTGGCAGGAAGCTACAATGCCCAGACCTTTGGTTAGGTGTGCAGCGAGGTGGACTGCGTGGACAGGTTCCACACACACTTCAAGTAAGAGGTCGGCCTGAGTGGAAAGGTGAGAGTTTGGGCAGCTGTGCAGACAAAGAAGGCGCCCTTTGGCCTGGGCCTAAATGCTTGTGACACCCCACTGGACCTGCCGGGCTCTGAGGGCCCTGCCCTGGGCCCCCTGCTCCCCTGCCCTTTGTTCAGTCACAGCAGAGATGGCCACACCCACTCCCTCAGTGAGGGCAGTGTTCCAACCTCCCTCAGCCCCGCCCCCTCTCCGCAGGTTACCATGGACTACAGATGCTGCATTCTGAGGCCAGGGCGTTCCGAGAATGACAAGGGCAGACATGATGACCTTAAATGATTTCCTCTTGTGTCAGGTTTGGTAAACTTTAGGAGCTAGGAAATGGTCCACTTTACAGAAATGTTCAAATTTACTGGCATTTCTTATATTCTCTGCTATAACATTGTCCTGATTCTTTCTGTATATTCTTTACTTATGTTTTTGTTTTCCTTAATCAAAGTGTGTCTTTTCAATCTTTTCAAAGAAGATTCTTTGGACTTACTAAATCACCTGAATTTTATACGTTTTCTGTTGTATTAAGTTCTGCTCATATCTTTATGTATCTTTTTTCTATGTTCTCAGGGTTTATTGTTTTGATCTTCTGATGTCAATTAAAACACTTGGTTATTCATTTTAATAAATATTTTACTTATAAAGATTGGAACTTTTGAAGATTCCAGCTTACTTGTAAGTTTCTAAGGGTCAGGTCCTCTCCATTGTTGCTGGCCTAAGGTTTAGTTCACCATATAGCAATGTATATATTGACCTATTTTCCCCTCGACTTTCTGTGATTCCCTACATCTCACCTTTCTTTGCAGACAAGCCATTTGAAATACCCTTAACTTATTTCACAGCCAATAAGTCATTGAAATAATGTGTATTTTTTAGAGAAATCTTCTTATATAATTAGGCAGAAAATCTCACCTGCCATAGTTTTCAAAACAGCATAATTTCACTCTTCTCAATGCTTAATCTGTTGTATTACACAACCTTTGAGTATTTAGCTTTATCAATGACATGTACTTTAAAAATGTTTAGAGATCCTACCAGTCTTTGAAAACATCCTTGTTCCTGGATTCAGTTCCAGTTTTATGTATATTTTCTGCCTTGCACCTGACTATTCCAACAATTGATGGATGGCCTTGGGAATCTAATTCTGGTATTGATAGTTTTTGCTGATTGTCTCCCCTTGTAGCTGATTTCTTCATTATTGTGTAAATTTAGATCATGAGCTCATGTTTAGCTAAACAGCTGACCTTGTAAGACGCTTAGGTGTGAACGCTCGTAAGCTTCAGCAGGAAGTCGGCAAAGATTTATTTCTGTCCCTCCAATGAGTTGCCCGCGAGAATCCCGTTTTCTACAAGTGTTGGTCCAATACTCCCTCAATAGGCAGGGGACTCCGACAGGGCTGCTTGGCGGCCCCCGATCTGGGGCAGGGGCAGTGGGCGGCCTGTGGCCCAGGCAGAAGCCTCTCTGCATGTGTCCCAGGGACCCATCTGCCTGCGAACTTCGGTCACCTGGCAGGAAGCTACGATGCCCAGACCTTTGGCTAGGTGTGCAGTGAGTTGTACTTCGTGGACAGGTTCCACACTCTTCAAGTAAGAGGTCGGCCTGAGTGGAAAGGTGAGAGTTTGGGCAGCTGTGCAGACAAAGAAGGCGCCCTTTGCCCTGGGCCTAAATGCTTGTGACACCCCACTGGACCTGCCGGGCTCTGAGGGCCCTGCCCTGGGCCCCCTGCTCCCCTGCCCTTTGTTCAGTCACAGCAGAGATGGCCACACCCACTCCTTCAGTGAGGGCCGTGTTCCAACCTCCCTCAGCCCCGCCCCCTCTCCGCAGGTTACCATGGGCTACAGATGCTGCATCCGGAGGCCAGGGTGTTCCGAGAATGCCAAGGGCAGACATGATGACCTTAAATGATTTCCTCTTGTGTCAGGTTTGGTAAACTTTAGGAGCTAGGAAATGGTCCACTTTACAGAAATGTTCAAATTTGCTGGCATTTCTTATATTCTCTGCTATAACATTGGCCTGATTCTTTCTGTATATTCTTTACTTATGTTTTTGTTTTCCTTAATCAAAGTGTGTCTTTTCAATCTTTTCAAAGAAGATTCTTTGGACTTACTAAATCACCTCAATTTTATACGTTTTCTGTTGTATTAAGTTCTGCTCATATCTTTATGTATCTTTTTTCTATGTTCTCAGGGTTTATAGTTTTGATCTTCTGATGTCAATTAAAACACTTGGTTATTCATTTTAATAAATATTTTACTTATAAAGATTGGAACTTTTGAAGATTCCAGCTTACTTGTAAGTTTCTAAGGGTCAGGTCCTCTCCATTGTTGCTGGCCTAAGGTTTAGTTCACCATATAGCAATGTATATATTGACCTATTTTCCCCTCGACTTTCTGTGATTCCCTACATCTCACCTTTCTTTGCAGACAAGCCATTTGAAATACCCTTAACTTATTTCACAGCCAATAAGTCATTGAAATAATGTGTATTTTTTAGAGAAATCTTCTTCTATAATTAGGCAGAAAATCTCACCTGCCATAGTTTTCAAAACAGCATAATTTCACTCTTCTCAATGCTTAATCTGTTGTATTACACAACCTTTGAGTATTTAGCTTTATCAATGACATGTACTTTAAAAATGTTTTAGAGATCCTACCAGTCTTTGAAAACATCCTTGTTCCTGGTTTCATTTCCAGTTTTATGTATATTTTCTGCCTTGCACCTGACTCTTCCAACAATTGATGGATGGCCTTGGGAATCTAATTCTGGTATTGATAGTTTTTGCTGATTGTCTCCCCTTGTAGCTGATTTCTTCATTATTGTGTAAATTTAGATCATGAGCTCATGTTTAGCTAAACAGCTGACCTTGTAAGACGCTTAGTTGTGAACGCTCGTAAGCTTCAGCAGAAAGTCGGCAAAGATTTATTTGTGTCCCTCCAATGAGTTGCCCGGGAGAACCCCGTTTTCTACAAGTGTTGGTCCAATACTCCCTCAATAGGCAGGGGACACCGACAGGGCTGCTTGGCGGCCCCCGATCTGGGGCAGGGGCAGTGGGCGGCCTGTGGCCCAGGCAGAAGCCTCTCTGCATGTGTCCCAGGGACCCATCTGCCTGCGAACTTCGGTCACCTAGCAGGAAGCTATGATGCCCAGACCTATGGTTAGCTGAGCAGCGAGGTGTACTGTCCAGACAGGTTCCACACACACTTCAAGTAAGAGGTCGGCCTGAGTGGAAAGGTGAGAGTTTGGGCAGCTGTGCAGACAAAGAAGGCGCCCTTTGCCCTGGGCCTAAATGCTTGTGACACCCCACTGGACCTGCCGGGTTCTGAGGGCCCTGCACTGGGCGCCCTGCTCCCCTGCCCTTTGTTCAGTCACAGCAGAGATGGCCACACCCACTCCCTCAGTGAGGGCAGAGTTCCAACCTCCCTCATCCCCGCCCCCTCTCCGCAGGTTACCATGGACTACAGAGGCTGCATTCTGAGGCCAGGGCGTTCCGAGAATGCCAAGGGCAGACATGATGACCTTAAATGATTTCCTCTTGTGTCAGGTTTGGTAAACTTTAGGAGCTAGGAAATGGTCCACTTTACAGAAATGTTCAAATTTACTGGCATTTCATATATTCTCCACTATAACATTGTCCTGATTCTTTCTGTATATTCTTTACTTATGTTTTTGTTTTCCTTAATCAAAGTGTGTCTTTTCAATCTTTTCAAAGAAGATTCTTTGGACTTACTAAATCACCTCAATTTTATACGTTTTCTGTTGTATTAAGTTCTGCTCATATCTTTATGTATCTTTTTTCTATGTTCTCACGGTTTATTGTTTTGATCTTCTGATGTCAATTAAAACACTTGGTTATTCATTTTAATAAATATTTTACTTATAAAGATTTGAACTTTTGAAGATTCCAGCTTACTTGTAAGTTTCTAAGGGTCAGGTCCTCTCCATTGTTGCTGGCCTAAGGTTTAGTTCACCATATAGCAATGTATATATTGACCTATTTTCCCCTCAACTTTCTGTGATTCCCTACATCTCACCTTTCTTTGCAGACAAGCCATTTGAAATACCCTTAACTTATTTCACAGCCAATAAGTCATTGAAATAATGTGTATTTTTTAGAGAAATCTTCTTATATAATTAGGCAGAAAATCTCACCTGCCATAGTTTTCAAAACAGCATAATTTCACTCTTCTCAATGCTTAATCTGTTGTATTACACAACCTTTGAGTATTTAGCTTTATCAATGACATGTACTTTAAAAATGTTTTAGAGATCCTACCAGTCTTTGAAAACATACTTGTTCCTGGTTTCAGTTCCAGTTTTATGTATATTTTCTGCCTTGCACCTGACTCTTCCAACAATTGATGGATGGCCTTGGGAATCTAATTCTGGTATTGATAGTTTTTGCTGATTGTCTCCCCTTGTAGCTGATTTCTTCATTATTGTGTAAATTTAGATCATGAGCTCATGTTTAGCTAAACAGCTGACCTTGTAAGACGCTTAGGTGTGAACACTGGTAAGCTTCAGCAGAAAGTCGGCAAAGATTTATTTGTGTCCCTCCAATGAGTTGCCCGGGAGAACCCCGTTTTCTACAAGTGTTGGTCCAATACTCCCTCAATAGGCAGGGGACTCCGACAGGGCTGCTTGGCGGCCCCCGATCTGGGGCAGGGGCAGTGGGTGGCCTGTGGCCCAGGCAGAAGCCTCTCTGCTTGTGTCCCAGGGACCCATCTGCCTGCGAAATTCGGTCACCTGGCAGGAAGCTATGATGCCCAGACCTATGGTTAGCTGAGCAGCGAGGTGTACTGTGCAGACAGGTTCCACACACACTTCAAGTAAGAGGTCGGCCTGAGTGGAAAGGTGAGAGTTTGGGCAGCTGTGCAGACAAAGAAGGCGCCCTTTGCCCTGGGCCTAAATGCTTGTGACACCCCACTGGACCTGCCGGGTTCTGAGGGCCCTGCACTGGGCGCCCTGCTCCCCTGCCCTTTGTTCAGTCACAGCAGAGATGGCCACACCCGCTCCCTCAGTGAGGGCAGAGTTCCAACCTCCCTCAGCCCCGCCCCCTCTCCGCAGGTTACCATGGACTACAGAGGCTGCATTCTGAGGCCAGGGCGTTCCGAGAATGCCAAGGGCAGACATGATGACTTAAATGATTTCCTCTTGTGTCAGGTTTGGTAAACTTTAGGAGCTAGGAAATGGTCCACTTTACAGAAATGTTCAAATTTACTGGCATTTCATATATTCTCCACTATAACATTGTCCTGATTCTTTCTGTATATTCTTTACTTATGTTTTTGTTTTCCTTAATCAAAGTGTGTCTTTTCAATCTTTTCAAAGAAAATTCTTTGCACTTACTAAATCACCTCAATTTTATACGTTTTCTGTTGTATTAAGTTCTGCTCATATCTTTATGTATCTTTTTTCTATGTTCTCAGGGTTTATTGTTTTGATCTTCTGATGTCAATTAAAACACTTGGTTATTCATTTTAATAAATATTTTACTTATAAAGATTTGAACTTTTGAAGATTCCAGCTTACTTGTAAGTTTCTAAGGGTCAGGTCCTCTCCATTGTTGCTGGCCTAAGGTTTAGTTCACCATATAGCAATGTATATATTGACCTATTTTCCCCTCGACTTTCTGTGATTCCCTACATCTCACCTTTCTTTGCAGACAAGCCATTTGAAATACCCTTAACTTATTTCACAGCCAATAAGTCATTGAAATAATGTGTATTTTTTAGAGAAATCTTCTTCTATAATTAGGCAGAAAATCTCACCTGCCATAGTTTTCAAAACAGCATAATTTCACTCTTCTCAATGCTTAATCTGTTGTATTACACAACCTTTGAGTATTTAGCTTTATCAATGACATGTACTTTAAAAATGTTTTAGAGATCCTACCAGTCTTTGAAAACATCCTTGTTCCTGGTTTCAGTTCCAGTTTTATGTATATTTTCTGCCTTGCACCTGACTCTTCCAACAATTGATGGATGGCCTTGGGAATCAATTCTGGTATTGATAGTTTTTGCTGATTGTCTCCCCTTGTAGCTGATTTCTTCATTATTGTGTAAATTTAGATCATGAGCTCATGTTTAGCTAAACAGCTGACCTTGTAAGACGCTTAGGTGTGAACGCTGGTAAGCTTCAGCAGAAAGTCGGCAAAGATTTATTTGTGTCCCTCCAATGAGTTGCCCGGGAGAACCCCGTTTTCTACAAGTGTTGGTCCAATACTCCCTCAATAGGCAGGGGACTCCGACAGGGCTGCTTGGCGGCCCCCGATCTGGGGCAGGGGCAGTGGGCGGCCTGTGGCCCAGGCAGAAGCCTCTCTGCATGTGTCCCACGGACCCATCTGCCTGCGAACTTCGGTCACCTGGCAGGAAGCTACGATGCCCAGACCTTTGGTTAGGTGTGCAGTGAGGTGTACTTCGCGGACAGGTTCCACACTCTTCAAGTAAGAGGTCGGCCTGAGTGGAAAGGTGAGAGTTTGGGCAGCTGTGCAGACCAAGAAGGCGCCCTTTGGCCTGGGCCTAAATGCTTGTGACACCCCACTGGACCTGCCGGGCTCTGAGGGCCCTGCCCTGGGCCCCCTGCTCCCCTGCCATTTGTTCAGTCACAGCAGAGATGGCCACACCCACTCCCTCAGTGAGGGCAGAGTTCCAACCTCCCTCAGCCCCGCCCCCTCTCCGCACGTTACCATGGACTACAGAGGCTGCATTCTGAGGCCAGGGCGTTCCGAGAATGCCAAGGGCAGACATGATGACCTTAAATGATTTCCTCTTGTGTCAGGTTTGGTAAACTTTAGGAGCTAGGAAATGGTCCACTTTACAGAAATGTTCAAATTTACTGGCATTTCTTATATTCTCCACTATAACACTGTCCTGATTCTTTCTATATATTCTTTACTTATGTTTTTGTTTTCCTTAATCAAAGTGTGTCTTTTCAATGTTTTCAAAGAAGATTCTTTGGACTTACTAAATCACCTCAATTTTATACGTTTTCTGTTGTATTAAGTTCTGCTCATATCTTTATGTATCTTTTTTCTATGTTCTCAGGGTTTATAGTTTTGATCTTCTGATGTCAATTAAAACACTTGGTTATTCATTTTAATAAATATTTTACTTATAAAGATTTGAACTTTTGAAGATTCCAGCTTACTTGTAAGTTTCTAAGGGTCAGGTCCTCTCCATTGTTGCTGGCCTAAGGTTTAGTTCACCATATAGCAATGTATATATTGACCTATTTTCCCCTCGACTTTCTGTGATTCCCTACATCTCACCTTTCTTTGCAGACAAGCCATTTGAAATACCCTTAACTTATTTCACAGCCAATAAGTCATTGAAATAATGTGTATTTTTTAGAGAAATCTTCTTCTATAATTAGGCAGAAAATCTCACCTGCTTTAGTTTTCAAAACAGCATAATTTCACTCTTCTCAATGCTTAATCTGTTGTATTACACAACCTTTGAGTATTTAGCTTTATCAATGACATGTACTTTAAAAATGTTTTAGAGATCCTACCAGTCTTTGAAAACATCCTTGTTCCTGGTTTCAGTTCCAGTTTTATGTATATTTTCTGCCTTGCACCTGACTCTTCCAACAACTGATGGATGGCCTTGGGAATCTAATGCTGGTATTGATAGTTTTTGCTGATTGTCTCCCCTTGTAGCTGATTTATTCATTATTGTGTAAATTTAGATCATGAGCTCATGTTTAGCTAAACAGCTGACCTTGTAAGACGCTTAGGTGTGAACGCTCATAAGCTTCAGCAGAAAGTCGGCAAAGATTTATTTGTGTCCCTCCAATGAGTTGCCCGGGAGAACCCCGTTTTCTACAAGTGTTGGTCCAATACTCCCTCAATAGGCAGGGGATTCCGACAGGGCTGCTTGGCGGCCCCCGATCTCGGGCAGGGGCAGTGGGCGGCCTGTGGCCCACGCAGAAGCCTCTCTGCATGTGTCCCAGGGACCCATCTGCCTGCGAACTTCGGTCACCTGGCAGGAAGCTACAATGCCCAGACCTTTGGTTAGGTGTGCAGCGAGGTGGACTGCGTGGACAGGTTCCACACACACTTCAAGTAAGAGGTCGGCCTGAGTGGAAAGGTGAGAGTTTGGGCAGCTGTGCAGACAAAGAAGGCGCCCTTTGCCCTGGGCCTAAATGCTTGTGACACCCCACTGGACCTGCCGGGCTCTGAGGGCCCTGCCCTGGGCCCCCTGCTCCCCTGCCCTTTGTTCAGTCACAGCAGTGATGGCCACACCCACTCCCTCAGTGAGGGCAGTGTTCCAACCTCCCTCAGCCCCGCCCCCTCTCCGCAGGTTACCATGGACTACAGATGCTGCATTCTGAGGCCAGGGCGTTCCGAGAATGACAAGGGCAGACATGATGACCTTAAATGATTTCCTCTTGTGTCAGGTTTGGTAAACTTTAGGAGCTAGGAAATGGTCCACTTTACAGAAATGTTCAAATTTACTGGCATTTCTTATATTCTCTGCTATAACATTGTCCTGATTCTTTCTGTATATTCTTTACTTATGTTTTTGTTTTCCTTAATCAAAGTGTGTCTTTTCAATCTTTTCAAAGAAGATTCTTTGGACTTACTAAATCACCTGAATTTTATACGTTTTCTGTTGTATTAAGTTCTGCTCATATCTTTATGTATCTTTTTTCTATGTTCTCAGGGTTTATTGTTTTGATCTTCTGATGTCAATTAAAACACTTGGTTATTCATTTTAATAAATATTTTACTTATAAAGATTGGAACTTTTGAAGATTCCAGCTTACTTGTAAGTTTCTAAGGGTCAGGTCCTCTCCATTGTTGCTGGCCTAAGGTTTAGTTCACCATATAGCAATGTATATATTGACCTATTTTCCCCTCGACTTTCTGTGATTCCCTACATCTCACCTTTCTTTGCAGACAAGCCATTTGAAATACCCTTAACTTATTTCACAGCCAATAAGTCATTGAAATAATGTGTATTTTTTAGAGAAATCTTCTTATATAATTAGGCAGAAAATCTCACCTGCCATAGTTTTCAAAACAGCATAATTTCACTCTTCTCAATGCTTAATCTGTTGTATTACACAACCTTTGAGTATTTAGCTTTATCAATGACATGTACTTTAAAAATGTTTAGAGATCCTACCAGTCTTTGAAAACATCCTTGTTCCTGGATTCAGTTCCAGTTTTATGTATATTTTCTGCCTTGCACCTGACTATTCCAACAATTGATGGATGGCCTTGGGAATCTAATTCTGGTATTGATAGTTTTTGCTGATTGTCTCCCCTTGTAGCTGATTTCTTCATTATTGTGTAAATTTAGATCATGAGCTCATGTTTAGCTAAACAGCTGACCTTGTAAGACGCTTAGGTGTGAACGCTCGTAAGCTTCAGCAGAAAGTCGGCAAAGATTTATTTCTGTCCCTCCAATGAGTTGCCCGCGAGAATCCCGTTTTCTACAAGTGTTGGTCCAATACTCCCTCAATAGGCAGGGGACTCCGACAGGGCTGCTTGGCGGCCCCCGATCTGGGGCAGGGGCAGTGGGCGGCCTGTGGCCCAGGCAGAAGCCTCTCTGCATGTGTCCCAGGGACCCATCTGCCTGCGAACTTCGGTCACCTGGCAGGAAGCTACGATGCCCAGACCTTTGGTTAGGTGTGCAGTGAGTTGTACTTCGTGGACAGGTTCCACACTCTTCAAGTAAGAGGTCGGCCTGAGTGGAAAGGTGAGAGTTTGGGCAGCTGTGCAGACAAAGAAGGCGCCCTTTGCCCTGGGCCTAAATGCTTGTGACACCCCACTGGACCTGCCGGGCTCTGAGGGCCCTGCCCTGGGCCCCCTGCTCCCCTGCCCTTTGTTCAGTCACAGCAGAGATGGCCACACCCACTCCCTCAGTGAGGGCAGAGTTCCAACCTCCCTCATCCCCGCCCCCTCTCCGCAGGTTACCATGGACTACAGAGGCTGCATTCTGAGGCCAGGGCGTTCCGAGAATGCCAAGGGCAGACATGATGACCTTAAATGATTTCCTCTTGTGTCAGGTTTGGTAAACTTTAGGAGCTAGGAAATGGTCCACTTTACAGAAATGTTCAAATTTACTGGCATTTCATATATTCTCCACTATAACATTGTCCTGATTCTTTCTGTATATTCTTTACTTATGTTTTTGTTTTCCTTAATCAAAGTGTGTCTTTTCAATCTTTTCAAAGAAGATTCTTTGGACTTACTAAATCACCTCAATTTTATACGTTTTCTGTTGTATTAAGTTCTGCTCATATCTTTATGTATCTTTTTTCTATGTTCTCACGGTTTATTGTTTTGATCTTCTGATGTCAATTAAAACACTTGGTTATTCATTTTAATAAATATTTTACTTATAAAGATTTGAACTTTTGAAGATTCCAGCTTACTTGTAAGTTTCTAAGGGTCAGGTCCTCTCCATTGTTGCTGGCCTAAGGTTTAGTTCACCATATAGCAATGTATATATTGACCTATTTTCCCCTCGACTTTCTGTGATTCCCTACATCTCACCTTTCTTTGCAGACAAGCCATTTGAAATACCCTTAACTTATTTCACAGCCAATAAGTCATTGAAATAATGTGTATTTTTTAGAGAAATCTTCTTCTATAATTAGGCAGAAAATCTCACCTGCCATAGTTTTCAAAACAGCATAATTTCACTCTTCTCAATGCTTAATCTGTTGTATTACACAACCTTTGAGTATTTAGCTTTATCAATGACATGTACTTTAAAAATGTTTTAGAGATCCTACCAGTCTTTGAAAACATACTTGTTCCTGGTTTCAGTTCCAGTTTTATGTATATTTTCTGCCTTGCACCTGACTCTTCCAACAATTGATGGATGGCCTTGGGAATCTAATTCTGGTATTGATAGTTTTTGCTGATTGTCTCCCCTTGTAGCTGATTTCTTCATTATTGTGTAAATTTAGATCATGAGCTCATGTTTAGCTAAACAGCTGACCTTGTAAGACGCTTAGGTGTGAACACTGGTAAGCTTCAGCAGAAAGTCGGCAAAGATTTATTTGTGTCCCTCCAATGAGTTGCCCGGGAGAACCCCGTTTTCTACAAGTGTTGGTCCAATACTCCCTCAATAGGCAGGGGACTCCGACAGGGCTGCTTGGCGGCCCCCGATCTGGGGCAGGGGCAGTGGGTGGCCTGTGGCCCAGGCAGAAGCCTCTCTGCTTGTGTCCCAGGGACCCATCTGCCTGCGAAATTCGGTCACCTGGCAGGAAGCTATGATGCCCAGACCTATGGTTAGCTGAGCAGCGAGGTGTACTGTGCGGACAGGTTCCACACACACTTCAAGTAAGAGGTCGGCCTGAGTGGAAAGGTGAGAGTTTGGACAGCTGTGCAGACAAAGAAGGCGCCCTTTGGCCTGGGCCTAAATGCTTGTGACACCCCACTGGACCTGCCGGGCTCGGAGGGCCCTGCCCTGGGCCCCCTGCTCCCCTGCCCTTTGTTCAGTCACAGCAGAGATGGCCACACCCACTCCCTCAGTGAGGGCAGAGTTCCAACCTCCCTCAGCCCCGCCCCCTCTCCGCAGGTTACCATGGACTACAGAGGCTGCATTCTGAGGCCAGGGCGTTCCGAGAATGCCAAGGGCAGACATGATGACCTTAAATTATTTCCTCTTGTGTCAGGTTTGGTAAACTTTAGGAGCTAGGAAATGGTCCACTTTACAGAAATGTTCAAATTTACTGGCATTTCATATATTCTCTACTATAACATTGTCCTGATTCTCTCTGTATATTCTTTACTTATGTTTTTGTTTTCCTTAATCAAAGTGTGTCTTTTCAATCTTTTCAAAGAAGATTCTTTGGACTTACTAAATCACCTCAATTTTATACGTTTTCTGTTGTATTAAGTTCTGCTCATATCTTTATTTATCTTTTTTCTGTGGTCTCAGGGTTTATTGTTTTGATCTTCTGATGTCAATTAAAACACTTGGTTATTCATTTTAATAAATATTTTACTTATAAAGATTTGAACTTTTGAAGATTCCAGCTTACTTGTAAGTTTCTAAGGGTCAGGTCCTCTCCATTGTTGCTGGCCTAAGGTTTAGTTCACCATATAGCAATGTATATATTGACCTATTTTCCCCTCGACTTTCTGTGATTCCCTACATCTCACCTTTCTTTGCAGACAAGCCATTTGAAATACCCTTAACTTATTTCACAGCCAATAAGTCATTGAAATAATGTTTATTTTTTAGAGAAATCTTCTTATATATTTAGGCAGAAAATCTCACCTGCCATAGTTTTCAAAACAGCATAATTTCACTCTTCTCAATGCTTAATCTGTTGTATTACACAACCTTTGAGTATTTAGCTTTATCAATGACATGTACTTTAAAAATGTTTTAGAGATCCTACCAGTCTTTGAAAACATCCTTGTTCCTGGTTTCAGTTCCAGTTTTATGTATATTTTCTGCCTTGCACCTGACTCTTCCAACAATTGATGGATGGCCTTGGGAATCTAATTCTGGTATTGATAGTTTTTGCTGATTGTCTCCCCTTGTAGCTGATTTCTTCATTATTGTGTAAATTTAGATCATGAGCTCATGTTTAGCTAAACAGCTGACCGTGTAAGACGCTTAGGTGTGAACGCTCGTAAGCTTCAGCAGAAAGTCGGCAAAGATTTATTTGTGTCCCTCCAATGAGTTGCCCGGGAGAACCCCGTTTTCTACAAGTGTTGGTCCAATACTCCCTCAATAGGCAGTGGACTCCGACAGGGCAGATTGGCGGCCCCCGATCTCGGGCAGGGGCAGTGGGTGGCCTGTGGCCCACGCAGAAGCCTCTCTGCATGTGTCCCAGGGACCCATCTGCCTCTGAACTTCGGTCACCTGGCAGGAAGCTACAATGCCCAGACCTTTGGTTATGTGTGCAACGAGGTGGACTGCGTGGACAGGTTCCACACACACTTCAAGTAAGAGGTCGGCCTGAGTGGAAAGGTGAGAGTTTGGGCAGCTGTGCAGACAAAGAAGGCGCCCTTTGGCCTGGGCCTAAATGCTTGTGACACCCCACTGGACCTGCCGTGCTCTGAGGGCCCTGCCCTGGGCCCCCTGCTCCCCTGCCCTTTGTTCAGTCACAGCAGAGATGGCCACACCCACTCCCTCAGTGAGGGCAGTGTTCCAACCTCCCTCAGCCCCGCCCCCTCTCCGCAGGTTACCATGGACTACAGATGCTGCATTCTGAGGCCAGGGCGTTCCGAGAATGCCAAGGGCAGACATGATGACCTTAAATGATTTCCTCTTGTGTCAGGTTTGGTAAACTTTAGGAGCTAGGAAATGGTCCACTTTACAGAAATGTTCAAATTTACTGGCATTTCATATATTCTCTGCTATAACATTGTCCTGATTCTTTCTGTATATTCTTTACTTATGTTTTTGTTTTCCTTAATCAAAGTGTGTCTTTTCAATCTTTTCAAAGAAGATTCTTTGGACTTACTAAATCACCTCAATTTTATACGTTTTCTGTTGTATTAAGTTCTGCTCATATCTTTATTTATCTTTTTTCTATGTTCTCAGGGTTTATTGTTTTGATCTTCTGATGTCAATTAAAACACTTGGTTATTCATTTTAATAAATATTTTACTTATAAAGATTTGAACTTTTGAAGATTCCAGCTTACTTGTAAGTTTCTAAGGGTCAGGTCCTCTCCATTGTTGCTGGCCTAAGGTTTAGTTCACCATATAGCAATGTATATATTGACCTATTTTCCCCTCGACTTTCTGTGATTCCCTACATCTCACCTTTCTTTGCAGACAAGCCATTTGAAATACCCTTAACTTATTTCACAGCCAATAAGTCATTGAAATAATGTGTATTTTTTAGAGAAATCTTCTTATATAATGAGGCAGAAAATCTCACCTGCCATAGTTTTCAAAACAGCATAATTTCACTCTTCTCAATGCTTAATCTGTTGTATTACACAACCTTTGAGTATTTAGCTTTATCAATGACATGTAGTTTAAAAATGTTTTAGAGATCCTACCAGTCTTTGAAAACATCCTTGTTCCTGGTTTCAGTTCCAGTTTTATGTATATTTTCTGCCTTGCACCTGACTCTTCCAACAATTGATGGATGGCCTTGGGAATCTAAATCTGGTATTGATAGTTTTTGCTGATTGTCTCCCCTTGTAGCTGATTTCTTCATTATTGTGTAAATTTAGATCATGAGCTCATGTTTAGCTAAACAGCTGACCTTGTAAGACGCTTAGGTGTGAACGCTGGTAAGCTTCGGCAGAAAGTCGGCAAAGATTTATTTGTGTCCCTCCAATGAGTTGCCCGGGAGAACCCCGTTTTCTACAAGTGTTGGTCCAATACTCCCTCAATAGGCAGGGGACTCCGACAGGGCTGCTTGCCGGCCCCCGATCTGGGGCAGGGGCAGTGGGCGGCCTGTGGCCCAGGCAGAAGCCTCTCTGCATGTGTCCCAGGGACCCATCTGCCTGCGAACTTCGGTCACCTGGCAGGAAGCTACGATGCCCAGACCTTTGGTTAGGTGTGCAGTGAGTTGTACTTCGCGGACAGGTTCCACACTCTTCAAGTAAGAGGTCGGCCTGAGTGGAAAGGTGAGAGTTTGGGCAGCTGTGCAGACAATGTAGGCGCCCTTTGGCCTGGGCCTAAATGCTTGTGACACCCCACTGGACCTGCCGGGCTCTGAGGGCCCTGCCCTGGGCCCCCTGCTCCCCTGCCCTTTGTTCAGTCACAGCAGAGATGGCCACACCCACTCCTTCAGTGAGGGCCGTGTTCCAACCTCCCTCAGCCCCGCCCCCTCTCCGCAGGTTACCATGGGCTACAGATGCTGCATCCGGAGGCCAGGGTGTTCCGAGAATGCCAAGGGCAGACATGATGACCTTAAATGATTTCCTCTTGTGTCAGGTTTGGTAAACTTTAGGAGCTAGGAAATGGTCCACTTTACAGAAATGTTCAAATTTGCTGGCATTTCTTATATTCTCTGCTATAACATTGGCCTGATTCTTTCTGTATATTCTTTACTTATGTTTTTGTTTTCCTTAATCAAAGTGTGTCTTTTCAATCTTTTCAAAGAAGATTCTTTGGACTTACTAAATCACCTCAATTTTATACGTTTTCTGTTGTATTAAGTTCTGCTCATATCTTTATGTATCTTTTTTCTATGTTCTCAGGGTTTATAGTTTTGATCTTCTGATGTCAATTAAAACACTTGGTTATTCATTTTAATAAATATTTTACTTATAAAGATTTGAACTTTTGAAGATTCCAGCTTACTTGTAAGTTTCTAAGGGTCAGGTCCTCTCCATTGTTGCTGGCCTAAGGTTTAGTTCACCATATAGCAATGTATATATTGACCTATTTTCCCCTCGACTTTCTGTGATTCCCTACATCTCACCTTTCTTTGCAGACAAGCCATTTGAAATACCCTTAACTTATTTCACAGCCAATAAGTCATTGAAATAATGTGTATTTTTTAGAGAAATCTTCTTCTATAATTAGGCAGAAAATCTCACCTGCCATAGTTTTCAAAACAGCATAATTTCACTCTTCTCAATGCTTAATCTGTTGTATTACACAACCTTTGAGTATTTAGCTTTATCAATGACATGTACTTTAAAAATGTTTTAGAGATCCTACCAGTCTTTGAAAACATACTTGTTCCTGGTTTCAGTTCCAGTTTTATGTATATTTTCTGCCTTGCACCTGACTCTTCCAACAATTGATGGATGGCCTTGGGAATCTAATTCTGGTATTGATAGTTTTTGCTGATTGTCTCCCCTTGTAGCTGATTTCTTCATTATTGTGTAAATTTAGATCATGAGCTCATGTTTAGCTAAACAGCTGACCTTGTAAGACGCTTAGGTGTGAACGCTCGTAAGCTTCAGCAGAAAGTCGGCAAAGATTTATTTGTGTCCCTCCAATGAGTTGCCCGGGAGAACCCCGTTTTCTACAAGTGTTGGTCCAATACTCCCTCAATAGGCAGGGGACTCCGACAGGGCTGCTTGGCGGCCCCCGATCTGGGGCAGGGGCAGTGGGCGGCCTGTGGCCCAGGCAGAAGCCTCTCTGCATGTGTCCCAGGGACCCATCTGCCTGCGAACTTCGGTCACCTGGCAGGAAGCTATGATGCCCAGAACTATGGTTAGCTGAGCAGCGAGGTGTACTGTGCGGACAGGTTCCACACACACTTCAAGTAAGAGGTCGGCCTGAGTGGAAAGGTGAGAGTTTGGGCAGCTGTGCAGACAAAGAAGGCGCCCTTTGCCCTGGGCCTAAATGCTTGTGACACCCCACTGGACCTGCCGGGCTCTGAGGGCCTTGCGCTGGGCCCCCTGCTCCCCTGCCCTTTGTTCAGTCACAGCAGAGATGGCCACACCCACTCCCTCAGTGAGGGCAGAGTTCCAACCTCCCTCAGCCCCGCCCCCTCTCCGCAGGTTACCATGGACTAGAGAGGCTGCATTCTGAGGCCAGGGCGTTCCGAGAATGCCAAGGGCAGACATGATGACCTTAAATGATTTCCTCTTGTGTCAGGTTTGGTAAACTTTAGGAGCTAGGAAATGGTCCACTTTACAGAAATGTTCAAATTTACTGGCATTTCATATATTCTCCGCTATAACATTGTCCTGATTCTTTCTGTATATTCTTTACTTATGTTTTTGTTTTCCTTAATCAAAGTGTGTCTTTTCAATCTTTTCAAAGAAAATTTTTTGGACTTACTAAATCACCTCAATTTTATACGTTTTCTGTTGTATTAAGTTCTGCTCATATCTTTATGTATCTTTTTTCTATGTTCTCAGGGTTTATTGTTTTGATCTTCTGATGTCAATTAAAACACTTGGTTATTCATTTTAATAAATATTTTACTTATAAAGATTTGAACTTTTGAAGATTCCAGCTTACTTGTAAGTTTCTAAGGGTCAGGTCCTCTCCATTGTTGCTGGCCTAAGGTTTAGTTCACCATATAGCAATGTATATATTGACCTATTTTCCCCTCGACTTTCTGTGATTCCCTACATCTCACCTTTCTTTGCAGACAAGCCATTTGAAATACCCTTAACTTATTTCACAGCCAATAAGTCATTGAAATAATGTGTAGTTTTTAGAGAAATCTTCTTATATAATTAGGCAGAAAATCTCACCTGCCATAGTTTTCAAAACAGCATAATTTCACTCTTCTCAATGCTTAATCTGTTGTATTACACAACCTTTGAGTATTTAGCTTTATCAATGACATGTACTTTAAAAATGTTTTAGAGATCCTACCAGTCTTTGAAAACATCCTTGTTCCTGGTTTCAGTTCCAGTTTTATGTATATTTTCTGCCTTGCACCTGACTCTTCCAACAATTGATGGATGGCCTTGGGAATCTAAATCTGGTATTGATAGTTTTTGCTGATTGTCTCCCCTTGTAGCTGATTTCTTCATTATTGTGTAAATTTAGATCATGAGCTCATGTTTAGCTAAACAGCTGACCTTGTAAGACGCTTAGGTGTGAACGCTGGTAAGCTTCAGCAGAAAGTCGGCAAAGATTTATTTGTGTCCCTCCAATGAGTTGCCCGGGAGAACCCCGTTTTCTACAAGTGTTGGTCCAATACTCCCTCAATAGGCAGGGGACTCCGACAGGGCTGCTTGGCGGCCCCCGATCTGGGGCAGGGGCAGTGGGCGGCCTGTGGCCCAGGCAGAAGCCTCTCTGCATGTGTCCCACGGACCCATCTGCCTGCGAACTTCGGTCACCTGGCAGGAAGCTACGATGCAGAGACCTTTGGTTAGGTGTGCAGTGAGGTGTACTTCGCGGACAGGTTCCACACTCTTCAAGTAAGAGGTCGGCCTGAGTGGAAAGGTGAGAGTTTGGGCAGCTGTGCAGACCAAGAAGGCGCCCTTTGGCCTGGGCCTAAATGCTTGTGACACCCCACTGGACCTGCCGGGCTCTGAGGGCCCTGCCCTGGGCCCCCTGCTCCCCTGCCCTTTGTTCAGTCACAGCAGAGATGGCCACACCCACTCCCTCAGTGAGGGCCGTGTTCCAACCTCCCTCAGCCCCGCCCCCTCTCCGCAGGTTACCATGGACAACAGAGGCTGCATTCTGAGGCCAGGGCGTTCCGAGAATGACAAGGGCAGACATGATGACCTTAAATGATTTCCTCTTGTGTCAGGTTTGGTAAACTTTAGGAGCTAGGAAATGGTCCACTTTACAGAAATGTTCAAATTTACTGGCATTTCTTATATTCTCTGCTATAACATTGTCCTGATTCTTTCTGTATATTCTTTACTTATGTTTTTGTTTTCCTTAATCAAAGTGTGTCTTTTCAATCTTTTCAAAGAAGATTCTTTGGACTTACTAAATCACCTCAATTTTATACGTTTTCTGTTGTATTAAGTTCTGCTCATATCTTTATGTATCTTTTTTCTATGTTCTCAGGGTTTATTGTTTTCATCTTCTGATGTCAATTAAAACACTTGGTTATTCATTTTAATAAATATTTTACTTATAAAGATTGGAACTTTTGAAGATTCCAGCTTACTTGTAAGTTTCTAAGGGTCAGGTCCTCTCCATTGTTGCTGGCCTAAGGTTTAGTTCACCATATAGCAATGTATATATTGACCTATTTTCCCCTCGACTTTCTGTGATTCCCTACATCTCACCTTTCTTTGCAGACAAGCCATTTGAAATACCCTTAACTTATTTCACAGCCAATAAGTCATTGAAATAATGTGTATTTTTTAGAGAAATCTTCTTATATAATTAGGCAGAAAATCTCACCTGCCATAGTTTTCAAAACAGCATAATTTCACTCTTCTCAATGCTTAATCTGTTGTATTACACAACCTTTGAGTATTTAGCTTTATCAATGACATGTACTTTAAAAATGTTTTAGAGATCCTACCAGTCTTTGAAAACATCCTTGTTCCTGGTTTCAGTTCCAGTTTTATGTATATTTTCTGCCTTGCACCTGACTCTTCCAACAATTGATGGATGGCCTTGGGAATCTAATTCTGGTATTGATAGTTTTTGCTGATTGTCTCCCCTTGTAGCTGATTTCTTCATTATTGTGTAAATTTAGATCATGAGCTCATGTTTAGCTAAACAGCTGACCTTGTAAGACGCTTAGGTGTGAACGCTCGTAAGCTTCAGCAGAAAGTCGGCAAAGATTTATTTGTGTCCCTCCAATGAGTTGCCCGCGAGAACCCCGTTTTCTACAAGTGTTGGTCCAATACTCCCTCAATAGGCAGGGGACTCCGACAGGGCTGCTTGGCGGCCCCCGATCTGGGGCAGGGGCAGTGGGCGGCCTGTGGCCCAGGCAGAAGCCTCTCTGCATGTGTCCCAGGGACCCATCTGCCTGCGAACTTCGGTCACCTGGCAGGAAGCTACGATGCCCAGACCTTTGGTTAGGTGTGCAGTGAGTTGTACTTCGCGGACAGTTTCCAAACTCTTCAAGTAAGAGGTCGGCCTGAGTGGAAAGGTGAGAGTTTGGGCAGCTGTGCAGACAAAGTAGGCGCCCTTTGGCCTGGGCCTAAATGCTTGTGACACCCCACTGGACCTGCCGGGCTCTGAGGGCCCTGCCCTGGGCCCCCTGCTCCCCTGCCCTTTGTTCAGTCACAGCAGAGATGGCCACACCCACTCCTTCAGTGAGGGCCGTGTTCCAACCTCCCTCAGCCCCGCCCCCTCTCCGCAGGTTACCATGGGCTACAGATGCTGCATCCGGAGGCCAGGGTGTTCCGAGAATGCCAAGGGCAGACATGATGACCTTAAATGATTTCCTCTTTTGTCAGGTTTGGTAAACTTTAGGAGCTAGGAAATGGTCC
Organism: Mesoplodon mirus; assembly: GCF_964341445.2. NCBI lineage: Eukaryota > Metazoa > Chordata > Mammalia > Artiodactyla > Ziphiidae > Mesoplodon > Mesoplodon mirus. Next base: position 165,106,891 of record NC_138976.1, on the reverse strand, counting down.
ACTTTACAGAAATGTTCAAATTTGCTGGCATTTCTTATATTCTCTGCTATAACTTTGGCCTGATTCTTTCTGTATATTCTTTACTTATGTTTTTGTTTTCCTTAATCAAAGTGTGTCTTTTCAATCTTTTCAAAGAAGATTCTTTGGACTTACTAAATCACCTCAATTTTATACGTTTTCTGTTGTATTAAGTTCTGCTCATATCTTTATGTATCTTTTTTCTATGTTCTCAGGGTTTATAGTTTTGATCTTCTGATGTCAATTAAAACACTTGGTTATTCATTTTAATAAATATTTTACTTATAAAGATTTGAACTTTTGAAGATTCCAGCTTACTTGTAAGTTTCTAAGGGTCAGGTCCTCTCCATTGTTGCTGGCCTAAGGTTTAGTTCACCATATAGCAATGTATATATTGACCTATTTTCCCCTCGACTTTCTGTGATTCCCTACATCTCACCTTTCTTTGCAGACAAGCCATTTGAAATACCCTTAACTTATTTCACAGCCAATAAGTCATTGAAATAATGTGTATTTTTTAGAGAAATCTTCTTATATAATTAGGCAGAAAATCTCACCTGCCATAGTTTTCAAAACAGCATAATTTCACTCTTCTCAATGCTTAATCTGTTGTATTACACAACCTTTGAGTATTTAGCTTTATCAATGACATGTACTTTAAAAATGTTTTAGAGATCCTACCAGTCTTTGAAAACATCCTTGTTCCTGGTTTCATTTCCAGTTTTATGTATATTTTCTGCCTTGCACCTGACTCTTCCAACAATTGATGGATGGCCTTGGGAATCTAATTCTGGTATTGATAGTTTTTGCTGATTGTCTCCCCTTGTAGCTGATTTCTTCATTATTGTGTAAATTTAGATCATGAGCTCATGTTTAGCTAAACAGCTGATCTTGTAAGACGCTTAGGTGTGAACGCTCGTAAGCTTCAGCAGAAAGTCGGCAAAGATTTATTTGTGTCCCTCCAATGAGTTGCCCGGGAGAACCCCGTTTTCTACAAGTGTTGGTCCAATACTCCCTCAATAGGCAGGGGACTCCGACAGGGCTGCTTGGCGGCCCCCGATCTGGGGCAGGGGCAGTGGGCGGCCTGTGGCCCAGGCAGAAGCCTCTCTGCATGTGTCCCAGGGACCCATCTGCCTGCGAACTTCGGTCACCAAGCAGGATGCTATGATGCCCAGACCTATGGTTAGCTGAGCAGCGAGGTGTACTGTGCAGACAGGTTCCACACACACTTCAAGTAAGATGTCGGCCTGAGTGGAAAGGTGAGAGTTTGGGCAGCTGTGCAGACAAAGAAGGCGCCCTTTGCCCTGGGCCTAAATGCTTGTGACACCCCACTGGACCTGCCGGGTTCTGAGGGCCCTGCACTGGGCGCCCTGCTCCCCTGCCCTTTGTTCAGTCACAGCAGAGATGGCCACACCCACTCCCTCAGTGAGGGCAGAGTTCCAACCTCCCTCAGCCCCGCCCCCTCTCCGCAGGTTACCATGGACTACAGAGGCTGCATTCTGAGGCCAGGGCGTTCCGAGAATGCCAAGGGCAGACATGATGACTTAAATGATTTCCTCTTGTGTCAGGTTTGGTAAACTTTAGGAGCTAGGAAATGGTCCACTTTACAGAAATGTTCAAATTTACTGGCATTTCATATATTCTCCACTATAACATTGTCCTGATTCTTTCTGTATATTCTTTACTTATGTTTTTGTTTTCCTTAATCAAAGTGTGTCTTTTCAATCTTTTCAAAGAAAATTCTTTGGACTTACTAAATCACCTCAATTTTATACGTTTTCTGTTGTATTAAGTTCTGCTCATATCTTTATGTATCTTTTTTCTATGTTCTCAGGGTTTATTGTTTTGATCTTCTGATGTCAATTAAAACACTTGGTTATTCATTTTAATAAATATTTTACTTATAAAGATTTGAACTTTTGAAGATTCCAGCTTACTTGTAAGTTTCTAAGGGTCAGGTCCTCTCCATTGTTGCTGGCCTAAGGTTTAGTTCACCATATAGCAATGTATATATTGACCTATTTTCCCCTCGACTTTCTGTGATTCCCTACATCTCACCTTTCTTTGCAGACAAGCCATTTGAAATACCCTTAACTTATTTCACAGCCAATAAGTCATTGAAATAATGTGTATTTTTTAGAGAAATCTTCTTCTATAATTAGGCAGAAAATCTCACCTGCCATAGTTTTCAAAACAGCATAATTTCACTCTTCTCAATGCTTAATCTGTTGTATTACACAACCTTTGAGTATTTAGCTTTATCAATGACATGTACTTTAAAAATGTTTTAGAGATCCTACCAGTCTTTGAAAACATCCTTGTTCCTGGTTTCAGTTCCAGTTTTATGTATATTTTCTGCCTTGCACCTGACTCTTCCAACAATTGATGGATGGCCTTGGGAATCTAATTCTGGTATTGATAGTTTTTGCTGATTGTCTCCCCTTGTAGCTGATTTCTTCATTATTGTGTAAATTTAGATCATGAGCTCATGTTTAGCTAAACAGCTGACCTTGTAAGACGCTTAGGTGTGAACGCTCGTAAGCTTCAGCAGAAAGTCGGCAAAGATTTATTTGTGTCCCTCCAATGAGTTGCCCGGGAGAACCCCGTTTTCTACAAGTGTTGGTCCAATACTCCCTCAATAGGCAGGGGACTCCGACAGGGCTGCTTGGCGGCCCCCGATCTGGGGCAGGGGCAGTGGGCGGCCTGTGGCCCAGGCAGAAGCCTCTCTGCATGTGTCCCAGGGACCCATCTGCCTGCGAACTTCGGTCACCTAGCAGGAAGCTATGATGCCCAGACCTATGGTTAGCTGAGCAGCGAGGTGTACTGTCCAGACAGGTTCCACACACACTTCAAGTAAGAGGTCGGCCTGAGTGGAAAGGTGAGAGTTTGGGCAGCTGTGCAGACAAAGAAGGCGCCCTTTGCCCTGGGCCTAAATGCTTGTGACACCCCACTGGACCTGCCGGGTTCTGAGGGCCCTGCACTGGGCGCCCTGCTCCCCTGCCCTTTGTTCAGTCACAGCAGAGATGGCCACACCCACTCCCTCAGTGAGGGCAGAGTTCCAACCTCCCTCATCCCCGCCCCCTCTCCGCAGGTTACCATGGATTACAGAGGCTGCATTCTGAGGCCAGGGCGTTCCGAGAATGACAAGGGCAGACATGATGACCTTAAATGATTTCCTCTTGTGTCAGGTTTGGTAAACTTTAGGAGCTAGGAAATGGTCCACTTTACAGAAATGTTCAAATTTACTGGCATTTCATATATTCTCCACTATAACATTGTCCTGATTCTTTCTGTATATTCTTTACTTATGTTTTTGTTTTCCTTAATCAAAGTGTGTCTTTTCAATCTTTTCAAAGAAGATTCTTTGGACTTACTAAATCACCTCAATTTTATACGTTTTCTGTTGTATTAAGTTCTGCTCATATCTTTATGTATCTTTTTTCTATGTTCTCAGGGTTTATTGTTTTGATCTTCTGATGTCAATTAAAACACTTGGTTATTCATTTTAATAAATATTTTACTTATAAAGATTTGAACTTTTGAAGATTCCAGCTTACTTGTAAGTTTCTAAGGGTCAGGTCCTCTCCATTGTTGCTGGCCTAAGGTTTAGTTCACCATATAGCAATGTATATATTGACCTATTTTCCCCTCGACTTTCTGTGATTCCCTACATCTCACCTTTCTTTGCAGACAAGCCATTTGAAATACCCTTAACTTATTTCACAGCCAATAAGTCATTGAAATAATGTGTATTTTTTAGAGAAATCTTCTTATATAATTAGGCAGAAAATCTCACCTGCCATAGTTTTCAAAACAGCATAATTTCACTCTTCTCAATGCTTAATCTGTTGTATTACACAACCTTTGAGTATTTAGCTTTATCAATGACATGTACTTTAAAAATGTTTTAGAGATCCTACCAGTCTTTGAAAACATACTTGTTCCTGGTTTCAGTTCCAGTTTTATGTATATTTTCTGCCTTGCACCTGACTCTTCCAACAATTGATGGATGGCCTTGGGAATCTAATTCTGGTATTGATAGTTTTTGCTGATTGTCTCCCCTTGTAGCTGATTTCTTCATTATTGTGTAAATTTAGATCATGAGCTCATGTTTAGCTAAACAGCTGACCTTGTAAGACGCTTAGGTGTGAACACTGGTAAGCTTCAGCAGAAAGTCGGCAAAGATTTATTTGTGTCCCTCCAATGAGTTGCCCGGGAGAACCCCGTTTTCTACAAGTGTTGGTCCAATACTCCCTCAAAAGGCAGGGGACTCCGACAGGGCTGCTTGGCGGCCCCCGATCTGGGGCAGGGGCAGTGGGTGGCCTGTGGCCCAGGCAGAAGCCTCTCTGCTTGTGTCCCAGGGACCCATCTGCCTGCGAACTTCGGTCACCTGGCAGGAAGCTACGATGCAGAGACCTTTGGTTAGGTGTGCAGTGAGGTGTACTTCGCGGACAGGTTCCACACTCTTCAAGTAAGAGGTCGGCCTGAGTGGAAAGGTGAGAGTTTGGGCAGCTGTGCAGACCAAGAAGGCGCCCTTTGGCCTGGGCCTAAATGCTTGTGACACCCCACTGGACCTGCCGGGCTCTGAGGGCCCTGCCCTGGGCCCCCTGCTCCCCTGCCCTTTGTTCAGTCACAGCAGAGATGGCCACACCCACTCCCTCAGTGAGGGCCGTGTTCCAACCTCCCTCAGCCCCGCCCCCTCTCCGCAGGTTACCATGGACAACAGATGCTGCATTCTGAGGCCAGGGCGTTCCGAGAATGACAAGGGCAGACATGATGACCTTAAATGATTTCCTCTTGTGTCAGGTTTGGTAAACTTTAGGAGCTAGGAAATGGTCCACTTTACAGAAATGTTCAAATTTACTGGCATTTCTTATATTCTCTGCTCTAACATTGTCCTGATTCTTTCTGTATATTCTTTACTTATGTTTTTGTTTTCCTTAATCAAAGTGTGTCTTTTCAATCTTTTCAAAGAAGATTCTTTGGACTTACTAAATCACCTCAATTTTATACGTTTTCTGTTGTATTAAGTTCTGCTCATATCTTTATGTATCTTTTTTCTATGTTCTCAGGGTTTATTGTTTTGATCTTCTGATGTCAATTAAAACACTTGGTTATTCATTTTAATAAATATTTTACTTATAAAGATTGGAACTTTTGAAGATTCCAGCTTACTTGTAAGTTTCTAAGGGTCAGGTCCTCTCCATTGTTGCTGGCCTAAGGTTTAGTTCACCATATAGCAATGTATATATTGACCTATTTTCCCCTCGACTTTCTGTGATTCCCTACATCTCACCTTTCTTTGCAGACAAGCCATTTGAAATACCCTTAACTTATTTCACAGCCAATAAGTCATTGAAATAATGTGTATTTTTTAGAGAAATCTTCTTCTATAATTAGGCAGAAAATCTCACCTGCCATAGTTTTCAAAACAGCATAATTTCACTCTTCTCAATGCTTAATCTGTTGTATTACACAACCTTTGAGTATTTAGCTTTATCAATGACATGTACTTTAAAAATGTTTTAGAGATCCTACCAGTCTTTGAAAACATCCTTGTTCCTGGTTTCAGTTCCAGTTTTATGTATATTTTCTGCCTTGCACCTGACTCTTCCAACAATTGATGGATGGCCTTGGGAATCTAATTCTGGTATTGATAGTTTTTGCTGATTGTCTCCCCTTGTAGCTGATTTCTTCATTATTGTGTAAATTTAGATCATGAGCTCATGTTTAGCTAAACAGCTGACCTTGTAAGACGCTTAGGTGTGAACGCTCGTAAGCTTCAGCAGAAAGTCGGCAAAGATTTATTTGTGTCCCTCCAATGAGTTGCCCGCGAGAACCCCGTTTTCTACAAGTGTTGGTCCAATACTCCCTCAATAGGCAGGGGACTCCGACAGGGCTGCTTGGCGGCCCCCGATCTGGGGCAGGGGCAGTGGGCGGCCTGTGGCCCAGGCAGAAGCCTCTCTGCATGTGTCCCAGGGACCCATCTGCCTGCGAACTTCGGTCACCTGGCAGGAAGCTACGATGCCCAGACCTTTGGTTAGGTGTGCAGTGAGTTGTACTTCGCGGACAGGTTCCAAACTCTTCAAGTAAGAGGTCGGCCTGAGTGGAAAGGTGAGAGTTTGGGCAGCTGTGCAGACAAAGTAGGCGCCCTTTGGCCTGGGCCTAAATGCTTGTGACACCCCACTGGACCTGCCGGGCTCTGAGGGCCCTGCCCTGGGCCCCCTGCTCCCCTGCCCTTTGTTCAGTCACAGCAGAGATGGCCACACCCACTCCCTCAGTGAGGGCAGAGTTCCAACCTCCCTCACCCCGCCCCCTCTCCGCAGGTTACCATGGACTACAGAGGCTGCATTCTGAGGCCAGGGCGTTCCGAGAATGCCAAGGGCAGACATGATGACCTTAAATGATTTCCTCTTGTGTCAGGTTTGGTAAACTTTAGGAGCTAGGAAATGGTCCACTTTACAGAAATGTTCAAATTTACTGGCATTTCTTATATTCTCCACTATAACACTGTCCTGATTCTTTCTATATATTCTTTACTTATGTTTTTGTTTTCCTTAATCAAAGTGTGTCTTTTCAATGTTTTCAAAGAAGATTCTTTGGACTTACTAAATCACCTCAATTTTATACGTTTTCTGTTGTATTAAGTTCTGCTCATATCTTTATGTATCTTTTTTCTATGTTCTCAGGGTTTATAGTTTTGATCTTCTGATGTCAATTAAAACACTTGGTTATTCATTTTAATAAATATTTTACTTATAAAGATTGGAACTTTTGAAGATTCCAGCTTACTTGTAAGTTTCTAAGGGTCAGGTCCTCTCCATTGTTGCTGGCCTAAGGTTTAGTTCACCATATAGCAATGTATATATTGACCTATTTTCCCCTCGACTTTCTGTGATTCCCTACATCTCACCTTTCTTTGCAGACAAGCCATTTGAAATACCCTTAACTTATTTCACAGCCAATAAGTCATTGAAATAATGTGTATTTTTTAGAGAAATCTTCTTATATAATTAGGCAGAAAATCTCACCTGCCATAGTTTTCAAAACAGCATAATTTCACTCTTCTCAATGCTTAATCTGTTGTATTACACAACCTTTGAGTATTTAGCTTTATCAATGACATGTACTTTAAAAATGTTTTAGAGATCCTACCAGTCTTTGAAAACATCCTTGTTCCTGGTTTCATTTCCAGTTTTATGTATATTTTCTGCCTTGCACCTGACTCTTCCAACAATTGATGGATGGCCTTGGGAATCTAATTCTGGTATTGATAGTTTTTGCTGATTGTCTCCCCTTGTAGCTGATTTCTTCATTATTGTGTAAATTTAGATCATGAGCTCATGTTTAGCTAAACAGCTGACCTTGTAAGACGCTTAGGTGTGAACGCTCGTAAGCTTCAGCAGAAAGTCGGCAAAGATTTATTTGTGTCCCTCCAATGAGTTGCCCGGGAGAACCCCGTTTTCTACAAGTGTTGGTCCAATACTCCCTCAATAGGCAGGGGACTCCGACAGGGCTGCTTGGCGGCCCCCGATCTGGGGCAGGGGCAGTGGGCGGCCTGTGGCCCAGGCAGAAGCCTCTCTGCATGTGTCCCAGGGACCCATCTGCCTGCGAACTTCGGTCACCTAGCAGGAAGCTATGATGCCCAGACCTATGGTTAGCTGAGCAGCGAGGTGTACTGTCCAGACAGGTTCCACACACACTTCAAGTAAGAGGTCGGCCTGAGTGGAAAGGTGAGAGTTTGGGCAGCTGTGCAGACAAAGAAGGCGCCCTTTGCCCTGGGCCTAAATGCTTGTGACACCCCACTGGACCTGCCGGGTTCTGAGGGCCCTGCACTGGGCGCCCTGCTCCCCTGCCCTTTGTTCAGTCACAGCAGAGATGGCCACACCCACTCCCTCAGTGAGGGCAGAGTTCCAACCTCCCTCATCCCCGCCCCCTCTCCGCAGGTTACCATGGACTACAGAGGCTGCATTCTGAGGCCAGGGCGTTCCGAGAATGACAAGGGCAGACATGATGACCTTAAATGATTTCCTCTTGTGTCAGGTTTGGTAAACTTTAGGAGCTAGGAAATGGTCCACTTTACAGAAATGTTCAAATTTACTGGCATTTCATATATTCTCCACTATAACATTGTCCTGATTCTTTCTGTATATTCTTTACTTATGTTTTTGTTTTCCTTAATCAAAGTGTGTCTTTTCAATCTTTTCAAAGAAGATTCTTTGGACTTACTAAATCACCTCAATTTTATACGTTTTCTGTTGTATTAAGTTCTGCTCATATCTTTATGTATCTTTTTTCTATGTTCTCAGGGTTTATTGTTTTGATCTTCTGATGTCAATTAAAACACTTGGTTATTCATTTTAATAAATATTTTACTTATAAAGATTGGAACTTTTGAAGATTCCAGCTTACTTGTAAGTTTCTAAGGGTCAGGTCCTCTCCATTGTTGCTGGCCTAAGGTTTAGTTCACCATATAGCAATGTATATATTGACCTATTTTCCCCTCGACTTTCTGTGATTCCCTACATCTCACCTTTCTTTGCAGACAAGCCATTTGAAATACCCTTAACTTATTTCACAGCCAATAAGTCATTGAAATAATGTGTATTTTTTAGAGAAATCTTCTTATATAATTAGGCAGAAAATCTCACCTGCCATAGTTTTCAAAACAGCATAATTTCACTCTTCTCAATGCTTAATCTGTTGTATTACACAACCTTTGAGTATTTAGCTTTATCAATGACATGTACTTTAAAAATGTTTTAGAGATCCTACCAGTCTTTGAAAACATCCTTGTTCCTGGTTTCAGTTCCAGTTTTATGTATATTTTCTGCCTTGCACCTGACTCTTCCAACAATTGATGGATGGCCTTGGGAATCTAATTCTGGTATTGATAGTTTTTGCTGATTGTCTCCCCTTGTAGCTGATTTCTTCATTATTGTGTAAATTTAGATCATGAGCTCATGTTTAGCTAAACAGCTGACCTTGTAAGACGCTTAGGTGTGAACGCTCGTAAGCTTCAGCAGAAAGTCGGCAAAGATTTATTTGTGTCCCTCCAATGAGTTGCCCGCGAGAACCCCGTTTTCTACAAGTGTTGGTCCAATACTCCCTCAATAGGCAGGGGACTCCGACAGGGCTGCTTGGCGGCCCCCGATCTGGGGCAGGGGCAGTGGGCGGCCTGTGGCCCAGGCAGAAGCCTCTCTGCATGTGTCCCAGGGACCCATCTGCCTGCGAACTTCGGTCACCTGGCAGGAAGCTATGATGCCCAGACCTTTGGTTAGGTGTGCAGTGAGTTGTACTTCGCGGACAGGTTCCAAACTCTTCAAGTAAGAGGTCGGCCTGAGTGGAAAGGTGAGAGTTTGGGCAGCTGTGCAGACAAAGTAGGCGCCCTTTGGCCTGGGCCTAAATGCTTGTGACACCCCACTGGACCTGCCGGGCTCTGAGGGCCCTGCCCTGGGCCCCCTGCTCCCCTGCCCTTTGTTCAGTCACAGCAGAGATGGCCACACCCACTCCTTCAGTGAGGGCCGTGTTCCAACCTCCCTCAGCCCCGCCCCCTCTCCGCAGGTTACCATGGGCTACAGATGCTGCATCCGGAGGCCAGGGTGTTCCGAGAATGCCAAGGGCAGACATGATGACCTTAAATGATTTCCTCTTGTGTCAGGTTTGGTAAACTTTAGGAGCTAGGAAATGGTCCACTTTACAGAAATGTTCAAATTTGCTGGCATTTCTTATATTCTCTGCTATAACATTGGCCTGATTCTTTCTGTATATTCTTTACTTATGTTTTTGTTTTCCTTAATCAAAGTGTGTCTTTTCAATCTTTTCAAAGAAGATTCTTTGGACTTACTAAATCACCTCAATTTTATACGTTTTCTGTTGTATTAAGTTCTGCTCATATCTTTATGTATCTTTTTTCTATGTTCTCAGGGTTTATAGTTTTGATCTTCTGATGCCAATTAAAACACTTGGTTATTCATTTTAATAAATATTTTACTTATAAAGATTGGAACTTTTGAAGATTCCAGCTTACTTGTAAGTTTCTAAGGGTCAGGTCCTCTCCATTGTTGCTGGCCTAAGGTTTAGTTCACCATATAGCAATGTATATATTGACCTATTTTCCCCTCGACTTTCTGTGATTCCCTACATCTCACCTTTCTTTGCAGACAAGCCATTTGAAATACCCTTAACTTATTTCACAGCCAATAAGTCATTGAAATAATGTGTATTTTTTAGAGAAATCTTCTTATATAATTAGGCAGAAAATCTCACCTGCCATAGTTTTCAAAACAGCATAATTTCACTCTTCTCAATGCTTAATCTGTTGTATTACACAACCTTTGAGTATTTAGCTTTATCAATGACATGTACTTTAAAAATGTTTTAGAGATCCTACCAGTCTTTGAAAACATCCTTGTTCCTGGTTTCAGTTCCAGTTTTATGTATATTTTCTGCCTTGCACCTGACTCTTCCAACAATTGATGGATGGCCTTGGGAATCTAATTCTGGTATTGATAGTTTTTGCTGATTGTCTCCCCTTGTAGCTGATTTCTTCATTATTGTGTAAATTTAGATCATGAGCTCATGTTTAGCTAAACAGCTGACCTTGTAAGACGCTTAGGTGTGAACGCTCGTAAGCTTCAGCAGAAAGTCGGCAAAGATTTATTTGTGTCCCTCCAATGAGTTGCCCGGGAGAACCCCGTTTTCTACAAGTGTTGGTCCAATACTCCCTCAATAGGCAGGGGACTCCGACAGGGCTGCTTGGCGGCCCCCGATCTGGGGCAGGGGCAGTGGGCGGCCTGTGGCCCAGGCAGAAGCCTCTCTGCATGTGTCCCAGGGACACATCTGCCTGCGAACTTCGGTCACCAAGCAGGATGCTATGATGCCCAGACCTTTGGTTAGGTGTGCAGTGAGGTGTACTTCGCGGACAGGTTCCACACTCTTCAAGTAAGAGGTCGGCCTGAGTGGAAAGGTGAGAGTTTGGGCAGCTGTGCAGACCAAGAAGGCGCCCTTTGGCCTGGGCCTAAATGCTTGTGACACCCCACTGGACCTGCCGGGCTCTGAGGGCCCTGCCCTGGGCCCCCTGCTCCCCTGCCCTTTGTTCAGTCACAGCAGAGATGGCCACACCCACTCCCTCAGTGAGGGCAGAGTTCCAACCTCCCTCAGCCCCGCCCCCTCTCCGCAGGTTACCATGGACTACAGAGGCTGCATTCTGAGGCCAGGGCGTTCCGAGAATGCCAAGGGCAGACATGATGACCTTAAATGATTTCCTCTTGTGTCAGGTTTGGTAAACTTTAGGAGCTAGGAAATGGTCCACTTTACAGAAATGTTCAAATTTACTGGCATTTCTTATATTCTCCATTATAACACTGTCCTGATTCTTTCTATATATTCTTTACTTATGTTTTTGTTTTCCTTAATCAAAGTGTGTCTTTTCAATGTTTTCAAAGAAGATTCTTTGGACTTACTAAATCACCTCAATTTTATACGTTTTCTGTTGTATTAAGTTCTGCTCATATCTTTATGTATCTTTTTTCTATGTTCTCAGGGTTTATAGTTTTGATCTTCTGATGTCAATTAAAACACTTGGTTATTCATTTTAATAAATATTTTACTTATAAAGATTTGAACTTTTGAAGATTCCAGCTTACTTGTAAGTTTCTAAGGGTCAGGTCCTCTCCATTGTTGCTGGCCTAAGGTTTAGTTCACCATATAGCAATGTATATATTGACCTATTTTCCCCTCGACTTTCTGTGATTCCCTACATCTCACCTTTCTTTGCAGACAAGCCATTTGAAATACCCTTAACTTATTTCACAGCCAATAAGTCATTGAAATAATGTGTATTTTTTAGATAAATCTTCTTCTATAATTAGGCAGAAAATCTCACCTGCTTTAGTTTTCAAAACAGCATAATTTCACTCTTCTCAATGCTTAATCTGTTGTATTACACAACCTTTGAGTATTTAGCTTTATCAATGATATGTACTTTAAAAATGTTTTAGAGATCCTACCAGTCTTTGAAAACATCCTTGTTCCTGGTTTCAGTTCCAGTTTTATGTATATTTTCTGCCTTGCACCTGACTCTTCCAACAATTGATGGATGGCCTTGGGAATCTAATGCTGGTATTGATAGTTTTTGCTGATTGTCTCCCCTTGTAGCTGATTTATTCATTATTGTGTAAATTTAGATCATGAGCTCATGTTTAGCTAAACAGCTGACCTTGTAAGACGCTTAGGTGTGAACGCTCATAAGCTTCAGCAGAAAGTCGGCAAAGATTTATTTGTGTCCCTCCAATGAGTTGCCCGGGAGAACCCCGTTTTCTACAAGTGTTGGTCCAATACTCCCTCAATAGGCAGGGGATTCCGACAGGGCTGCTTGGCGGCCCCCGATCTCGGGCAGGGGCAGTGGGCGGCCTGTGGCCCAGGCAGAAGCCTCTCTGCATGTGTCCCAGGGACCCATCTGCCTGCGAACTTCGGTCACCTGGCAGGAAGCTACAATGCCCAGACCTTTGGTTAGGTGTGCAGCGAGGTGGACTGCGTGGACAGGTTCCACACACACTTCAAGTAAGAGGTCGGCCTGAGTGGAAAGGTGAGAGTTTGGGCAGCTGTGCAGACCAAGAAGGCGCCCTTTGGCCTGGGCCTAAATGCTTGTGACACCCCACTGGACCTGCCGGGCTCTGAGGGCCCTGCCCTGGGCCCCCTGCTCCCCTGCCCTTTGTTCAGTCACAGCAGTGATGGCCACACCCACTCCCTCAGTGAGGGCAGTGTTCCAACCTCCCTCAGCCCCGCCCCCTCTCCGCAGGTTACCATGGACTACAGATGCTGCATTCTGAGGCCAGGGCGTTCCGAGAATGACAAGGGCAGACATGATGACCTTAAATGATTTCCTCTTGTGTCAGGTTTGGTAAACTTTAGGAGCTAGGAAATGGTCCACTTTACAGAAATGTTCAAATTTACTGGCATTTCTTATATTCTCTGCTATAACATTGTCCTGATTCTTTCTGTATATTCTTTACTTATGTTTTTGTTTTCCTTAATCAAAGTGTGTCTTTTCAATCTTTTCAAAGAAGATTCTTTGGACTTACTAAATCACCTGAATTTTATACGTTTTCTGTTGTATTAAGTTCTGCTCATATCTTTATGTATCTTTTTTCTATGTTCTCAGGGTTTATTGTTTTGATCTTCTGATGTCAATTAAAACACTTGGTTATTCATTTTAATAAATATTTTACTTATAAAGATTGGAACTTTTGAAGATTCCAGCTTACTTGTAAGTTTCTAAGGGTCAGGTCCTCTCCATTGTTGCTGGCCTAAGGTTTAGTTCACCATATAGCAATGTATATATTGACCTATTTTCCCCTCGACTTTCTGTGATTCCCTACATCTCACCTTTCTTTGCAGACAAGCCATTTGAAATACCCTTAACTTATTTCACAGCCAATAAGTCATTGAAATAATGTGTATTTTTTAGAGAAATCTTCTTATATAATTAGGCAGAAAATCTCACCTGCCATAGTTTTCAAAACAGCATAATTTCACTCTTCTCAATGCTTAATCTGTTGTATTACACAACCTTTGAGTATTTAGCTTTATCAATGACATGTACTTTAAAAATGTTTAGAGATCCTACCAGTCTTTGAAAACATCCTTGTTCCTGGATTCAGTTCCAGTTTTATGTATATTTTCTGCCTTGCACCTGACTATTCCAACAATTGATGGATGGCCTTGGGAATCTAATTCTGGTATTGATAGTTTTTGCTGATTGTCTCCCCTTGTAGCTGATTTCTTCATTATTGTGTAAATTTAGATCATGAGCTCATGTTTAGCTAAACAGCTGACCTTGTAAGACGCTTAGGTGTGAACGCTCGTAAGCTTCAGCAGAAAGTCGGCAAAGATTTATTTCTGTCCCTCCAATGAGTTGCCCGCGAGAATCCCGTTTTCTACAAGTGTTGGTCCAATACTCCCTCAATAGGCAGGGGACTCCGACAGGGCTGCTTGGCGGCCCCCGATCTGGGGCAGGGGCAGTGGGCGGCCTGTGGCCCAGGCAGAAGCCTCTCTGCATGTGTCCCAGGGACCCATCTGCCTGCGAACTTCGGTCACCTGGCAGGAAGCTACGATGCCCAGACCTTTGGTTAGGTGTGCAGTGAGTTGTACTTCGTGGACAGGTTCCACACTCTTCAAGTAAGAGGTCGGCCTGAGTGGAAAGGTGAGAGTTTGGGCAGCTGTGCAGACAAAGTAGGCGCCCTTTGGCGTGGGCCTAAATGCTTGTGACACCCCACTGGACCTGCCGGGCTCTGAGGGCCCTGCCCTGGGCCCCCTGCTCCCCTGCCCTTTGTTCAGTCACAGCAGAGATGGCCACACCCACTCCTTCAGTGAGGGCCGTGTTCCAACCTCCCTCAGCCCCGCCCCCTCTCCGCAGGTTACCATGGGCTACAGATGCTGCATCCGGAGGCCAGGGTGTTCCGAGAATGCCAAGGGCAGACATGATGACCTTAAATGATTTCCTCTTGTGTCAGGTTTGGTAAACTTTAGGAGCTAGGAAATGGTCCACTTTACAGAAATGTTCAAATTTGCTGGCATTTCTTATATTCTCTGCTATAACATTGGCCTGATTCTTTCTGTATATTCTTTACTTATGTTTTTGTTTTCCTTAATCAAAGTGTGTCTTTTCAATCTTTTCAAAGAAGATTCTTTGGACTTACTAAATCACCTCAATTTTATACGTTTTCTGTTGTATTAAGTTCTGCTCATATCTTTATGTATCTTTTTTCTATGTTCTCAGGGTTTATAGTTTTGATCTTCTGATGTCAATTAAAACACTTGGTTATTCATTTTAATAAATATTTTACTTATAAAGATTGGAACTTTTGAAGATTCCAGCTTACTTGTAAGTTTCTAAGGGTCAGGTCCTCTCCATTGTTGCTGGCCTAAGGTTTAGTTCACCATATAGCAATGTATATATTGACCTATTTTCCCCTCGACTTTCTGTGATTCCCTACATCTCACTTTTCTTTGCAGACAAGCCATTTGAAATACCCTTAACTTATTTCACAGCCAATAAGTCATTGAAATAATGTGTATTTTTTAGAGAAATCTTCTTCTATAATTAGGCAGAAAATCTCACCTGCCATAGTTTTCAAAACAGCATAATTTCACTCTTCTCAATGCTTAATCTGTTGTATTACACAACCTTTGAGTATTTAGCTTTATCAATGACATGTACTTTAAAAATGTTTTAGAGATCCTACCAGTCTTTGAAAACATCCTTGTTCCTGGTTTCATTTCCAGTTTTATGTATATTTTCTGCCTTGCACCTGACTCTTCCAACAATTGATGGATGGCCTTGGGAATCTAATTCTGGTATTGATAGTTTTTGCTGATTGTCTCCCCTTGTAGCTGATTTCTTCATTATTGTGTAAATTTAGATCATGAGCTCATGTTTAGCTAAACAGCTGACCTTGTAAGACGCTTAGGTGTGAACGCTCGTAAGCTTCAGCAGAAAGTCGGCAAAGATTTATTTGTGTCCCTCCAATGAGTTGCCGGGGAGAACCCCGTTTTCTACAAGTGTTGGTCCAATACTCCCTCAATAGGCAGTGGACTCCGACAGGGCTGCTTGGCGGCCCCCGATCTGGGGCAGGGGCAGTGGGTGGCCTGTGGCCCAGGCAGAAGCCTCTCTGCTTGTGTCCCAGGGACCCATCTGCCTGCGAAATTCGGTCACCTGGCAGGAAGCTATGATGCCCAGACCTATGGTTAGCTGAGCAGCGAGGTGTACTGTGCGGACAGGTTCCACACACACTTCAAGTAAGAGGTCGGCCTGAGTGGAAAGGTGAGAGTTTGGACAGCTGTGCAGACAAAGAAGGCGCCCTTTGGCCTGGGCCTAAATGCTTGTGACACCCCACTGGACCTGCCGGGCTCTGAGGGCCCTGCCCTGGGCCCCCTGCTCCCCTGCCCTTTGTTCAGTCACAGCAGAGATGGCCACACCCACTCCCTCAGTGAGGGCAGAGTTCCAACCTCCCTCAGCCCCGCCCCCTCTCCGCAGGTTACCATGGACTACAGAGGCTGCATTCTGAGGCCAGGGCGTTCCGAGAATGCCAAGGGCAGACATGATGACCTTAAATGATTTCCTCTTGTGTCAGGTTTGGTAAACTTTAGGAGCTAGGAAATGGTCCACTTTACAGAAATGTTCAAATTTACTGGCATTTCATATATTCTCTACTATAACATTGTCCTGATTCTCTCTGTATATTCTTTACATATGTTTTTGTTTTCCTTAATCAAAGTGTGTCTTTTCAATCTTTTCAAAGAAGATTCTTTGGACTTACTAAATCACCTCAATTTTATACGTTTTCTGTTGTATTAAGTTCTGCTCATATCTTTATTTATCTTTTTTCTGTGGTCTCAGGGTTTATTGTTTTGATCTTCTGATGTCAATTAAAACACTTGGTTATTCATTTTAATAAATATTTTACTTATAAAGATTTGAACTTTTGAAGATTCCAGCTTACTTGTAAGTTTCTAAGGGTCAGGTCCTCTCCATTGTTGCTGGCCTAAGGTTTAGTTCACCATATAGCAATGTATATATTGACCTATTTTCCCCTCGACTTTCTGTGATTCCCTACATCTCACCTTTCTTTGCAGACAAGCCATTTGAAATACCCTTAACTTATTTCACAGCCAATAAGTCATTGAAATAATGTTTATTTTTTAGAGAAATCTTCTTATATAATTAGGCAGAAAATCTCACCTGCCATAGTTTTCAAAACAGCATAATTTCACTCTTCTCAATGCTTAATCTGTTGTATTACACAACCTTTGAGTATTTAGCTTTATCAATGACATGTACTTTAAAAATGTTTTAGAGATCCTACCAGTCTTTGAAAACATCCTTGTTCCTGGTTTCAGTTCCAGTTTTATGTATATTTTCTGCCTTGCACCTGACTCTTCCAACAATTGATGGATGGCCTTGGGAATCTAATTCTGGTATTGATAGTTTTTGCTGATTGTCTCCCCTTGTAGCTGATTTCTTCATTATTGTGTAAATTTAGATCATGAGCTCATGTTTAGCTAAACAGCTGACCGTGTAAGACGCTTAGGTGTGAACGCTCGTAAGCTTCAGCAGAAAGTCGGCAAAGATTTATTTGTGTCCCTCCAATGAGTTGCCCGGGAGAACCCCGTTTTCTACAAGTGTTGGTCCAATACTCCCTCAATAGGCAGTGGACTCCGACAGGGCAGATTGGCGGCCCCCGATCTGGGGCAGGGGCAGTGGGTGGCCTGTGGCCCACGCAGAAGCCTCTCTGCATGTGTCCCAGGGACCCATCTGCCTGTGAACTTCGGTCACCTGGCAGGAAGCTACAATGCCCAGACCTTTGGTTATGTGTGCAACGAGGTGGACTGCGTGGACAGGTTCCACACACACTTCAAGTAAGAGGTCGGCCTGAGTGGAAAGGTGAGAGTTTGGCCAGCTGTGCAGACAAAGAAGGCGCCCTTTGGCCTGGGCCTAAATGCTTGTGACACCCCACTGGACCTGCCGTGCTCTGAGGGCCCTGCCCTGGGCCCCCTGCTCCCCTGCCCTTTGTTCAGTCACAGCAGAGATGGCCACACCCACTCCCTCAGTGAGGGCAGTGTTCCAACCTCCCTCAGCCCCGCCCCCTCTCCGCAGGTTACCATGGACTACAGATGCTGCATTCTGAGGCCAGGGCGTTCTGAGAATGACAAGGGCAGACATGATGATCTTAAATGATTTCCTCTTGTGTCAGGTTTGGTAAACTTTAGGAGCTAGGAAATGGTCCACTTTACAGAAATGTTCAAATTTACTGGCATTTCTTATATTCTCTGCTATAACATTGTCCTGATTCTTTCTGTATATTCTTTACTTATGTTTTTGTTTTCCTTAATCAAAGTGTGTCTTTTCAATCTTTTCAAAGAAGATTCTTTGGACTTACTAAATCACCTCAATTTTATACGTTTTCTGTTGTATTAAGTTCTGCTCATATCTTTATTTATCTTTTTTCTGTGGTCTCAGGGTTTATTGTTTTGATCTTCTGATGTCAATTAAAACACTTGGTTATTCATTTTAATAAATATTTTACTTATAAAGATTTGAACTTTTGAAGATTCCAGCTTACTTGTAAGTTTCTAAGGGTCAGGTCCTCTCCATTGTTGCTGGCCTAAGGTTTAGTTCACCATATAGCAATGTATATATTGACCTATTTTCCCCTCGACTTTCTGTGATTCCCTACATCTCACCTTTCTTTGCAGACAAGCCATTTGAAATACCCTTAGCTTATTTCACAGCCAATAAGTCATTGAAATAATGTTTATTTTTTAGAGAAATCTTCTTATATAATTAGGCAGAAAATCTCACCTGCCATAGTTTTCAAAACAGCATAATTTCACTCTTCTCAATGCTTAATCTGTTGTATTACACAACCTTTGAGTATTTAGCTTTATCAATGACATGTACTTTAAAAATGTTTTAGAGATCCTACCAGTCTTTGAAAACATCCTTGTTCCTGGTTTCAGTTCCAGTTTTATGTATATTTTCTGCCTTGCACCTGACTCTTCCAACAATTGATGGATGGCCTTGGGAATCTAATTCTGGTATTGATAGTTTTTGCTGATTGTCTCCCCTTGTAGCTGATTTCTTCATTATTGTGTAAATTTAGATCATGAGCTCATGTTTAGCTAAACAGCTGACCGTGTAAGACGCTTAGGTGTGAACGCTCGTAAGCTTCAGCAGAAAGTCGGCAAAGATTTATTTGTGTCCCTCCAATGAGTTGCCCGGGAGAACCCCGTTTTCTACAAGTGTTGGTCCAATACTCCCTCAATAGGCAGTGGACTCCGACAGGGCAGATTGGCGGCCCCCGATCTGGGGCAGGGGCAGTGGGTGGCCTGTGGCCCACGCAGAAGCCTCTCTGCATGTGTCCCAGGGACCCATCTGCCTGTGAACTTCGGTCACATGGCAGGAAGCTACAATGCCCAGACCTTTGGTTATGTGTGCAACGAGGTGGACTGCGTGGACAGGTTCCACACACACTTCAAGTAAGAGGTCGGCCTGAGTGGAAAGGTGAGAGTTTGGGCAGCTGTGCAGACAAAGAAGGCGCCCTTTGGCCTGGGCCTAAATGCTTGTGACACCCCACTGGACCTGCCGTGCTCTGAGGGCCCTGCCCTGGGCCCCCTGCTCCCCTGCCCTTTGTTCAGTCACAGCAGAGATGGCCACACCCACTCCCTCAGTGAGGGCAGTGTTCCAACCTCCCTCAGCCCCGCCCCCTCTCCGCAGGTTACCATGGACTACAGATGCTGCATTCTGAGGCCAGGGCGTTCTGAGAATGACAAGGGCAGACATGATGATCTTAAATGATTTCCTCTTGTGTCAGGTTTGGTAAACTTTAGGAGCTAGGAAATGGTCCACTTTACAGAAATGTTCAAATTTACTGGCATTTCTTATATTCTCTGCTATAACATTGTCCTGATTCTTTCTGTATATTCTTTACTTATGTTTTTGTTTTCCTTAATCAAAGTGTGTCTTTTCAATCTTTTCAAAGAAGATTCTTTGGACTTACTAAATCACCTCAATTTTATACGTTTTCTGTTGTATTAAGTTCTGCTCATATCTTTATGTATCTTGTTTCTATGTTCTCAGGGTTTATTGTTTTGATCTTCTGATGTCAATTAAAACACTTGGTTATTCATTTTAATAAATATTTTACTTATAAAGATTTGAACTTTTGAAGATTCCAGCTTACTTGTAAGTTTCTAAGGGTCAGGTCCTCTCCATTGTTGCTGGCCTAAGGTTTAGTTCACCATATAGCAATGTATATATTGACCTATTTTCCCCTCGACTTTCTGTGATTCCCTACATCTCACCTTTCTTTGCAGACAAGCCATTTGAAATACCCTTAACTTATTTCACAGCCAATAAGTCATTGAAATAATGTGTATTTTTTAGAGAAATCTTCTTATATAATTAGGCAGAAAATCTCACCTGCCATAGTTTTCAAAACAGCATAATTTCACTCTTCTCAATGCTTAATCTGTTGTATTACACAACCTTTGAGTATTTAGCTTTATCAATGACATGTACTTTAAAAATGTTTTAGAGATCCTACCAGTCTTTGAAAACATCCTTGTTCCTGGATTCAGTTCCAGTTTTATGTATATTTTCTGCCTTGCACCTGACTATTCCAACAATTGATGGATGGCCTTGGGAATCTAATTCTGGTATTGATAGTTTTTGCTGATTGTCTCCCCTTGTAGCTGATTTCTTCATTATTGTGTAAATTTAGATCATGAGCTCATGTTTAGCTAAACAGCTGACCTTGTAAGACGCTTAGGTGTGAACGCTCGTAAGCTTCAGCAGAAAGTCGGGAAAGATTTATTTGTGTCCCTCCAATGAGTTGCCCTCGAGAACACAGTTTTCTACAAGTGTTGGTCCAATACTCCCTCAATAGGCAGAGGATTCCGACAGGGCTGCTTGGCGGCCCCCGATCTGGGGCAGGGGCAGTGGGCGGCCTGTGGCCCAGGCAGAAGCCTCTCTGCATGTGTCCCAGGGACCCATCTGCCTGCGAACTTCTGTCACCTGGCAGGAAGCTATGATGCCCAGACCTATGGTTCGCTGAGCAGCGAGGTGTACTGTGCAGACAGGTTCCACACACACTTCAAGTAAGAGGTCGATCTGAGTGGAAAGGTGAGAGTTTGGGCAGCTGTGCCGACAAAGAAGGCGCCCTTTGCCCTGGGCCTAAATGCTTGTGACACCCCACTGGACATGCCGGGCTCTGAGGGCCCTGCCCTGGGCCCACTGCTCCCCTGCCCTTTGTTCAGTAACAGCAGAGATGGCCACACCCACTCCCTCAGTGAGGGCAGTGTTCCAACCTCCCTCAGCCCCGCCCCCTCTCCGCAGGTTACCATGGACTACAGATGCTGCATCCGGAGGCCACGGTGTTCCGAGAATGCCAAGGGCAGACATGATGACCTTAAATGATTTCCTCTTGTGTCAGCTTTGGTAAACTTTAGGAGCTAGGAAATGGTCCACTTTACAGAAATGTTCAAATTTACTGGCCTTTCTTATATTCTCTACTATAACATTGTCCTGATTCTTTCTGTATATTCTTTACTTATGTTTTTGTTTTCCTTAATCAAAGTGTGTCTTTTCAATCTTTTCAAAGAAGAATCTTTGGACTTACTAAATCACCTCAATTTTATACGTTTTCTGTTGTATTTAGTTCTGCTCATATCTTTATGTATCTTTTTTTCTATGTTCTCAGGGTTTATTGTTTTGATCTTCTGATGTCAATTAAAACACTTGGTTATTCATTTTAATAAATATTTTACTTATAAAGATTTGAACTTTTGAAGATTACAGCTTACTTGTAAGGTTCTAAGGGTCAGGTCCTCTCCATTGTTGCTGGCCTAAGGTTTAGTTCACCATATAGCAATGTATATATTGACCTATTTTCCCCTCGACTTTCTGTGATTCCCTACATCTCACCTTTCTTTGCAGACAAGCCATTTGAAATACCCTTAACTTATTTCACAGCCAATAAGTCATTGAAATAATGTGTATTTTTTAGAGAAATCTTCTTCTATAATTAGGCAGAAAATCTCACCTGCCATAGTTTTCAAAACAGCATAATTTCACTCTTCTCAATGCTTAATCTGTTGTATTACACAACCTTTGAGTATTTAGCTTTATCAATGACATGTACTTTAAAAATGTTTAGAGATCCTACCAGTCTTTGAAAACATCCTTGTTCCTGGATTCAGTTCCAGTTTTATGTATATTTTCTGCCTTGCACCTGACTATTCCAACAATTGATGGATGGCCTTGGGAATCTAATTCTGGTATTGAGAGTTTTTGCTGACTGTCTCCCCTGGTAGCTGATTTCTTCATTATTGTGTAAATTTAGATCATGAGCTCATGTTTAGCTAAACAGCTGACCTTGTAAGACGCTTAGGTATGAACGCTCGTAAGCTTCAGCAGAAAGTCGGCAAAGATTTATTTGTGTCCCTCCAATGAGTTGCCCGGGAGAACCCCGTTTTCTACAAGTGTTCGTCCAATACACCCTCAATAGGCAGGGGACTCCGACAGGGCTGCTTGGCGGCCCCCGATCTGGGGCACGGGCAGTGGGTGGCCTGTGGCCCAGGCAGAAGCCTCTCTGCATGTGTCCCACGGACCCATCTGCCTGCGAACTTCGGTCACCCGGCAGGAAGCTACGATGCCCAGACCTTTGGTTAGGTGTGCAGCGAGGTGTACTTCACGGACAGGTTCCACACACACTTCAAGTAAGAGGTCGGCCTGAGTGGAAAGGTGAGAGTTTGGGCAGCTGTGCAGACAAAGAAGGCGCCCTTTGGCCTGGGCCTAAATGCTTGTCACACCCCACTGGACCTGCCGTGCTCTGAGGGCCCTGCCCTGGGCCCCCTGCTCCCCTGCCCTTTGTTCAGTCACCGCAGAGATGGCCACACCCACTCCCTCAGTGAGGGTAGTGTTCCAACCTCCCTCAGCCCCGCCCCCTCTCCGCAGGTTACCATGGACTACAGATGCTGCATCCGGAGGACAGGGTGTTCCGAGAATGACATGGGCAGACATGATGACCTTAAATGATTTCCTCTTGTGTCAGGTTTGGTAAACATTAGGAGCTAGGAAATGGTCCACTTTACAGAAATGTTCAAATTTACTGGCATTTCTTATATCCTCTGCTATAACATTGTCCTGATTCTTTCTGTATATTCTTTACTTATGTTTTTGTTTTCCTTAATCAAAGTGTGTCTTTTCAATCTTTTCAAAGAAGATTCTTTGGACTTACTAAATCACCTCAATTTTATACGTTTTCTGTTGTATTAAGTTCTGCTCATATCTTTATGTATCTTTTTTCTATGTTCTCAGGGTTTATTGTTTTGATCTTCTGATGTCAATTAAAACACTTGGTTATTCATTTTAATAAATATTTTACTTATAAAGATTTGAACTTTTGAAGATTCCAGCTTACTTGTAAATTTCTAAGGGTCAGGTCCTCTCCATTGTTGCTGGCCTAAGGTTTAGTTCACCATATAGCAATGTATATATTGACCTATTTTCCCCTCGACTTTCTGTGATTCCCTACATCTCACCTTTCTTTGCAGACAAGCCATTTGAAATACCCTTAACTTATTTCACAGCCAATAAGTCATTGAAATAATGTGTATTTTTTAGAGAAATCTTCTTATATAATTAGGCAGAAAATCTCACCTGCCATAGTTTTCAAAACAGCATAATTTCACTCTTCTCAATGCTTAATCTGTTGTATTACACAACCTTTGAGTATTTAGCTTTATCAATGACATGTACTTTAAAAATGTTTAGAGATCCTACCAGTCTTTGAAAACATCCTTGTTCCTGGTTTCAGTTCTAGTTTTATGTATAATTTCTGCCTTGCACCTGACTATTCCAACAATTGATGGATGGCCTTGGGAATCTAATTCTGGTATTGATAGTTTTTGCTGATTGTCTCCCCTTGTAGCTGATTTCTTCATTATTGTGTAAATTTAGATCATGAGCTCATGTTTAGCTAAACAGCTGACCTTGTAAGACGCTTAGGTGTGAACGCTCGTAAGCTTCAGCAGAAAGTCGGCAAAGATTTATTTGTGTCCCTCCAATGAGTTGCTCGGGAGAACCCCGTTTTCTACAAGTGTTGGTCCAATACTCCCTCAATAGGCAGGGGACTCCGACAGGGCTGCATGGCGGCCCCCGATCTGGGGCAGGGGCAGTGGGCGGCCTGTGGCCCAGGCAGAAGCCTCTCTGCATGTGTCCCAGGGACCCATCTGCCTGCGAACTACGGTCTCCTGGCAGGAAGCTATGATGCCCACACCTATGGTTAGCTGAGCAGCGAGGTGTACTGTACAGAGAGGTTCCACACACACTTCAAGTAAGAGGTCGGCCTGAGTGGAAAGGTGAGAGTTTGGGCAGCTGTGCAGACAAAGAAGGTGCCCTTTGGCCTGGGCCTAAATGCTTGTGACACCCCACTGGACCTGCCGGGCTCTGAGGGCCCTGCCCTGGGCCCCCTGCTCCCCTGCCCTTTGTTCAGTCACAGCAGAGATGGCCACACCCACTCCCTCTGTGAGGGCAGAGTTCCAACCTCCCTCAGCCCCGCCCCCTCTCCGCAGGTTACCATGGACTACAGATGCTGCATTCTGAGGCCAGGGCGTTCCGAGAATGCCAAGGGCAGACATGATGACCTTAAATGATTTCCTCTTGTGTCAGGTTTGGTAAACTTTAGGAGCTAGGAAATGGTCCACTTTACAGAAATGTTCAAAATTACTGGCATTTCATATATTCTCTACTATAACATTGTCCTGATTCTTTCTGTATATTCTTTACTTATGTTTTTGTTTTCCTTAATCAAAGTGTGTCTTTTCAATCTTTTCAAAGAAGATTCTTTGGACTTACTAAATCACCTCAATTTTATACGTTTTCTGTTGTATTTAGTTCTGCTCATATCTTTATTTATCTTTTTTCTATGTTCTCAGGGTTTATTGTTTTGATCTTCTGAGGTCAATTAAAACACTTGGTTATTCATTTTAATAAATATTTTACTTATAAATATTTGAACTTTTGAAGATTACAGCTTACTTGTAAGTTTCTAAAGGTCAGGTCCTCTCCATTGTTGCTGGCCTAAGGTTTAGTTCACCATATAGCAATGTATATATTGACCTATTTTCCCCTCGACTTTCTGTGATTCCCTACATCTCACCTTTCTTTGCAGACAAGCCATTTGAAATACCCTTAACTTATTTCACAGCCAATAAGTCATTGAAATAATGTGTATTTTTTAGAGAAATCTTCTTCTATAATTAGGCAGAAAATCTCACCTGCCATAGTTTTCAAAACAGCATAATTTCACTCTTCTCAATGCTTAATCTGTTGTATTACACAACCTTTGAGTATTTAGCTTTATCAATGACATGTACTTTAAAAATGTTTAGAGATCCTACCAGTCTTTGAAAACATCCTTGTTCCTGGTTTCAGTTCCAGTTTTATGTATAATTTCTGCCTTGCACCTGACTATTCCAACAATTGATGGATGGCCTTGGGAATCTAATTCTGGTATTGATAGTTTTTGCTGATTGTCTCCCCTTGTAGCTGATTTCTTCATTATTGTGTAAATTTAGATCATGAGCTCATGTTTAGCTAAACAGCTGACCTTGTAAGACGCTTAGGTGTGAACGCTCGTAAGCTTCAGCACAAAGTCGGCAAAGATTTATTTGTGTCCCTCCAATGAGTTGCTCGGGAGAACCCCGTTTTCTACAAGTGTTGGTCCAATACACCCTCAATAGGCAGGGGACTCCGACAGGGCTGCTTGGCGGCTCCGATCTGGGGCAGGGGCAGTGGGTGGCCTGTGGCCCAGGCAGAAGCCTCTCTGCATGTGTCCCAGGGACCCATCTGCCTGCGAACTACGGTCACCTGGCAGGAAGCTATGATGCCCAGACCTATGGTTAGCTGAGCAGCGAGGTGTACTGTGCAGACAGGTTCCACACACACTTCAAGTAAGAGGTCGGCCTGAGTGGAAAGGTGAGAGTTTGGGCAGCTGTGCAGACAAAGAAGGCGCCCTTTGGCCTGGGCCTAAATGCTTGTGACACCCCACTGGACCTGCCGGGCTCTGAGGGCCCTGCCCTGGGCCCCCTGCTCCCCTGCCCTTTGTTCAGTCACAGCAGAGATGGCCACACCCACTCCCTCAGTGAGGGCAGAGTTCCAACCTCCCGCAGCCCCGCCCCCTCTCCGCAGGTTACCATGGACTACAGATGCTGCATTCTGAGGCCAGGGCGTTCCGAGAATGCCAAGGGCAGACATGATGACCTTAAATGATTTCCTCTTGTGTCAGGTTTGGTAAACTTTAGGAGCTAGGAAATGGTCCACTTTACAGAAATGTTCAAAATTACTGGCATTTCATATATTCTCTACTATAATATTGTCCTGATTCTTTCTGTATATTCTTTACTTATGTTTTTGTTTTCCTTAATCAAAGTGTGTCTTTTCAATCTTTTCAAAGAAGATTCTTTGGACTTACTAAATCAACTCAATTTTATACGTTTTCTGTTGTATTTAGTTCTGCTCATATCTTTATTTATCTTTTTTCTATGTTCACAGGGTTTATTGTTTTGATCTTCTGAGGTCAATTAAAACACTTGGTTATTCATTTTAATAAATATTTTACTTATAAAGATTTGAACTTTTGAAGATTACAGCTTACTTGTAAGTTTCTAAAGGTCAGGTCCTCTCCATTGTTGCTGGCCTAAGGTTTAGTTCACCATATAGCAATGTATATATTGACCTATTTTCCCCTCGACTTTCTGTGATTCCCTACATCTCACCTTTCTTTGCAGACAAGCCATTTGAAATACCCTTAACTTATTTCACAGCCAATAAGTCATTGAAATAATGTGTATTTTTTAGAGAAATCTTCTTATATAATTAGGCAGAAAATCTCACCTGCCATAGTTTTCAAAACAGCATAATTTCACTCTTCTCAATGCTTAATCTGTTGTATTACACAACTTTTGAGTATTTAGCTTTATCAATGACATGTACTTTAAAAATGTTTTAGAGATCCTACCAGTCTTTGAAAACATCCTTGTTCCTGGTTTCAGTTCCAGTTTTATGTATATTTTCTGCCTTGCACCTGACTATTCCAACAGTTGATGGATGGCCTTGGGAATCTAATTCTGGTATTGATAGTTTTTGCTGATTGTCTCCCCTTGTAGCTGATTTCTTCATTATTGTGTAAATTTAGATCATGAGCTCATGTTTAGCTAAACAGCTGACCTTGTAAGACGCTTAGGTGTGAACGCTCGTAAGCTTCAGCAGAAAGTCGGCAAAGATTTATTTGTGTCCCTCCAATGAGTTGCCCGGGAGAACCCCGTTTTCTACAAGTGTTGGTCCAATACTCCCTCAATAGGCAGGGGATTCCGACAGGGCTGCTTGGCGGCCCCCGATCTGGGGCAGGGGCAGTGGGCGGCCTGTGGCCCAGGCAGAAGCCTCTCTGCATGTGTCCCAGGGACCCATCTGCCTGCGAACTTCGGTCACCTGGCAGGAAGCTACGATGCCCAGACCTTTGGTTAGGTGTGCAGCGAGGTGTACTTCGCGGACAGGTTCCACACACACTTCAAGTTAGAGGTCGGCCTGAGTGGAAAGGTGAGAGTTTGGGCAGCTGTGCAGACAAAGAAGGCGCCCTTTGGCCTGGGCCTAAATGCTTGTGACACCCCACTGGACCTGCCGGGCTCTGAGGGCCCTGCCCTGGGCCCACTGCTCCCCTGCCATTTGTTCAGTCACAGCAGAGATGGCCACACCCACTCCCTCAGTGTGGGCAGAGTTCCAACCTCCCTCAGCCCCGCCCCCTCTCCGCAGGTTATAATGGACTACAGATGCTGCATCCGGAGGCCACGGTGTTCCGAGAATGCCAAGGGCAGACATGATGACCTTAAATGATTTCCTCTTGTGTCAGGTTTGGTAAACTTTAGGAGCTAGGAAATGGTCCACTTTACAGAAATGTTCAAATTTACGGGCCTTTCTTATATTCTCTACTAAAACATTGTCCTGATTCTTTCTGTATATTCTTTACTTATGTTTTTGTATTCTTTAATCAAAGTGTGTCTTTTCAATCTTTTCAAAGAAGATTCTTTGGACTTACTAAATCACCTCAATTTTATACGTTTTCTGTTGTATTAAGTTCTGCTCATATCTTTATTTATCTTTTTTCTATGTTCTCAGGGTTTATTTTTTGATCTTCTGATGTCAATTAAAACACTTGGTTATTCATTTTAATAAATATTTTACTTATAAAGATTTGAACTTTTGAAGATTCCAGCTTACTTGTAAGTTTCTAAGGGTCAGGTCCTCTCCATTGTTGCTGGCCTAAGGTTTAGTTCACCATATAGCAATGTATATAATGACCTATTTTCCCCTCGACTTTCTGTGATTCCCTTCATCTCACCTTTCTTTGCAGACAAGCCATTTGAAATACCCTTAACTTATTTCACAGCCAATAAGTCATTGAAATAATGTGTATTTTTTAGAGAAATCTTCTTCTATAATTACGCAGAAAATCTCACCTGCCAAAGTTTTCAAAACAGCATAATTTCACTCTTCTCAATGCTTAATCTGTTGTATTACACAACCTTTGTGTATTTAGCTTTATCAATGACATGTACTTTAAAAATGTTTTAGAGATCCTACCAGTCTTTGAAAACATCCTTG